>NC_084664.1:63588018-63899795 GCF_028389875.1 Rhea pennata | reverse complement strand
TTTTGAATCATATTCTTGCTTTATCAAAATAAGAAAAACATTTCAGTCACATTGATGACAGTAAGAACAAACTATCAGATCACCTAGCCTTTGAAAATCTGGTTGAATAGTAGTTCTCATATGGCCAGTGATTTACAGCTTCTATGGACACAGCATGATGTTGTCTTACTAATGCCTGTTTTTTTCCTCCTCTTCATTAAGGCGTAATATATTTAAATTATCTATCAACTGAATAAAGCTGAGATAAGATCTTCTTTGAGGGTATAGGTAATATTTTACCACTAGATGTTACCAAGTGGTTTTGGAAGAAGAAAAAACTACAGTATAATAAAAACAAGCCAACATATGCTAGACAGGTCAGCAGGTGAAAAGTTAATGGGTCTGAGAAAAAACTGGTTTGAACATTGCTGTTTCAGTCCCACTCAAAGTGCGAGAAGCCTCTTTACTTCCACTTCTGGCCTCTTCCACTCTGACTGCTCAGAATCTGGTACTTTTGCTCCCATTTGAACGGGGGGTGGGGGGGGGTAGGTTTGGCTTCCCCCCCCCCCCCCCCTTTTTTTTTTTAGTTGATTGAGGTTTCAGGGATTTTTTTTTCCTTCCCTCTTAGCATCCTGGTTTGCCTGTCCTTAAGGCTCCACCTACACAAAGACAGATCTGATTTCCTGGAAACGTACTGAAAGAGGTTTTGTCATTGCACTTTGAGGAAACCTACAGTTCAGTCCAACTACACTTCAATATGAATTTTCAAAACTTAAATTTAAAGACAATCATTGCAAAAAAGCACCACTGCCAAATATTAATCTGCCATTGGAAAGCTGAATTAATTGATATTCAGGAACACCCTTCCCCAGGCAAATGATTTTTATACAAAGTTCAAATAATTAGAAAAATACAAATTTTAGCTTCTTGATTCAAGAGAAATGAATCATGAGAAAGTCAGAATAAGCCCCTTAAAATATTAGACCTTTACTTCTGCAAAACATTTACTGGAGTCTGCAGTGATTGATAAATAGATATAAAGGATTATCTTTTAAAAAAATGAAAATAATGGAATGTCTAACTCCATTCCCCCCCCAAAAAAAAACCAAAAAAAAAACAAACAAAAAAAACACTGCAGATCTGACATATGAAGATGGAAGAGCCAATTTCAAATTATGTTGTATTCCTGGAGCACTCCACCTGAACACAGAACATATTGCATATTATTATTATGAAATTTCTCCAGTATGAATCATTCTCCTAGATAATTAATTTTCCTTAAATCTGAGATTTTTTTCTGGCAAATTCCAGATTGTTTTTTAGACAGTCTCTAGAGTGAAGTCACCTTTATAAAACTGATTAAAAATGATGTGAAGACAATATACTGGTATTTACCAATATTGCTATTTGCAGAATGCTTACTATTCTGTTTGATAGTACAGTAAAAGTGTTCTACAGCTCACCCAAGGACCTGCAGGG
Source organism: Rhea pennata (assembly GCF_028389875.1). Taxonomy (NCBI): domain Eukaryota; kingdom Metazoa; phylum Chordata; class Aves; order Rheiformes; family Rheidae; genus Rhea; species Rhea pennata. The sequence goes on along the minus strand of NC_084664.1, from coordinate 63,898,337 downwards.
TTTTACATGAACTCATTCTGAATTATTGACCTCTGTGAATGAAGCTTCCCAGTAGTGCATAAGAGAACACACAAAACTTCAGGCTATTGCAGTATAAATCTATTCCTTAAGAAGAATAAGAGGGGGGGAAAAAGCAACAAAATCTTTACTGCTCTAATAATCTATGTTAACATTTTGATCTCAAGGTCCTGGAATTTTTCTTGCATCTCTGTAAACCTCACTAAAGTCAATGTTATTTTTCTGAGCAGCAATACTGAGTAAAGATAAATACATATTTATTTTTAACACACACTAATATCTTCAATTTCTGCCAATGTGCTAACTCACATGATAGAAAGCAAATGTTTTTTATTTTTTTACTGACATGGATATGATTGCAGAGTAGCATACAGCCTTTTAACAAAAGGACAATAATCCCGGTTATTGCCAAAATTTTGAGTTAGTATTCCAGCACCAGCGCGTTCACACTCAATCTCCTGCAGGACAGTCTTACTGCTACGGGAACAGGCTGTGACAACCGAGCTCCCAGGCTGGGCAATATTCATCATTGCCTTCTTAACTTTGTAGTGGCTTAACTTGAAAGCTTTCCCCTGACTGTTTTCATTCTGAAAAGACTCTTTCTGAATTTTGGGGACATGCTCTGGCAGAATTAGTGCCATGGTGCTCAGCCTGCAGTACTTGTGATGGCTCTGGGTCAGGCCACTGAGCAGGCAGGTGTCAGCAGGCGAAAGAGTGATGTAGTTACAATGGCAAACTTCTCCTGCCCAGTCCTTACGTTATGGCACAGTTGGGAAAAAAAAAATACCAGAAGAAAGGTTGCTGTGGTGATACGGCATCACGTTTAGCATGAAAGACTTTCTGTATGAGTAACAAATAGTAGAGAATTCGTAAACTTCAGTTCAGGAGGAATGATTAATCAGGTGTTTAAGTATAAATGCTACAGTATCTTCACCTGTGGTTTTCTGCATGTGGATCCTGTAACTCTTAAGGTTTTAGCAGCAAGTAAAGGGTCCAAGAAGTCTGAAATATTCTAGGGTTGTGAGGGTTGGACAGGGGAGAAGGAGTTCTTCCATTTGTTTTTAAAGAGAAAGTTTGAATGGAATTATTAAGGAAAGGAATGTTATGGACTACAGTTCTGATTTAGCATGCATCCACTTTTTTAGAATGTATGTTTTTATGCAGCAGGTGAGATCTGAATTGCTCTTGAGGCTTTCTTTGCATTTAAGTGGTGTGTCATTTGTGGTTATACGCAATATTGAATTAGCTAGGTTTATAACAATTTTAAGCATTTCTGAAAGGAATGTTGTTCCTATTTAATAATTTGTTCTCTCAACCTTAACTTCAACTTACTGAAATACTTTGTGTATAAACTGTAAATACCTACATGTTTCTTCTTATGAAATCCATTTCTGACTAGAACAGAAAAATAAAAAAAGAGGCCTAATAGGACACAGAGAGTAGACAAAAAAAATCCGGAAAACAGAACAAGAGGATCTCCTGGGACATCTGGTTAAAAGTAAGTCAGACACTCTTTCAAGGAAAAGAAATTGAGATGGAATGAAGAATTAAATCTATCTTTCCATTTCAGCTTCCTGATGGTATGTTAGATGTACAACACTTTGGTATTCTTTTACTAAAAAGATCAGGATCCATCTGAGTCTCAATCTACCACTTCCTTGTTCCACATTAAAGTGTTAATTAAAAGTAGTGTAGAACATACAAGTTTAATTAGATTCTTAGTCTCACCTACTACACATTGATATTTTTGTCAGGGATCACAAAATAGTAGCACAAAGCCAGTAGACTATTATGTGATTTTCTAACCACCTGTCCAACTAACAACTTCACCACATCCAGCATGCTTTCACGTGGCATTATTTGGTGACAAAGAATTTCAAATCTGTCTAAACCATGTATGCGTAAGCCTTAGAAAATATACATCATAAAACATTTACACTTCTAATCATATCATACCATCTAGCTACAATTTCAGTTCACATACTGAACAGGCAATTTTACTTCCTGGTTCCTTATACTATTCTTATAACACAGTCCTTAGTGAGAAAGTTGTGTTTCAGGTCTTGTTAGTCTTAAAGTCATTAAAACAATACACAAAGCCATTTCCTGGTGAATGGGTCTTGTAACACTTGTCTTGAACATAGTGGTAGAATCTAGGGAATAATGAGAATAAATGTGATAAATGGTAACTGAACTACTGCTAAATGTAAAAAGCTGTAAATCACTGCCTTCAGTGAAGTGGTTCTCATTTACAGAATATCTGAGTATTGTTCAAAAGGTTAGATTTTCTTTTATGAGGTCTTTCCATATACCAATGTAAAAGAAGGAAAAAGTTACATGAGCTCTTGTATAATTCTAGTTCAGGTGTATTCCTGCTGTTTGTGCCAGCAAAAGGTCATGAGTGACACCTGAACCCATGAGATTCAGGCCAGTTCTAATATCTGCATGCAGTTAAGTTATTTGCTTACAAAAGTCAGCACGTCATCACTGCTATTGAAATGAACAGCTTTTGAAGATACAGGAACATGCAAGCATGTTTGCAGTGGCTTCTTGTTTGGAATCCACTTTGGGGGATAATTTGCAAATGACTCAGCAAACTGCAAAAAGTACCTTTGTAGAAAACCAGCACAAGGTTAGTTTCATCAAACACGTCAGTCTAAAAACTGCAAAATGAAAAAGATGATAATAACACAATTTCAGCAGATTTTATTTGGTTCCAGATTTCAGGTTCTGGAGCATTGTTCCAATGGCATCCTAGTATTTATCAGGCCAAAATGGTTGCATAAGGAGTTGAGGCCAATAATACCATTACTAAATCAAAATGAACTATTTCAAAATTGGAATCTATAGATTGATTCAATTTTAGACTGTGAGTATTTTCAAGTATTTTAAATCTGACATTTTTCTGGAAAATAGCAATATGGAAAAGTCATTTTTATATCTTTCCCTTTACATAATAGTGTAATAGTACATACATACAAGAATACCTACATAAACATATGAAAATGTATATATATTCTCAAAAGATAAATATTTATTGAAATTATATTTTAATTAAAAGTGATCCTTCATTCTAAGAAGGACGATTGTTATGGCCAATGGATCTTATACCATTTATTGACTGTCATACAAGGAAGAGCAAAGCATTGGAAGAGCAAGACATTTCCTGGCTAGCCTAAGCTGATAGGCCAGTCCTGCCTCTTGGCAGTACTCTCCTTCCATTCCCTTGCACTAGCACATGTATTTAGGTGGCTGTAAACAAGATAAGACAGTAAACTAATGTCATTATTAATGACTAATTATGACTAATGTCATAATTAATAAGTTTTTTTTTCTTTTTTTGACGTTAGTGTTACAGAGCCTATTAGTTCATAAGCAGAGGTACCTTTCATTGCCACCAATGCCTTCAGCCATGGCTTTAAGGCCAGGGTTTCTGGGACCTCCTACGTCTATCACTGTCAACAGTTTACAAAATTATGAGCTGAAAATGGTTCATCAGATACAGAACATATAGAGTTAGAACTGAATAAGAAAACTTGTGTTGGTTATATTTAAGAATAGTTTCAGCTTACTTTCTCCTGGATGCTGAAGCTGGTGTTGGTCCTGCGTGCAGACTCCAGTGCTCTAAAAAGCAGCCCCTTGGCTTTGAGATCGCCTACAAATAAAGAAAAGGGCTCAGGCACACAAGACATACACTATCTGCATGAATAATTTCATGAAGGATGAAAAAAGGAGGCTAAACTGAAACACAGAAAACCTTTCAATGTTGCAGTCCAAGTATTTGTGCCAAGAAGAACTACTAGAAACTGACTGAACCTGCAGGTCTAAGCGCAGGCACTCCAGCAAGGAAGTCAGTGACAAGTTTGACTCTAGTCATGTTTGTTACTGCATATAATCTTCAGAGACTGGATTTGCTCCATGTTTTTTAATAAAAGACTACTTATTTTTTACTTTTCTTCCCCCAACAAATGACTCAAATGAGTCGGGAAAAGCATATTATGTTACACCAAAGGAGCAAAAGGTAGCTTGTCCAATCATGGAAGAAATGGCAGGAGCTGGAGCATACAAAGAAATCATTCTTCTAATATGGGTGCTGTGTTAGATCAGAACCAAGTTTAAGAGATGACACAGACACATCCCTCAACATTCTGTGGGCAATGCCATGGCCCAGGAAACACAGCACGCTCAGCACTATTGGATAAGGCCCATCTCCTGTCATCCAGATGCAGCCTTAACAAAAGCTCCCCTCTAGGAAAGATGTCATGCATTCATCTAGACATACTAAACTTTCAGTTACTCTACCTCAAGTTCAGGTATCATATCTGAGTGCTTTCTCAGGTACTAATAGCACTCAATTGTTGGAAAACACTCATGACTTCCATTACAGCACTTGATACAAGCAAAGAGGTTGGTGAAGACACCTCCTAAATCTTGTCAAGAAACTTCTCCTCTGGTGTCCCAGAAAGCTGCTGTGTGATTGCTAGTGATTTACAGAGTTGTATACATTTCTTGTGGGGATCTGTCCACACAAGACATGTCTTACCAGTACAGCACTGAACCTCTGAACACTGAATGGCAGCTACCTAACTAGTATGTAGCCATTTAACAGAAGTCAAGAATTCAAAGACCAGCTCTACTAAGCAGTAAGTAAAGCCAGTAGAGAAGTCAGAAGACTAACAACACATGACTTGGAGTCAAGATAGAAATATACATGCAAATCACATTCAAGTCTTCTGCACACTTAGCTTCAATGGAGTCAATAGGCAACCGCTTAACTGTAAGTTAATAGGGGATATTCCCAATGATTATTTGCAGCTCTGGTCTAAGTGGTCCCCAACATCTCCTATGTATTTGAGCAGGATTAGCAAAGAACCATCTGCCACAAAGGTGAACAGGTTGCCTTGCTGAAGTGCACAGAAGTAACAACCCCACTTGGAATACAGGGGAAGACCTTAGTGGGCTTGGCAAAAAGCCTACCTTCCAGGACACAGAAGCCATTAAGTCACCTGGCTTAAGATACCTAGAGAACCTATTCCAGTGCAGCAGATTTCAGCAGTATCATAATTTTCTTGATCCTGATTCAACTCTTACCAATAAACTTTGTACTGTTATTTCAATGCAAAGTATTTTAACAAATACACTATAGTTTGTTTCTCTATGGAGAGTACTATTTCCATGATAATAGATGACAAGATGACAAATTAACAAGGTGACATTTCATGTCAAATTTCCTACACAAGCTGGCTATGAATATATTACACTCTAGTCTTTCATGTGCTCGTGTTTCACTTGGCTACTGATGAAAAATAGCATAATTTTTTATTGCCCTTTTGTTACTGGTATTTGAGAATCTGAATTTGCAGGTCCCCCACAGAGTCCTCATCGGTGGGTACCAGATCATCATGGAGGCTGAATCAATATAAGCAGGTGTATTGGTGGCCCCAGTTGCTCTGTACTTTCAGTTTCATGTCATTGATGAACTCAGAGCATTTGTTCCGAAATGAGAAGGAGCTGTTTCTTCCTCACTGTCATTTCATGATTTACGCAGGGTAGAGAGAATCACTCAACAGCTTGCTTCATTCAGACTGTCCTGCAAGGACAGAAAAAACAGCTCCAAAAAGCTTCAGGAAATACATTTGCAAGTATTTTATAGTACTTTAAAAGTATACTTTAAGAGTATAACGGATAAAAAAAGGAAAGTCATGAAAACAGAGTAACTCAAAGGAATTCTGAGCCAGGATGAAGGCCTCAAATAAATCTTCCAGACATTGCTGGACCTGTGTTCACATTTCATTAGGATGTGGTTAAAAAAAACCCAAACTCTAGAGAAATCACTTACATAGACAGCAAAGTCCTCTGGAACCCTGGAGATATTTTCATTTAAGGGACATTTTAATTCAGATAAGTTGCATTGTAGCTTCTCTTGGAAAGAGAGCTTTTAGGCAACTTGATGAAGATGTGATCCTGACTTCTTGGGAAAGCAGTTTCCTGGGTGATTCCCAGGCTAAAAGAAGAATAATGAATACTGTTCATTTGGCAAAGGCTATAAGCCCTGCCATGAGTATCAGGAAATTAAGAACTGATTTGGCCCATCAGCTCTAGTGTGTCAATACATTCAGTAAAATACTTCAGGTATCTAAGAGAAGTATTCATTGGAAATCATGCTTCATAAAGACCACCTCAGCAGAGAACTAAGTACTTAGATGGGAAGGAGCTACTTGCACTACCTGTAAATGCTAACAGGCTGCACCCACTCTGGAACAGCTCATCAAGAATAAGCAAAAGAGTGCAGAGCTGAAAGGCATCTGTCCAGCTCAGGTGGCAAATAAGGGCCACTTTGATGAGACCTTCTTATAAGTCACCTCCTCTCACTCAGTCTCACCTACTTCTGCTGGCACCAGCCAACTCTCCAACTTTTGCAAGGAGTTCTGGGGCCAGGCCAAGACAGGCTTGCAAGCAAAATTTGGGGCAAGCCAGCAGGGCTGGCTGTCAATGTCTGCCTGTGCTCACTAAGAGCCCCAGCTATCTCACACCTCAGACATCTTGAGACTCTGTTCGCCTTTCCTGTCAATGCAGCGCTGTCAGTTTTCATGAGGACTGGCAAGGCAAACTCTACATGATCAAGTTAGCCTGTTAGAAGCTATTCAGCACTGAGGACCTGAGGGAATCTGGGAGAAGAAATACTCCTCAGCAGGGAAACATAAGAGGCAAGGAGACACCTGAAAGAACAGTGCAGAACAAGCAAGCTTTGAGGAATGTAGACAAGGGTAAGGGAAATTCTCAATAGAGGCTTTGTTTACTCCTTTCTCTCCCTCCACTATTTTGGTTTCTCTATGTTTTTTGGCATCCCTCAAGAATTACCTCAGAAGACCTCATGTAATCCATCAGTGGAATGCAGACTTAAAGATTTTTCCTTTACTATTCGAGAAGGAGCCAGAATTTTTTGTAAGAATAACAGAAGCACCTGAAAATTCAAACAGTAGTGTGATGATCAAGGAATTTCTTAACTGGAGTACTACATCTATTTATAATCCTACGATCTAGTGAACAACATGAATTATGGACCTGTGCTCAGATAACCAACAGAGGCATTATCTATTACAGTTATTACAGTTCCTGATGTGGATGAACACTGGAGAGCCTCAAAAAGAAGAGGATTTATTGAGTAACGTAGTTGCATGTGACCAGTCACAGTCCTGGTACCTCCCTCCTTTACCCACACTTAGACTTTCATGAATTCCATCTATTGCTGTCAGAGGAGGAATTAAGAAATGCAGGCATAGTTTTCTAATGAATAATTCCATAGTGATACCTGTTCCCATTGCACTGTCAACTTGAATAATGCTACTAAGTATTAATACATCTCCAACAGTTGTATTCACTACCTGTAACAGTATATATGAAGCTAAAAAGTGCATGAAGAAATGTTAAAGCCAATAGTAGAGTAATAAACCATCAATCTAACCTACACTGGCCTGGAGTTTTGACAGGATTATACTATTTAACTCTGGTGAATATTCTGCTGACTATATGCCATTGTGTGCTAATAAAAACAACATACTCCTTTGCTGCAAATCACACATACAGAAAACCTCTATATTCATAGATTCAGTTATTATTTATCATAATAATAAATATCTGTGATTTTGGAGATGAAGTCAGAATATTTAATCTAACACAGATAACTTCAATAGTAGGATCAAAATGCTTCAAACATGTTTTGGACAGCTAGGAACATTATTTTATGTTGGGAACGTTAGTTTAAAGTAGTAAGAATTTTCAAACTTTACTATCCTTTTCCTACCTACTGTTGGCTGACTTTAGATTCAGTCATGCCCTATGTGGCTCAGATGTTTTGAAAACATACTGTATTTTTTGCTGAGTGATGATTTATATAAAACTGCTTAAGATTTAAGATTAAAGTCTTTCTTAACAGGTTCTCAGTAAAAATGCCTTTTTTCTCCAGATGCACCCATCCATTTTCCTGTGCAGATAGTGAAGTGGTAGATTAGTCTCTGTTGAGATTAGAATGTGTGATACTTGCTCCTATGAAGGATATGTTTTAGGGAAAAGAATATAATCAGGAAGAAACCTATTCTATTTAAGATCATGAATTAATATTCTTGACCTTGAAGTTGCAGGCTGAGCTTTAAGAATAAAACACATTTTCCTTGTTGTGGGTGGAGTGCTCCTGAAGAATAAGAAAAGTGGTATTGTTTCAAATCTATGGGCCTCCTCAGCTGGCTGGAGCAAGTGGCAATAGATCTATGCTTAAGTACAGCTAATCTGGACATTATTAATGGGGATAATTAATTTTGGCTTAGATGACCAACATCCTAAGCTCATTCAGAGAGCCAACCACAAGTCAATAAGGATTAGGAAGCACTGATGCAAGTTGTTGTGGGACTGTTTAACAAACAAGTCAATAGCTCAGGCATTTAAATTGTATTTCTTTCATCATAAGAATTCATATCTTCAAATACAGTACATTACAGTAGCACAACCTGCAAAAGATGTAGACACAGTGTTAAGGAAGGACTACATCTGAGGAGAAAAAGGGCTCACTGGGCAATCTGAATGCAATAGGCTGGCAATCTGCTATCTGCTCAAACTCTAGAAGAAAGAATCCATACTGAGGGAGAAGTATAACATTCAGGGAAAGAAAAGTAGATACAAACTTTGAAACACCTTCAGCATTCTGTAGGTAATACTACTGCTTAGCCATAGCTAAAACTCTATTGTCCTACCTAAGCCCAAATAAGAATTCCCATGTTAAGTCACGTTCCTAAGTCACCTGCATCTCCGAAGAAGAGGTCCTACTAAGTGCTATTAGCTGTGTATTGTACACAGCCTTATTCACTTGGTTATCGTCTCTGTTTCATCCCATTTCTGACAAATAAAGAGAGGTTACAAAATGGAGCCCTGTAGTCTCTGGCTCTTAAGAGCTTTCAGATGAAAACCCTAATCCTTGCTATGATAAGCTTCTTAAATGAATTTCTGGTTTGTGCTGGTGATAGGTCAAGAGAGGCCTCTTTACCTTAGGGATCTGATAGTGAATGCGGACAGAGTTTGGAGAAGGGCTACGCAACTGTAAGTTTAAAAATTAAATAAATAAATAAAAGTAACTGCTTAGTAGTTGATTATGAAACCTTTTAACTTCTGTACCTGGCTTCCTATAGTTTAAGTATCACAGCATGCAGGACAAAAGCCGCCCGCTTCCCCCCCCCCAAAGTAATCTGGAAAAGTATGAATTGTAGCACTGTTGAGAAAATAAGAGTAAATTCTCAAAAATAGGATGATATTCTGGAGAAATGATTTTTTTTTTTTTTGATTAAAAAACAGCTGATGTTCTAGTTAATATGTTCTAGTTAATACAGCTCTCTGACTCTTAGAATCCTGTAAAGGCTGCTCTTTAGAGGTAAAGGTTCGGTTTTAGGTTTCTTGATTTCTTTCGTGTACAAGAAAATACTATTTAAAATAATAAACTGTTTTCTTCTCTCCTTTTTTGCTTTTGCCTGGCTGGAAAGGGGATAAAAGATGTTACAAGACCTGCTTGGCTCCCTCTGAATAGAGGGGTGAAAAAAGTCCCTTTAAAAAAAAAATAAACGAAATAAAAAGGAGGATTTAACATAGGTAAAAGTGAATATGTTGTTTCCTTGGTGAAAGAATAAATTGGGAAAGGGAGTACTTAATTATTTAAATGAAAGATATGTTTGAAAAAGTGCATCTTTTCTTCCTTTCATGCCTTTTTTTGCTATGTGGCTCAATCTTCTTGTAGGTAACCTTCTAGCTATACTTAAATATACCTCTCTTTAAGCATGGAATAAGACTACTATCTTTCTTTTTCCCAGATACTTCCCTGATCATATGGAATTTGTTCCAAAGTTGCATATAAATAAGCGAGAAAAGAGATTGCATTCAGGCCTTTTAGTGGGAGGATGCTGTCTCTTTTTTCTGTGGCTAGTCTTCACTGTGAGCATAGATATTAGTTCCTGAATGATAACAGTTAAATCTTCAGTCTCTGACTTACCTAATCTCTGAGGAGTGCTGTGGGTACTCAAATTTTCTGAAAATCAGAACTTTATGTATCCCGCTGTATGAGTCAAATCATTGAGTGTTAGGAAAGGTATGAAACAATTGACTTGCTGGTGAACCAAATGCACTTTCTTTCAAAGATTGAATTTAGATGTCTGTGTAGCAAATAATTGCCTAATCTGTTTTTGTTTATGTAGACTAAATCTCCTTAACTTCAAAAATCTCTATATATGTTTCTATGACTTTTAAGTTCAAATAAGTTGCTCCTAAAACATAATTAGAGTTTATATGGCAGCAGGTTTTGTTCTGAAGTTACAGATTGGTAAGTCAGTTGTTAGAAGCTAGGCCAAGTTTGTGTTTTATAAGAATTTCTAAACACTTAAAAACATTTTCATTAACATTGATGATCACATCTATTACAAAGAATGTGCATGCTACTGAAACTGGCTAACTTGCTTTTATACTATGTATATTTTACTAAACAGAAGTACTACTTTTTAAAAAGGATTTTCCAGTCTAGCATAAAACCACAGGGGAGACATTCACAGCCAGAATATTTTGATTATGTAAAAATGTTGTTCTCTGGAAATAAAGCAATAGTTTGGCCAATCTCTTTTGTTATTGGAATCAAAATCCGTGTCAGGTCCCAGAGTGAGCTAATAGATTGTAACTGTCGTGACCAACTTGTACTATCTTTCTCTGTAATTCTTCTCTGCAGCCTCTTCTCCATGGCTGCCTATGTTCAAGGTCAGCTTTGCCAAGGCACAGCTGTACAATCGTTGCTAAGAACCACTGAAATATGAATTATTTCTTTGCTCTTGCATTGCAAAGTAAAACATGTCTGCTTTAGACCACTGCTAGGGCCGATGCTGATCCTGAGGTGTATTCCCCGATACAGAGCTGTGCCTAAGCAAGAGCTGCTTGAATCCAGGCTGGCTCTATCTTAAGTCTCTGAATTTTTGGTTAAAACTCTCAGCGGCACGTTTTATAGAGTGATTCATCATAAACCGAATAATGAAGAATGGTTGGGGCCAAGCTGCTTGTTGATTGCTGAGTAGTACTAATGATATACTGTATCACCTTGTTCAAATTGCTTAGAATCAGGTTCTCAATACTTGAATAAATTTATTTGAATGACTTAGCTGAAAACTGAGGCATTTTATTGTTAGGGAGGTTTAATTGCTCAGATAGACCACTATTCCTTATCTGCATTATCTGACTGGCATGATCTTCTTTTCTGTGCGAGTAGGAATTGACAGGATGGATATTTGCGTTGTGCCTGCTTAGAGTAATGATATGTGCCAACCCAGAGCTTGCTCAAAAGTCCTCTCTTGTTTACTTAGATGCTTGTACTCTGTCCGTTTCTACTGAATGTAAAAAATGGTGCTGTAATTTCTGTATCTCTCTATATGAAGAATCACAAAGCTGCTGAGGCTGGAGGGGACCTTTGGAGGTGGCTCAAGCAAGGTCACCTAAGCCAGATTGCTCAGGACTTTATTCATTCAAGCATTGAATATTTCCAAGGATGGAGACTCCACTGTCTCTTGGCAACCTGTGACAGTGTTTGACCACCCTCACAGTTATGAAAACTCTCTCTTTTTTTTTTTTTTTTTATGTTTAATGGAACTTCCTTCATTTCAATTTCTGCATTTTGCCTCTTGCCCCACTGAAAAGAGACTAGCTCTGTCATTACTTCCTCCTATCAGGTATTTATATCCACTGATAAGATTCCTGTTGCCTTTCTCTTCTCCAGACTGACCGATCCCAGTTCTCTTTCCCTGTGTCAGATGCTCCAATCCATCAATCATTTTCATGGCATGTTGCTGGCCCATCTGTTCTCTCTAATGAGATTGTCCAAAAGCATGCACACAACCTTTTAGAGATACAAATTTCTATTTTTAAGCAATGAATGATTTCTGTTTTCTCCTTGTGCTTAAATGGGGTAGCTCAGAAAACACCTCATACAAAGTGCTGAATCCTTGTTCTCAATTATTTATTGTATCAGCCTGAATTTCAGGTAGCCATTATGTAATTCTATTAGTTAGCTATAAAATGCCAGGAAGCAAAACTTCATAGCACTGCTGTTGATCCACGTGATCTCTTCTGTGGGTCAGCATTCCTTCTATAGACCTGCCTTTGCTTAGTCTAACCCCAGTGTTTCTCAGATGGAGAACATCATGTAAACAGTGGTTGTTTATCATGTCTATTGTCTATAAATGTTCTGTTTCTTTCTAATGAAAAATGGCCATGTAGTTCCTAATGGGAGTTCATTTGCTAACCTGCATTCGTGTTCTCTTTTTGTTTCCAGCATTCTAAGTTGGTCTTGAGATTTCTTTCCTTAAACTACTTGTATTCTAAATGAACTTCAACTTCACCAGTTAAATGAGTGTGTTTCTAATAGCTTTCATTCTTGTATCAATTGTGTCAGAAAATCATGGGGATTTGAAAAGAACACGCTTTATGTAAACAAGTTGATATTTTTAGAGCATAGGGTCAAGCAGATCAGCTTTTAATTAGAAACAGATTAAACTTTGATCACTTCTGCAGAGCTCTCTGGCATTGACTGTAGGTAATCCCTATGAGCTTTGCAGTGAACCCAGTTGAGATGTCTTGCTAGTGACTTTGCATTTAAAACTGAAGGTCAGAAAGTCAAAGCAGCAAACTAAAACTGGGAAGAATGAGATTCTATTGAGGCACAGACACAGCTGATGCACTACAGGGAAACGCAAAAGAACAACTGTCCAAAATGCAGATCAAATGCTAAAGTACTCCTAAGCTCTCAAGATCAACTCATTGATTGATGGTAATGTATGAATGTATCTACTTCATTACAGCAAAACTTATATAAAACTGAGTAGCACTAGAGTTCAGATCTACCGAACAGGAAATAATAATCTGTAGTTCTGCAGTTACTGACCGAGTTTGCTAATGATTGCTTCAAAATGTAGTGGAAAAGATCTTAAGAGCTCAGTAATGGTGTATGTAGTCAGCTGCTCTAATAAACCTTGAGGTATTTAGGTTGTTTCTACAATGATCAACTGATTTAACTTGCTATTGCCATGTGTATCTTTTGTTTAGCAAAGCTAAAGTACAATTTATAGCTGCTGAAAAAGCAACTCCAAAATAAAAAGTTTTTAAAGGACAGAGTCATGTCTGTTTATTTGCAGAAAAGCATCAAAATTTAACAGTGAATAACTTCAAAGCTACCAACAAATAATGTAGATTAAAATACAAGATGAAACTGCAGTGGTGAAGCTATTGCTGCAAGAAATTCAAGGTGATAAGATATAAAACTGAACTTTCTCACTATGGATAAAAGTAAGAAATCAAAACAACAAAAATATCCTGAGAAAGCTGCTTAAGAAAGCACAATCCCTTTTATATGTTCTTTAACTACTTCAACCAAAAATTCAGAAACTTAAGATAGGGACAGTCTCTTTAAACATTCAGGCATTCTGTTATTCTTGTGCATGCACCTCATTTAATATTGCTTACTGTAAAATCTTATTGAAGCTTTCTTCAAAGCAGTGTAACACAGTGAACAAGTCAGCAAATCTGATATGTTTTTCCCCAGCTTTGCAGTAGCTCAGTTAATAACCCTTTCTCTTGCTTTAACCATTTTCTATACCTCACCCTATAGAAAGAATGTAAGCATATAGAGTTTAATAGTATTCTCTTATTCCTTGATAATAAGTGATATATTGGCCTGTTGGACTGATGGGCTTAACAATTGTATAGGTGAACAGATTCAACAGATTACAGCAGTCACAGTTGCATCTGTAAGCAAGAAGCAATAGAAACATGTAGTCAGTGGACTGACTCTTTCTGACTGAAATGAGCTCAAGTATTTGCAAATGAAATAACCCTATCTTATTAAATTAATTTTACAAAAGTAATGGAAGGTATGTATAGATGAATAAGCAGTCCTGTATAGTCCTGACAATGTGCAAGGAGACTTGGTTAAGACTACCTGAAAATCATGTATGGGGGGAGGAGGAGGAGGAGTTGGATAAATCCAGATTGTAAAAGCAAAGCATTGAGCTTAACTTTGATCAGAAGACTGCATTTTCAGTTCTACCAAATCTTAAAATGCTTAAATTATTATGTAATATGTCACCAAAGTGTGCCAGTCTTCTGAGTGAGAAGGAGAAACCATCTCAAAATTGAAACTGAAATCATCAAAACTTAGAATACAATCTGCAGTTCAACATGACCTACATACCTCTTCTGTTGGGGTGGTCTCTGTACATTTATGAATTTCCCTCTTAAGCATTTTTGTTGCATTCTACCAAAAAATAAATTGCATGTTTAAGTAGTGTTTTTTCACTAAGCTAACTTCAAGTATGAGGCCAAATAGCTGGATGTAGTAAGGTCTATTTTTAAGTGCTGCATGGAATCTAGGTTCTTCTTAGCTCACTGCTTACTGTATAATCCTTCAGAATTATTTTTAAGAATGTTCCCTTACTCAACTGGAAAAATAGTTTTCCTCAGCAAATGTAATGTGTGTGTTTTAATGCTTTAGAGTTGATATTTTTAAGCATTTATCCACATGAAGAGTGGAAGAATTTTTTTTTATTTTTAAAAAAGCAATCTCGCTCCCCCCCCCCCCCCAACTCTGAGATCTTGCATAACAAGGATTTCCAGAGCTTGACCTTTAAAGTCAGGAGGAAAAGAATTGTTGAGAGGACTGACTACCAAACAATGAATTAGCTGCACTGGAAGAACCTGTACTAGTTACCTTTTTACATCCTAAAGACTTGTTTATTTCTCAACATGTTTCAATTTAGTATTTATCCCTTATGTTTACCTTTGCATGTTTTTGAGCTAGTTATGTAAGGTTTTTTCCTTGACTGACTTTTTTGCTTTTAAGATCTTAGTCTTGGAATGCATGTGTTAGAAATACAGAGCAGATATTTGTGATACTGAATTTTTTCAGGCAGAAATCTGTCAAAAACATGGAAATGAAGACATGGATTTCTGTGAAAATCAGTTCTAGAATAAAATATAAATGGTATTTTAAATTTTAATGTCTGTTGCATATTGTGTTTTTTTTAAGTAGAAAATTTGAAAATCTGAATTATACTGAAAAGTTGCATCTTTATAGGAGCATGGTGCTCTGAATAGTAGGAATTTTATTTTGCAGAATTTCTTAGAATTAATCTTCCAGGAAAACGGGATAAAGTTTCTGGGCAGAGTACGTGCACTGAATTCTAACTTTGTTTTACGATGGACTTTATAGAATAACTCTAGGTAGGCAGTTAAGTGTTTTGGACTTTTTAACACTTTCAACTGTAATGTGAGTATCCCTGGTCCTTTATTAATACTTGACAAGACTGTTTTCATGGCGCATTGTGATTTGGACTTACACTTTTGAAAGTTCTCCTGGCCCTAAGGGTGATCATCGCTAGAGGGTGCTGCACATCTAGTTTTGTACCTCAGAAATATTTCCCCTCCAAAGTAATTTATAGGTACCGCTCTGCTTTGCAATATATCTAACCATTGTTGCTGTTGCGGTACTGAATTCTTTTGGATTAGTTTTTGGTATCTGTTAATGCTGATGAGTGATATAAGACTTTGGGAAATGACTAGGCAATACTGCTGCCTAAAGTTCAACTTGGAGGTGCTTTCTGTGATCTTAACGGTTTTTTTAAGCAAAGCTCAGCTTGTCTACTGCATCTTCTGAATTCATCTCTCAGGTTTTTTGAAAGACACACATGGCTCCATTTCTTTTTGTCATTAATTTTAAAGTCATTAAAATGTAAAGTGATGGAGATCTTTAATTATGTTCATACTTTGTTTCAGCTGTCATTTTAAATAAGGTTTTCACATGCCTAACCCAACTGGGATTTCTGGTATAGCATAATGGGCAATGATAGAAATATCTCATTATCATAAGAACCCATACCTATGAATGTTATGTATTGAATTGCTTTGAACACCTGCTGGCATTCTACAGTACAAGCTATTGCATCTTAAAAGCATGAGAACGTAGGGTGGGGTGCTGTGAAGCCAAGAAAATATGGAACTAGAAAAATGCCTGAAACCTTACATTATTTTATTCTTTTTCTGTCACATTTAAAGCTGCTATTTGCTCTTTTGAGCAGACTTTATCAGCAGCATGAATATGGCCTGTGCAGCACCATCCTACAAGACACCCAAGCCAACCACGAATGAGTTGGTGCATCTAAACAGTATAGGATCGTCCTGCTTAAGCAATTAACAGGAAATTTAATGTACCTGCCTATGTCTGGGATGAACTTAACCTCTGGTAAGATTTAACCCTCAGCTGCAGTGAGTTATATTTAAGGGATTTTTTTTTTCATACTGCAAAAGAAGTATTAGCACTCAGGTCACCACAGCTCCACAGTTTTTGTTTTAGGATAATTTATGTTTTCAGATCTGAGGGAGGTGTCTGATGTGGGAACTGTGAGGCTTCAGTATGCAGTTGTCTGGGAAGGTTTTTGTCACAATCTGAGAAACGAGTATATCTAAATGTTAGGTAATGTGATTATCCTAACCATAGAAGAGAAAGTTAGGCATGCTAAATGTTGATTTTTTTTTTTTTTTTAGGATATCTCTTCTACCCTCCTGTCCCCACGAAATGGAGTGAAGAATCTATATTGATTCCTTGCAAATCTGTAAAGCTCTTCAGAGAAGCTTATTTCAACAAAGGTGCAAAGGGTTGTTCCGAAGCCTTCCAGGCTAGGAAATAAGCTCTTACGGGCTCACAAATTTAAACATACTGTTACTGAAGAGAGGTTGGTATTTGGACTTGCTGGGTATGTTTTTCCTAAGCTACCACATTTTATCAGCTGACCTAGCATGTGGGTAGCTTTGGGCTGACTGGAGTAGGTTTCTCAAACCTCTGTACTGAAATGAAGTTTGGTTCTTGGATTCTTTGATTTGCACTGACCTGCTCTGGGGTATTCTACAGTGTCTGAGAGGAAAATATTGGCTTTTTTTGTTTTCTCCCCCCTCTTTGGATATGTTCTTTTTCTAAAGACTCAGGTTGGCTGAGGAGCTATGTTTGGGTGAATACTGCTTGTATTACAGTCTGAATAAGTGTTTTCCCTTCGGTATATAAATAAAATGAACATTTATCCAATGAACTTGTTCCACTACTAAGGCACAACCACATCAAGATATCTTTCCTCTCCTGTTTTCTGCTTGGCTTCATCCCAAAGACAAACCCATGTCTATGAGCAACCAGCTTATGATGACCCTGCTCACCATTTGCTTCTGATAGGAATGTCTGACACAGGAAAAAATTGTTCCTCTGCTGACAAGTACTTCATAGTTAGTTAGTTCTAATACAAAATAAAAAAGGATCCTTTTTTCAATAGGGTGCACACAGGGACTAACATTCTGCACACAGCTGTTGTACGTGTAACACTCGCTCACTCTGCATCCAAGAGAGATGTCTGACCTCTTTCTTTCTGCAGTGTAAAAAAAAAAAAAAAAAAATCCAAAAGGTGTCTATATCCCTTCTACCCCCAAGTCCAAATATGGTTCAAAGCAAACACCAAATATGGTGTTGCTTTACAGTGATTCCTTTGTCCTATTTCTTTTGGCTCTGGGACGCTTAAAACAGTCAAGCGATGACTTTGAATCAGAGAAAGCATCACCGCTCCAAACATTTGTTTCCAGAATGACTTAACAGTCACTGTTTGCCCTAAGATAGCAAATTGGCTTTTCTTGTAATAGTTTTCAGTTGGTTGCTGGCCCAGTCGAGTTCCAATTTTAAGCCTCATCTGATGCAAAGAAGTAAACTTAAACCATGGTGAGGTTATAGGGTGAAGGGAAGGCATTTTTGGTGCCAAGAATTGCTTTGATAGGAGCTGCATGTAGAATCCTTCTCAGGCCTCATGGCTTGGAGGGAAAAAGGAGTCAGGTGCTTAGAGGAGAGTCATCTTTGAAGAACCACTGCAGAAAAGCAAATAAACATGTTTCTCTTGCAATGTAAATTCTGAGGAGAGATTACATCTATAAATGATCTAGAAGTTTAAGCTCTGAACACCTGGGCAGAGGAGGAGAAAGAGGCAGAGCTGCTCATGGAGCACAGGGTTTCTTATACTTGTTTTTGAGTGCACCGTGCTAGGAGTCCAGATGCTTTTTTTTCTTATGAGTGCACACATGAGGTACCTAATTAAATTTTCACTTGGACTTGTATTTGGGGAAGGAGTAGTTGGGAAAATGCCTATGTGACTTGGAATAGTATTCACATTTTGCAACAGAGAAATGAACTGAGGTTAGGAAATAACTATATTGAGCAAACTTCTCTGATTTGCTGAGCTGAAACACTGATAGAAACTTTGGGATTCATATTTTTGGGCAATGCCTGATTTTAAAATTTGCCAAGAACACTTATTAAAAGTGACTTTTGCAATGATTTTTTCCCCTTTACACAATGCTATTTTTGTATATCAAATCTGTTCTTCAAGAAACAAGGATTTTTAAGTTCCAGTCCTCAGATCTTGCTCAACCATGGATGATTTGAACTGATGTCCCATGAGAAGAGTCAGCACTGTTAGTCCTTGCTTTACTGCATAAGGAAGATAAGACTTGGGGAAGTGACTCTGCTCAAGACCTTCTGTTATACTCATCACTAATCTATGAAAAATAACAACATAAATTCACATCTTGTTCTTCCCCTACCTCTAGACTAAAACACCACAACTGAAGCAGTGATTTTCAGTATTAAAAACATGAGTTACCACAGTGCAAGTCAAGTCAGGCTTTCTGCTCCAATAGCATGCCTGCTTTCTCCTTTTCTGTCTCATTTTTCATGCCCCGAAATAGCTAATGCTTCTGGTTGTTAGGGTACAGCCAGGGCTGCAGAAGGGATAAGTTTAATATATTTGATGCTTCTCACTTGTGTCAGTTTTAACTTATTTCCTGCATTTGCCCTGACCACCTCTCTAACAGATCTTTCAGGATGGCTCTAACTTGGTCTGGAACCTACTAAGAAACTTTATCAGAATCATAATTGCAGTATTATGGACGTTATTCCAAAACTTACAAAAAGATTTCCCTTTCAACAAACTGATACTATTTCACCCACCTACCTCCTCTATACCATCCTCTTGCCACTCCCCTTGTCCCCCAAAATAAAAAGCATTTTTACTGAAGAAAATCTTGTGGTGACAACTCTTAAGCTCAGTCATAAACTCTTTCCATGAGTTTCAGGACATTCTGATATTCTTCAATTGCTGTATGAAGACCTCTCAAATAGCCAATTGCAGTTTGAAATTAAACATTCCAGATTCCCATGTGGGGAAAGAAAGGATAGAGACAGACAGAGAAATTATGTTTATTGGAATTCAGGAAAGCAATAGAATTTCCCTTATGTTTACTTGGAGTAATTAGTGTTTTCATGATCTCTTCCAACAGCATGCTACCTTATTTGCCTCTTCTGGCAAAAACGCTATGCAATTCCTTGATTGGTGTGAGTTGGGATGGAGTAGGGGGAGTTAATCCATTTTAATGATGTAAATGCAATTAGCATGTTCCTTACTGTCAGTGGAAATGACCAGGATACTCTTAAAATAGTGTAGTCTGACTACACTTGCTATCTATTCTACCATTTATTCATTTTATTGGCCTCTAAAAATTGAAATGGGTAAATGTCGCAAACTCTAGTCAGATGGTATGGGAACATTCCAGGTGATCAATGAAATCTAGATTACAAATTAGCTATGCCTTGAAAAATGTAAGCCAGACTAATGATTCATTTTGCTGTTGTAAAGTAAGGAACTTTTCCTGTGTGTATGGGGAAGATTAATATTTTTGCTCCTATTAACTAAGTGATTTAGTTTCTGCTAACTTAACCTGAACAGAAGTGAGACATAACGAGTTCTTGCCAGTCTCCAGGAAAAATGCAGTTAATGTTTTTCTGTCTTTCAGTTATTTCTCACTTTAGATGCTCATTATCTCTCAGATCAGGCTTGGCCTGAGCAAACTTTATTCCTTGCTGGTGGGGAATATACTTCATATCTTAGTCAAAGGTGCTTTGTTGGCACATGTGTGTGCATGTGTTATTTAGTTTTTTGATTTTTTTACAAGTAACAACTGCTGGTACTTCTTGCAGCAACTGGACAAGGATAGCAGAGCTAAAAGGTTTTAGAGCACCAGAAAAATAGTATCATTAGAAAGCCTCGGGAACAGTGTCCTAATTAGCACCTGTCAAGAGGGGCTAAATGGTTAAAAGATTTGTCAGCTCTTTTGGCTTGGTGCTATGCAAATAAAGATTTAAAAAAAAAAAGGAGTGGGGGGGGGGCAGGCGGCACGTGTTCATCTTATAGCAAACCTATAGCTGTAGACCAGAGATGACAAAAGACAAGAATCATCTTGGAGCAATGTACTTCAGAAGACTTTTGTGTCTTCTGGCAGCCATCTGGTCTGCTGCATTGCTAAATCAACTTGATCATTTCTCAGAACTTGTTTGTGGATTTTTTTTTTCCCCTTTTCCCTAGGTAAGGCTATCTACTATAATGGACAAACTGGGGCAAATTAGAGTCTAGTCTACCTGTATGTGCTCTGATTTCTCCAGTCTGATAGGATTTGATTCAGTATGTAAGTGGCCACCTGGCCCTTAGGTAAAGAGAGTGGGAAAACCTTGGGAAGAAATGTGGGAATGTTCTAACAGAAGACTTTGTACTGGGGAAGGTATCTGCTTTAGTTCTGTGGGACTGCTCTGGAAAGGATCAGAAATCTGCCATCATTGGATGCTTTATCTGAAGTATTGGCAAGGAAATTGGCCAACCAGCTTCTGCAAACATTAACTCCTGATTGCATTTAACAGCAAGTGAAAGCTGTGAAAATGAGCTTCTTTCATAAAACTAAACTTGTAAATTCATCTCCTCTAGAAATCTGAAGAACTATTGTGCAGTATTGATCACTTTTTTCTCCTGCTACGAAAAGATGTTTTTGTTCTTCACAGCAGCTTCTGGAAGCTAAAGGTTAAAGGCTAAATTCTTGCTATGTTTTTTCACAGACTGAATCTCACCCAAGAGATCTACACAAAGCCTGAACCTGATTGGAATCCCTTTCCAAAGAGTGAGCTCAGTTTGAGAACGTGAGAGAGAAGTTATGAGGTAGATGAGTGGTAGGATAAATATGAGGGAGAAAATTTAGTTTTAAAAGTCTGTTTCACTCTCTCATACAATCAAAGCACTTAATTCTTCAGTTAGGGGTCTCACACTTGCATCCCTAGTGTAGGACATTGAGTGTTGCCCTTATGGAGTGTTTTATGGAAGATCTAAATTTCAAAAAGTCTTTTCCCTTTATAAAGTGATAGCAAATAATGGAGGGAAGTGTTCAGTCTCTCTGGAAGTGTTATCCCACTACTTTTTTCATTTAAGTGTGCACAGAGCCTCCCCTCTGCCAATGCTATGCTAGAGCCTCACAGAAAACAAAGTCTTTGAATTTGTTTTTTGCCATCTCATTTAACAGACTATGATTTATTTTGGTTGGTTCCCTGACTGGAATTGCATCTGTGTCACTTAAGAAAGACAAAAATTCTAACATATTTATCTCTTAAGGAAAGACCTGATATGGGGGAGGGTCACTCACATCACTTGATTCTAGCCTTTTTCAGCTCTCTCTGAATTTGACTGTTGCACTCATCCTTCCCAGAAGAGGTGATTTGTGTCTGTGTGCCCTGGTAACTGATGTGCAGATAACTAGAAGTGCAATATTAAATTTTGAACTAACCTAACATCTGAATCAGTATAAGCTATCTATGTGCATGTCGTAAATGTCAGCTTTTATTTCAGGCAATAATAGCATGTGAAATCTGAACGTGAAACTTTGACATCATCTTGATCTTTATTAATAAACTTTATTTTTGCAGTAACTCCCTTCATTTCTTTATACTTAGTGGAGCTAGAGGCTTGGACCATAGCAAGTCTGTCCCAGCCTCAAAAAGCATTTTGGTGTATTTCTGGAATAGTCCTTGGGGTAACCCTATAATTAAAGCACTCAAGTTTCCTGCTCTTGTGCCTGTCTTGTGAACAAAGTGTCTTAAAATCAAAAGAGCTTTTCTGATAAGCTCAAAATACCTTTAGATAAAGGCTTCTTACCATCACAAAGGCAGAAAACTTGCCAAATGCATCTGCTAAGAGTGGCTGTGATGTTCTTTATGTGCAATTTTCTCAAAATGGTATGTTTAGATGATTAGATTACCTAGGACTACGCTTCCGCCTCCCCAAGTTCAGTTTATCGCAGTGGTGACTGAACAAATAGCCATGGTGAGATTCAGAGTAATATATTATAAATAGAGTACTCTAGTACTATATTAATTAGTAAAGAGGTTCCTTCACATTAACCCTAAAACTGGAATTCAATAAGTAATTGCTGTTTAAAGGATGGTTAAAACATGTAATGTATTTATATCATAATGCTTTTGTTTGCTTTCTGAAGGTGTATCTTATAGGCCATGTACTTACTTGAAAAAGCTGCCCAAAACTGAAACAAACAGTGAAATAGTACTTATTGATAGGGTTAGCTCCTTCAGTAAAAAAATATTTTTTTAAAAAAAGGTCTCAATTCCGATAGCAATCTTTGGTAGTCTAGTTGTGTGTATTTTTCTGTAAGTCAGTTTGGAAGTTCTTTATTCAGCAAGCCCAAATACTACTACTGTCATCCGTATCTGACCCAAATGCTGATGTGCTGGAGCCCCATGAAATCCATTTTGGGAAAGCCTCTTAAGCTTCACAGTTTTACTTCCTTTTAACAAGGAGCCCTCTGAGGCAAGGCAAGAGAGCAGAAGGAGCTTTGAGACCAGATGAGAGTCGGTACATTTGCTGAAACGTCCGAATAGTAAACAGACATTCCAGAAAGCCTTTTTTTTTTAATTCAGAAGGTAATAAGTGTGGTCACAGCACATAGCGAGACATCTTTTGTGCCGTTCTGGAACTTTAGGATCATTGGTTTACAGTAATTAAAAAACACATTTATTTCTTGATTTTGGGGATCTTCTGGAGTCGGAATACTTTTGATAAGCGTAACTCTTTGAAAAGTGTCCCTGCAACTAGGAAGACTGAGATCAGATTGTACGAGCACTAAAGTCCTTAGAAAATAGAAACCAAAACTTTATCCTGAATCTTTTGAAAGTTAAAATAGTCTTTGCATGAGTTTTCAGGAGGAATAGTTTATGCTTTTAATCTCTTCAGGCTGGCAATATTGGGATGGACTTATCATTGCCTGAAGGTTTGTGTATACAGCTCAGTGAATGAGGTGGTTTGAGACTTGATAACAGCCTGATGTTTCATCTTAACTAGCTGGATCTGGTTCTTTAGTCATCCTACACTGTGCAGGTAGTCTTCTGGTACCAAGACAGATTCATTCATAACTAACATAGTTGTTAAACCACATTTCCTTGTGTGTAGAAGTAATAGGATGAAATTAATCTTGACAGATTGGCTCTATGTGTTTTTCAATTATTATTCCTTTTCTATACAGCAGCCCTCTAATGTTTATGCCTAACGAAATACTCGCTGTCAGATAAACTTGCTTTGTATTATTAGTCTTCCTAACATTTCCTAGATTTTAAAGTTATTTAAATACACTACGTAAAAACAAGCCCAGTTTTCCTTCTTAGCCCAGTAAACATACTGCAAACTCACAAGACCACTGTTCAGACAGACTGGTAGATAGTATATCAGAGAGGTGCTTGCTAACAAACTTTAGTCATAAGTTTCTTAACTCTAGTAACAAGCTGCTGTATGCTGTAATTTACTTTTGTTTTTTATGTGGGTTTTGTTGCCTTGGCACAAGGTATTGTGTCTGTAGGACAAGTATTTCTTTATGTGCTTGCTGACGTCTATCATTTGATTAGCTTATGCTGGTTAATAATTCCTGGCTCAAAGGACAAGTTCCTGGTCAGGGGATATTGTTAAATACGCAATCACAGAGTAAGTCTTGAGTGTGTTCTCTACCGACCTTGGTCAACAGACACTAAAGCAATCTGTTACCTGTTAAGCTGTTGTGGTATATTTTTTATTTCTTTGAAGTAAGACTTTAATTATGTTATAACTTCATAACTTCAGTGGGGTACTCTGGGGTATCACTGAGGTCTAGTTACTGTCACATGTATTTGAGGAGGAACTCAGATGCCATACATACATATTATCAAATATATGTGTGTATATATACACACACACACACACACACACACACATATATATATATATGTGTGTGTGTGTGTGTGTGTGTATAAACATATCTTAAACCAAGGCCCCCTTTGCTCCCTGCTGTGCTGGTCCCCCCTCACCACCATGCTTCTGTAGGGGGTGAATGCTCGTGGGGCGCTGCCTCTACTGCTGATGTTGTGACTCTTATACTGTTTACAAGGATGAGGATTGAAAGTGCAGCTGGACAATTTTTGTCAGCAAGTGCTCCTATCACAACTGAATTTAAGGGAAGCCAAACTCGTGTGTACCTGGGCTGTCAAAGCACAGAGCTTCATGTTGGCAGCTCCTTGGCAATTAGGAAATGACACTGAGTTAACTGTCTGGGCAGGTTTCGAGTGCGCAATCTAAAGAGCCTTTTAACTTCTGTGTTCCTTATTTCTCCCTTTTTGAAAATCCATATTCTATTCTGATAATGCTCAAATCACAAAATTAAATCATAAATGTAGTCAGTGTTGCATTAAGTCTTGTTAAACAATGTGTTTTTTAGAAAAGCTTGATCTGTCTAGAGACATATGGTAAATATGTATTGAAATAATCTATTTCATTACAACTTTCAATAAAAAAAATCTGGCTTTTTGCGCTGGTCATACAAGGTAACTTCTGTGAAAGTGACTTTTAGAAGGAGGAGGAGCTAACACTTGAAATTAAGAAAGCAGTCAAGATTTTAAAGAATAACTTGCTATTTGAGCTGCCTTGATTTTGATTCCAACTTGAGACCATCTTAGGAAAATTCTATGCTGAGGAAGAACACTTGGCACTTTCCCTAGGAGTGTCTGACTGTCTGCATTTGGATGCTTAGGAAAGGAAAGATGGGAATTCACCAAATCTCTCTGAAATCTCTGCCCAAGTAGAATGGATGAGGAGGGTTGGGGAGAGCCAGAAGGGAATATTACAAAGCAGTCTAAAAGGTGTGATCCGGTCCAGAATAAAAAGCAACACTAAGAATGAGACATGAACAAAACTATGGACATAGACTGAAGTATTACTCTAATTAAAGGGGGAAAAAATCACGTTTGTTTACAGCTCAGCAGAGGTATTTAGATTGTTAGTTAGGTGGGCCAAAAGTCTTGTTTATGAAGTATACCACTGAATAACACATCTTTAATATTACTTGTTTACCTGTGGGCTGTCGTGCCTCATCTTCACAGGATATGAGAATGTTGCGATGCATTCCTATGGACACTAGTCAACACTTATAAAGAGACGTAAGAAACGCTATCATGTGTTAGGAATATGTATTTTACAGACTCAAATATTTGAGTGTGGTTTCAATTTTTTTTAACATCTGGTCTACTTAGGGTTTTTATATAAACAAGCAGTTATATGTATAGGAGCATTACCCTAGCAGGGCAATAAGGAAACATTGCATTTCTGTGTGGATTATACTGTCTCACTGTGTTTATTCCTCTCCACACCCACCCCTTTCTCTCTTTTTTCTTCTCAACAAATATTCAGAAGTATGGTAAAGTATGCAGTGAGGCATTACCAATAGCAGTCTCCTGGATAGAAAACACAACCTACCTTTGACAGCCCTCTGCAACTTAGGCTGTTAGTCAAATTAGTAAGGTTCCAAATGCAGATAAAAGCTAAGGTCCCTGCCTAACGTATTTCACACTTGTGAGTTAAGATCTCAGTATTCTTCAGAGAAGTCCTCTATTGCTGTTGCTTCTTAGCAGCCCGTGCAGGACAGCGTAGTGCAGTCTCAGCACAGGCAATCAGTGGCCCCTGCAGCACTTGTTACTGCACCTTCCTGCTCCTGTCCCCAATAGACCTGCCCTCCAGTCTGACAGAAAACTATTTATAAATTAAGGACAGAACTTGCTCAGGTAGGAAAGATAGAAAAAACAAGTTCTTTGGATTTTCTTTTTTTGTTTCTTTAAGAGATAGTGGGTTTTTAGGGTTTGGGGTTGTTTTTGCTTTTTTTAACCCCTACTTGCTGCAGTTTAGCATTTGAAGACACAGGTGACTTTTGGGTATCCAGACATTAGAGAAGATGCTGACTTTGAGCACCTGGACTTGAAAGTGGTGGTGCAGAAATGCTTTCTCATTAAGTGTACTGATGCAACTTGAAGTTTTATCGATGGTGGGAACTGTAGCCTGATATATCTTTCCACAGAGATTTATCTGAATACCTAAACAAATGCACTTTGTTTGTATTGGAGCCTTATTTGTATTTCCTTTCCACAAACACCCAAGCAAGCAGTATTACTAGCAGGAACATACTTGAGAACTCTTTGTTTTTAAGCAATGATCGGAAAGAGTTCACCTAAAGATTGGACTTCAGAAATACAGTGTTTACATTGAGTAGACAGTGAACAGTTAACTATCTGAAGTGGGAAGTTACTGTGCGTTTCTGTAGTTCCAAAATACCTTATTTTAAATACTGGAATGTGGTTCATGAATAATTACTAGGAATTTGTGGGGTTTTTTAAGTTAACGTGCATAAAAGCTAACATGCGAAGAGAGGGTTTTTTTGAGGAATAAGCATATAAAACTATCCATGAAGTCCTAAAAGTCACTGGATAAATTGATCATTCCTTTCCTGGAACAAATGAATATCTTGAAACAACCAGTGTCATGCCCTGTATGTTATGTTACAAAAAACAGAAGAACTCCCCAAATTGAATAAGGCTGTTCCTACTGAAGCAAAAGACCTGCTCTTAGTTGTTATGGTTTATATATAGGTTATGTATGACCCATACACTTCAGTGTAACAAGAGCCACAAGAGGGCAACACTTTTGTATTCCCTGTACAGTGAGCTGCTGATTTGTGTGGTTTTCCTCATTTGAGCCCCCAAAACTATGGGGTGACAGAGCTTTTTCTGGAGGAGGGCTATCTTCCCCCCTCCCCCAACTCTCCATTTGGTTGCATTTAGTTGAATCAAAGCAACCAATGAAATAGTGATTAAAAGAATATTCAATTACAGTTTAGTTCAGGTAGAGATTTTTAGCAACAGGAGACTAAATGACCAGTGCCTTCCATTCTCTCACCCAGCATGAAAGCAGGTCTGGCACAGTAATGAATAAATAATTAAAAGTGGTTATATAATCCAGATTTCAGTCAGCTTTCTGTCCTAAACACTGTGCTGTCTCAATTTTTTTCTGAAAAATACTTTAAATTCCAAATTGCTAGATTTGCTGAAAGGATGTCATTCCTTCAAAGACTGGAGGAAGAGATCTTGTTTGTTATCTGCAGCTCATTTGGTTCAAGTGCTTTGAATGAAAATTCTGTCAGAAAATAACCTTAAATCTTGAAAGAATTCTCAGCCTTTCGCATTGCTCAGTAACTTTGGTATATTTTCCCCTTTTTCTGAAAATGGGTGGGTGGGTGTGGGTATAATTTAATTTCTCTAGGAAGTAGCTTAAACATTCCCCCCCCCCCCCCGTTAATGAAAGTAAGGCTAATTTTTTCCTTTTAATTCCATTACAAGGCCTTTTAAAAAGTCGCACTCAAGTTTATAGGACCCTATTGTAATTAAGAAGCAAGTGATTTTGTGTTTTTTTTAATTTTTTGCCCTCCTTGAAACTTTTCTGAAAACATAGTTCATATATATTTTTGTCTTTTTGCTGTACAGACTTGCTGTTTGCAAGTTTGATACTTCTTTTTCTTGATTTAGTGTTTTAGTGACTTTCCTCTGACCATCTACAGACCTCTTGTGATGGTTTCATTCTGTTCCTTTTGAAATCAATGGGGTTTGCCAAGGTTTTCAGCAGAAGCAATATTTTCCTGTTAAAAGTTTAACCTGAGAAACATTGGCCTGCAAAAGCAGGTATCCCAGGGAAGCCTGAAAGTAGTACCCATCTGCTCTGCCTCTGTACATCCCGTAAATTAATAACGGCACCCACCGGGCGTGGGAAGGTGGAGCAGCCATGCTGCCCTGCATGGATGCAGCCAGTACGTCTAACCCGTATTTGTTCTGTTACGTGCCCTCTGTGATCGATCTCCCGGACAACTGGGTGGTTGTTGAGGAGACGGTGCAGCTTTTGATGGGGTGCTCCTAGCTTCAGAGGAATACCTCCTATAAAAGAGAACGGCGAATGTGTGTTAATCTACAAATAATAAAATATTGGTATTTTTTTAAAAGCTTTTCTTAGTTGAGGCATTATGTGATCTTTAAAGTGGACTGCAAAAGCAGTGATGACTTCTCAGTTGTTGGAAAGAGAAAGAACTTGGACAAAAATGTTCATGGTTTTTACTGGAATTCATATCACATCGTGAATATGGGGTGGGAGACAGGAAACAGCAAAATTCTGAGCTATTCTAAATTGTACCAGTTTACATTTCTTAGTAATTAAATGATTTACATGCAGCTGAAGGAGTGATTGCAAACTACAAGAAATAAAAAGAAAAAACAAGCTGTGGGAAAGAATAGCTGGAATGTAGTAGTGTTTTTTCACCTAGAGATCTGGTGGCTCTTTGTGGGATCTGCAAGAGACAAACTGAGGTTCTTTTTTTAAAAAAAAAAAATCTACTTGTTAGGTGGAGATGGAACTTTGCAAATATTTGCTGGTAAAATGGCAGAATTGTTGGTTTAGAATGGTTTAGCAGAATTTTAGTTAACAGCTGAGTATTAGCAATGACTGAAGGAATTAACTGAAAATATTAGCCTGAAAAGCAGGAAGGTACAAATAGGAGTTTAAGGAATATTCTCATGAATTAGAAGTAAAACACCATGCATGTGACTTGCGGTCTTACTGCTGCTTAGGGTTGTGTATGAAACCAGCTCAAAGACGTCGAACTTTCCATGAGGAAAAGTGCTGCAGAAAAGCGGATACAGAAAAATTGGGGGAAAATGACAACACTCTGCCTAAACCAGACACTCCAGCGTAGCACATGAATTCATCTCTATCTTGAGATGAAATAGTTTCCTACTATGTAGAACTCTCTACCAGTTTTTGAAAGAATCTATTGAAATTAAATGTTGTGGCCACCTAACTGGCAGGCTTCTCCTGTGCATGAGGTCTGAACAACTCCTCCAGTAAAGAGCCTATTTTTACCTATTCCCACAATAGTGGGAAGCTATAAAAAAGTTTTTGTGAGAAAATTGTGATGATGGGAAAGACTGAGTTGCCTGCTTTCCTTCCAAAAATAAAATTAAAGCATATGTTATGGTAAACAAAAAAGGTTTCCTATCGTTTGTCTCAATGGGAGCAATCAATGAGGAGCAAAAAGATAAAACTTATGGTTCATAAAACAACTGTGGAATAGTTTAACAGCACTTTTCCATATGAATTTTATCACAGTAAGTGGCAAGGCATTTTTGCAAAATGCTCAGAAACATATTTTTCCCTCGCTTGTTCTTTTCATTTATCTCTTATGACAATTCCAACCTTGATGAGAGAGTTGACCTGAAGCATGAGTACTGCTACAGTGAAGCTTTGCTCGAAGTATGAGTTGAGTTAATAGAATATTATTTTAATAAACTGTGTCAATGAATAACAGAACAGTTGCTAATAAAAATTCAATATGAAAAGCTGGCCTCAACCTCCAGGCATTACATGCTTCTGATGAAATAAATTCCTTATCATTAAATGTTTTACCCTACTCAAACTGTATAGCGCCATTAAAGATGCATCTCTTATCATGAGTAGGTATTGAATTTGAAAGAGAAGGCTGGAAGATATTATACAATAGCTGAAGCTACTGTTTCAGTGTCTTGTTCGGGCAGTGCTAATCAGCTGATTTACTTGTGCCCTGTGCCAAATTATGTAACAGCACGTTGAAGAGGCAAGAGCTCTTTCTCAGCACTCAGGACTGTTCACAAGTACCTGAAAGGAGTATTCTGAGGAAACTGAGACTTGGAGCTGTTTTATTTTCTCTTAGACATTTGTAATTTACAACTGAGGGGAAGAGCTTTTACTTCTGAATGCAAAATAGTGAGAGGTTGAAGTGTTCAAGAGCAGTGGAGCTTTTAATTTAGTGGAGGCAGAAGAAACTTGATGCCAGGTGCTTCCAGTATTTTTACTCTTTGCTTGTAAAGTAGTTAACAGTATCCTATGAGATACTGAACTTCACTTAAAATTAAAAATAATAATAATAATAATCCCTTCACTACAAAGCAACTGTGCACAGTAGCTCAGAAAACCTGACTTTTTTTTGTGCATACTGTTTTTAAAACAAAAAGCTGAGTATCTTTCCTATGCCCATGAGAATCTGAGTTCTTCTCTGCTAGCAATTAAGTTTGTGACCTTGGTAACAATTACCAAAAAAATAAATAAATAAATAAATAAAAGAAAAAGTAAAATATTGCTTGTTTTCAGATGTTGATATCAAAGGAAGACCCCAGAACACTGAAGCCAGGTTTTGGCAGGCACAAGACTTTAGGATCAGTTACTGGCCAGCTTATACTTCCCTGTGGTTTAGATGCTAAATTAAACTGTAATTTACAATTAATTAACTTCACTGAGAGCTGCTGGCTCTGAAAACCAAACTGAGGGCTGCTTTTGGAGATACCTAAATATGGATACTATAAGTAGTCAAAATCAGTTCAATGTAAACTATACTAAGGCCAATGCATAAGGGGAGTACATGCAAAATTGCAGGACTGATTAGGAAAGCGCTGAAAAACAGTGTGTTGGTCTCTTTTCTCTTCATCTCTGTATTTTCAAATGTTTGGATGCCAATTCTGTATTTCTGCTTCAACTGCAGGAAATAAGACCTTAGTATCTGGAGTAAGGTATTTTAAAACTGCGACATCTTCCATTTCTCTGCCACTTGTTTTCTTTGTCAGGAAAGCACATCTGTTATTTCCTACATAGTTGCGTGATGTGGTTGTGCTGTTGGCAAGCACGAGCCTTTGGATTGTTTTGCAAGGTGCAAAGAGCTTCCTGTAGGGCCCAACTGCCTCGATCTCCCACTGAAGCCCCAAAGACCTGAGATTTCAAAAGGTGATGTAGGGCTACTCTTTACCTTATGGACAAACTCATGACTGGCACATGCTGCAGATGCTCTGAGTATCTTATTACACATCAGTGACTAAAGAACACATCAGCTTCCCAAACACAAGCTAGTCAAATCACAAGATATTATATAGCAACTAAACGTAGCATCGGTCTGAAAAACAAAGAGCCAAGAGTTCATGATGTAGGATCCTGGCTTTGTTACTGATCTTTCTGCCAGAAATTTACTTATTTTTATTGACTCATTTTCCTCATTGGAAAAATAGACCTAATTGTCTATACTTGTTCTATTCCATTAGCTTGTTCTAAGCCTTAAGGGAGGTGTTAATTTAACTTGCAAAGCATATAGAGATCTACTGGTGAAAAGCACTATTTACATTCTAGCTATATTAATCCTTTAAAGGCTCCATATGCTTATAAAGATAACAGGCAAATGAGTTGAAGATTAAAAAGTAGAAATAGAGATGGCATTGGTATGCATCTGCCTATAAATTGATAGTGAAGAATAGAGTACTTTAAAGAGAGCACTTAAATAAAAACAGATTTTTCATTCCCTAGTGTTTCACTAAGTACCAACTTAAGAGCTTCTGTAAGGCTAGTACTTCAGGAAAATCATAATGTTCCTAACAGTTACTGATAGAAATAAGTTAACCTAAGAAGAGACAGTTACTTGCCTCTAGAACTTTTCATTTTCATGCACAGATCAAAAATAGTTCCCGTCTTTCTGCTTTACTGAAATGG
The DNA here is from genome assembly GCF_028389875.1 of Rhea pennata. Taxonomy (NCBI): domain Eukaryota; kingdom Metazoa; phylum Chordata; class Aves; order Rheiformes; family Rheidae; genus Rhea; species Rhea pennata. The sequence continues at coordinate 63,866,451 of NC_084664.1, read as the reverse complement.
TTGTTTGCTTCTATGACAGTTTTAAGCTGCTGGTTTTGACCCAAGTTGTGTTCCAAAACTTTAACTCCAAGCTAAAGATCAGGAGTACTATCATTCTAATACAGATCTTAGTTAACTTTTCTAGGTGCCTTCCACAGTCTTTTGCCTCTTCCCCCTCTTTTCTCAACACTTAAAAGCCATTAGACTTGTTTGAAACAGGCACTTTCTAGCTGAACAGATGCGTGCAGCACATGAAAGCACGATGGAATCCTCTATGGTAGCATCTGGCGCTTTGCTTTTATGTTTATTTTTAACATGAAATAGTTCTGAGAGTTCATTTGTAGCTGAAATGCTGTCTTCTCAAAGCAACACAATTAGGTCTGACCCTTCAAAGGGAGGGGAAAAAAAAATATGACGACTTTTTTTAAGGTAGAACCGTTGCTGGCAAGCCAGCAGCTTTGCTTTGCTCTTCATCACGTTTGTTTAGGGGTACATAGCTACATATCTTATATACTAATACTCTCTTTGAAGTCAGGTTGTGTCATGAGGATTGCATCTTCAGAACCCGATTTATCAAAAACTCTGGCGAATTCTTTTTTCTGCTAGGTTTTTCTTATTCTAGTTTTCATTGAAGGAAATTAGGTGTCTTTAATAGGAAATTATATCCTTCCTGGTTTTAGTGCAACACTGTGGTGTTGTTGGAATAGCTGGTACTATTGCTGTATATAAAAGTGATGTCACGATGGTAAGCGTGATGCTGTAAGATGAGAACGGAGCAGAAAGAGTGCATGGACTCTTACTGAGCCTTCCTACATGTCTGTACTTCAGCAAGCTCCCAGGAGGCAGAGGGAGGCAGCGGAAACAAGACAGCTTTGCGACATTCTATAGCCCTAGAAGAGTCAGTTTGAGCCTCAGCATATTTGGAGAACTACAGAATAAACCACTGGGGTAGCTGAGGTCTGCCCAAGTGTTGCGGAGCTGCTCTTCTCCTTGCAGGGCTGTGAGAGAGATGAAGTGGAGTCGTTGTATTGCCCTGGGGCCAAGCGGCAGCTTCCTTCACTCAAAAGGGTATCACAAAGTGGCTTACAGCGGTTTTCCAGCCCTTTAGCCAAGGCTGGTAGAGAAGGAGCAAATGCTCTAGCCCGTTATTTCCAGCCATGCGGAAGGACTGACAGAAAACATATTTAAGCAGATGTCTTGTGTGTTAACAGTTTTAGTGAGTCATCTGCATGCCCTTAGGCATTCGAAGTACCAGACAACTTTTTAGTGGCTGCTCTCAGTTTTGCGTTATACACACATTCCACACAGTTAAATAAAAGCCAAGTCTTCAGCTGGGGGAGGCCAGCAACAATTTGCTAACCTTGTTAAACTGCCATTACTGAAGATCTGGCACAAGAATATGATGACTAGTATTAACCTCTATCTTATTTCATATTAAAAATCAGAATCTGATGCTGGAGTGTGAGTTGCATCATTGCAGCAATCACTTGGGCCACCAGCATTTGTTGTCTTCAAACAGCCCTTGCAGACAAAAGGCTTTTTGTGAGCTGGCTGGCAGCCTGTGAGGTGCATACGCAGCTGCGTGCTACGTTGGCTTTCCCCTTCTTTGTCCCAACATGTAGCTCAGGGACTGACTCAAAGTGAATTAAGAGAGCAAGATATTCTCTGGATTAGTATTTCAGCTGCTAATGGCAACAAGCTCTTTTTCTTCTCTAGGTATAAAAATGACTGTCTTTTATCAGGTAAAGCATGGTCTTGCCGCATTTGACAATACAGTGCAGCAACTATGGATGGCAATCTGAAAATTTCTCTTTTCTGTCTGGCTTTTTGATACTTGCCTGTATCTTCCTTTTCTTGTCAGTAGAGATTAGCCCCATCTGTTGCAGTCCCTGTTTAATGCCATCTAACTGATCAATCTTTGGTGCTGAATGGAATTAGCAGAGGAGGATATGTAGCCAGCTAATGGTTTGGCTGTTGCTTCAAAGGTCAGGAAAAATATTTGCACCCAACCATGGCCTGCATAACTGATGCTGAGTAACACTGCCTGCCTCTTCCCATCCTTCGGGCCTGCTATTAGGCTTGGGTGTGAGGATAAGGTTCCTATATAAGCAGGAACAAAGCAAAGTCTCATTTTAAATATTTTCCTGGATGATTGCAAACCATATTTGTTAGCACATCTGTGTTTCAGGCACCTGATAACCTGATGTCACAAATTGACATGAAGCCATTCCTAGGAACAAACGCTAGCTAAATCAGAACATATGCTAAAAAAGCAGGACAACAGAAGATTCAGCAGTAGCAACTTGTGTGAGAAATAAAAAGATGAAATTACAGAAACATGATGTCTAAACTGGATCATATGATACTGCAGAACTGACTTCAGATTAGTGTAATTCTCTTTATAGGCTTGCTTTCCCCATCTCATACAGACAACTCAATTACTTCCTTAGAAGAGAAACAATTTTTCCAGACTCTCTCCCTACTTATTCTATAAAACCAGTTCTCATCAGATGTGATTTTTTTCTTATGATTATTATACCAGACTCTAAAGACAACACTGACGTTAAGTGTATTTATGGAGGACAATAACTTCCAAGACCATCCTGCAGCTGCTGCTGGCTTTTTTTCCCCTCTCTATGTGGCCTTAAGCAATGCATATTGCTTTTTTTGATTAAGATGCATCCATTTTAGTGGTATAGTCCATTACTACAGGTAAAGTACCTGTTGAGGTTAAAAGACCTCAAAATTGTGTTATTTCAGACAAAATCAAGCAACAGGGATGTTTTTTCTCCAAGGAAACAAGACTTCTTAGTTTCATCCTTTGATTAAGTATAGACTAATTTTAATAGACCCTGAGCTTTCAGTAGACTCTTCTCTGAACTGTGTGGAAATGCTGATATACCACCTCAGTGTTGCTGAATTGTTAGTAGTTTTTTCAGCTGAATGGTAAAGAGTTATTCAAACCACAGGTTAGTGGCTCGGTTTGAGGCTATGTCTTTAATGTCCTGCAGAAAATTCACATTTAATCCAAAACGATGGAGAAGTGATCTCATTTTTCACATTCAGTGGTATCAGATGTTTTTTCTTCGATATCTCAAATTGCTGCATCCTATCTTGAAGGACTTTGACTTGCAAATGCAATTCCTATATTAGAAATTGAAATCTTGCCACACAAAAAGACAGTATGTCCTACTGTGTATGCTTTAATTTACATTGTTACCGAGCAGAGAGAAGAAAAGGTAAAATCAGTGTAAAGAATTTGGCTCTTGGAAAGCTGCATTTATTGTTGATTTTTTCAAATTTCCCATAAAACTAGAGACAAATTATTTCATATGTGACTACTTTTGCAGTCTGATACAACGTAATATCTGAGATTGTCTGTATGAATACCTAATGCAAGTGTGCTTTACTGACAGCGATGGGGAATGAACTCATGTGGTCTTCTCATAAGAGCCACCTTGGTGCAAAGACCCATGATCCTGACACTGCCTTCCTTGCTTTTTGAAATGATTTGCTGTGAAAATGGGAACAGTAATTCTTTCTTGCTTGTCACTTGCAAGCTTGTGTGCTTGCTCACTTGCTGTGAGAAGGGGAGAGGGTAGGTGTTGATGTTCTAATTAGTTCTATTTAATTCCTGTAAATAATGTATTCCTTTAGTTTCATTCTTTGGTATGAAACCCAAAGGAATGCAGAGCTCTCACAGACTGCAGTGAGCAAAATATATTAGAGGCAGTGAGGTAACTGAAAATTTAAAAGATGAACCTGAATGCATGGGACTGTAACATCTCTGCATAGTGGTTGATTGAGAGCTTCATCCTTACAATCTATACCATGGTTTTAAATACTTTAGCTCCCACAGAGCTATTTAAGCCCAAGTTTTTTTGCATTTGACAGCAATCAGTATTAAAGTTTTATTCTGATTCTGAAAAAAGCAAGGGAACTTGGGTTTGGTGTTTACTGGATAGGACCTGTTTTCTGTTCATACTGATGACTAATAGTCTTAGTGGTTTAGATTTTTTCCTGAAGGAAAAAATTTTCAAGACTCAAGCTGAGTTTATCCTGAATAGAGTCTTGCTTAGTGAGATCCTTGAGGACAACATGATTATTCACAGAGTAGAGTGATATTTTGAATGAGTAACCCTGTTTTTTTCATGTCAAGTGCTGGCCTGCTGGCATCCTCAGTCACTGAGATACTGCTCAATATGAAAAGGGCTAATAGAAATGGGCTCTACTTGAAAACAATACTTGACTATTTCAGCAAATAAAGGTAAATATGAAGCCTAAAATATCAGCCACAGGGATATGAATGAGGAGCAGCTTCCTGTCACTTGACATTAATGATACATGAATAAGTCTGTAGAAATAATATATCATGCAAGTAGCTCTTGTTCTTGAGTATTCTACAAAGGAAACCACTTCATAATAAGCAATTGAAAATGTTAATGGAAAGAGTAGTGTACTGTAAGAATGCTGAATAAACAATGGAAGATGGTGAAGTTTCAGAAAAATCTTTATTCTATATCATAGAGTTATCAGTAAATTCCATTATGTCTTTGAGTTCAAATCATTTAGTTAAGTGTTCTGAAAATAATTTAAACAAGATGTACTATGCTGACTTTGTCTATCACTTAAATCACATTAGCTGTGGGGCCTGTTAACTGTATTACAGTTAACAAGAGAGCAATATTATGCACAGTATTTATGCTTGAGCTGTTTTGTCAGCAGCAGCAGCTGAGTTCCAACTGGGAAACAAATTTGGTTGAAAGTTGCTGGGTTTGATGAAAAATCTACCCAAATGAGAATCTTGGCTATAGAATGGAATATATGAACAAAACGTGCCATGAAGGACTGCCTTGTCAAAAAAGAAAATCCTCCAGTGATTTGAGGATGGATAAGTACATTTGATTCAGGCAGAGCAGGGCTTAGAAACAAGGTTTCCTTTATTACTGTGGAGAGTTCTGAGCAACGGCCTAGTTAATACTGTCTGGTGGAATATATCCCTCTGTGAGGCTTTCCCCCTGAAAACTGAAGGTTTAAGACTGTAGCCAATGTAAAACATGAACACTTTTGATACATGAATATGCACAGGATGGGAGAAGTATTTCATCTCTAACTTTAAGCTGAGGGCCAAAGAATACTGTTTGCTATACTCTTGCAAAAGTTTTAAAAATCTGCAGTTTAGTGCACTGAAATTAAGTTAATCCTCACCCTGAACAGGATGACTAGAGTGACAACTCTGTTGAAATATCATCAGTATTTAATGTCCTCTTTTGATCAGAAGTGCCACAGTTTATCAGAAAGATATGCAACTGGAAGCATCCATCTCATCACATCCTTATTATAAGTAAAAATTAAATGTCATTAATGTGTAGAATGTATGTTGTTATGTCTGTCATTCCCTGGAAGCAGACAATGTCCTATGTACTTTGTTCTGATTGCTGGCTATGAAAGTCATTTCCACTGTATGGGTCACAATAAGCCTGTATACGTATTTTAACAGTTTAGCTTTCTAAGGATGGGCTGTAAAGTAGCTGTACTATAAAGTAAAAGGTTCTCAGATTTGTGAGCTGTTTCCTGAAATGCCCATGTAGGGTATTGCTGGTATATAGCTTCTGTCTAGCAGCTCTACCTGACTGGCTTTGCTTGTTACTAGCTACTCTTATTAAGCTTCTTTTTGCTCCCTCTCCTCAACTCCCCTCTCCCATTCTTTCCCTCTCCTCCCTTCCTTTTTCCCCCAGTCTCCTCATTCCCCCCTTTCTCCTGCTCACCTTCCTCTGCTGCCCTCTCTCCCCCACTCCCTTCTCCCTCTCTTTTTTCTCCTCATTTGCTTGTTTGCTCTGTAGTTGCTTAACAGAGGTTTAATTGCCCGTGTTTGGATATGTACCCACCTAGTACAGTTCCAATGTTACCTGGATTATAAAATCTAGAGGTAACCTAATCACTTTGTACAGAGACATGAATTTATGCTCTGGTATTTTTTTTATTGTCCCACTTCTAATAGACCTCCTTGAATTAGCACTGCCTTTGAGAATGTGAATTTCGTGTTCATTTGTAAATTGAGTAAGCTGCTGAAGCCCCATTTTCTGCCAATGAAAGCACAGTATAATGGCAAGGAATGGAATAAGCTGAAAAAGGAGAAGCTGGAGTAAAGATCTATTTTGTTGTAGATTGAATGAATTTTCTTATCTTTCCTATACTATAAAGCAATCTTTTGACCAGCATTTACTTTACACCTGATTTGGACAATCTTCCTTGCCATTTGACATAACTGAAATTCCAAGGGCATTAGAGAACACTTGCTGGTTTTTAGGTAGGTGATTTGCCAAGAACTTTTCACTGGTCTTCTCACTCTATATCAGTATTGATCTGGGCTAAATTTTATTTATCAGCTATGAAGAGGTCCTGATGCAGGTTTTCACCCTAACTTTGGCTCTCTCAGGTACTGGAATGACATCTCCCTTAATACTTAATGGAAAAAAGAAAAAGATTCAACCTTCTCTACAAGCCCAGGAACTGGAGTCCTTTGAACTGAACTCCATCTCCTAGAGGTAATGTCTGAAGAAAGAGAGGATGAACTTAGTTACCTAAGTTAAATGCCTGAAGGTAACAATCCCATAATACCACTAATTTCAGTAAGAGCTGAAAGTATTAATTAGCTTTTAAGAAGTATTCAGGTCTTTGAAGGCTCCATCTGTTATTGAATAAGAGCAAGATAGGCAGCTACCCCCCAGTAAACAAGATTTACTTGCAGAGCACTTGCGTTCTACAAGTGCTTTCTTTTCTCAGTGACAAGTACAACATATTTCACAACAACAGCCTGAACTAGAGACCAGTGCAATTGAATATGAACTCTGCAGTTACTGCCAAGCCACAGCACCGTTATAGGCCAAGGTCAGTGAGGGCACTAGTCTCCTTCTTTTTACTAGCTAAGTTCCCTTCTCCCTTCTCTAATATGCAGTGGCTGTGGGAATACAGATTTTGCAAGGATCTTGCAGTCCAGTGAATTTTATACAGGCTACAGACTGCAGTGTTTAAAACTGTTTTGAATGTCAACTGTAAATTTCACACTAGGTATAAGCATGTAAAGAGTCTTTATTCTTACTGTTAAGAGATAACTGTAAGAGGAATGGGAATAAAATGAAATTACATCCAGTGATGTTGCTGTTATAAAGCTGAGCCTTGCAGTCTGTCTAAAAGGGTAGTGAGGAGCCTAGGAAAATGAAAACAGTATTTTACAACTGTAGTGAACCTTAAATAAGAATTATTCCTGTGAGCAAAGTATTTTCTTTAAGGAGTAACTTTTGTCTCAGTGATGCACTGGATTTCATTCTACCGTTGGACACTTTCCAAATATCCTTTTTTGGCTACTGTCTTTTGGGTCATGGGAGCTGTGATGAGGCACTGCAGACAGGGCCAATTCTTGATGGCACTTGCAGGGCAACAGAGATGGTGCCTCTAGGCTTTATGCACAAAGACCTCTGTGTACCGCTGCTCCCACGTTTCAATGCCTGTGTGTGCATACTGAAAAGACTGAAAGAAGTAAGGTGAAAATATTTGAGATGTAGCTGCCTTTTTTATCATCCAGTGAAGAAAGCAGGGTACTCTTGAGTGGGCCTCTTATCAACAGGGTGGGAAGATTAATCACTTTAAACTCTTTAAGGTGATAATGCAAAAATGATCCTGTCTAGTGACCCTGCTCTCTGAGGGCAACCACTACCTGCTAATTTTACTTTACTGCATTCGGTAAGTGATCATATGCCTGGAAGTGTATAAATGAACACTGTTTCTGTGCGGATGAACAGAGAGCTACTGGCTTCACTTTTCCTGTATGTTTTTGACCCTTTTGCCCAATATGGGTCTCCCATATGCTTGAAATGGGGCTATTCTCAGCTCAGAAACCAGAGTGAGCAAGAAAAGATGATGGTTATCTTTTTCTGTGTGAACACATGGAGCTTGTTCTTCCCGAAAAACAGCAGCTGCCTGTGCAGAGATGATAGTTCTGGTTTTGTTTTATAGTGATTTGAGTGATTTTGTCTGGGCAGGATGGGACTCTTCCTCACTTTATGGTGAGAAGTGCTATGGAGGGTCTTGAGATCTGCCATGGTACCTTAAGTGTTTGTGTAGGGAAAATGTGAGGCAGGAATGGCAAACACCCAGGGATTGTGGCTCTCCTGCTTGGCTAGTGTGCCCCAGAGCCCAAGGTCTGTCTTCAGAAATGATGTGGATGCTTCAAAGGTAAGCGCCCAGATGTGAGCTGAGTGTGGTAGGATGTCTGTGTATGACATCTCAGTGCTCTTGTGGAAAAACGGTTGGGGTTTTTTGGCAATCAGTTGGAATTTGATACCAAATTTCTTCAGTATTTGTTTGAAATCTTACTGTGAGGCCTAGCTGCTTAGGTATGTATTCAGGAAAAAATGAATTTTTTCTTTGAGGAATATTACCTGACTAGAGATGGGATGGGGCTATATTCCAGGTTTTTTTCAACAGATTCTTTTTTCATTCTACTTCTACAAAATATACAGAAGAGTAACAAATGAAATGTGCTTAAATGGACAGCCTACTCTCTTTAAAAAAAAAATCTGATGCCAGGTAGAAAACATTGCTATCTATCTTTTTGTTATGGATACTTAAGATATGAGACAATCATGTGTAACTGTAGTGACCTTTTCTTTTCTCAGAATGGTAGTGCTATATTTTGCCTGGAGGCAAAATTTCCAACATGTTTGCATAAGTCAAACAGTAGAAAACAGAATTTCCATGAAGACATATAATTTCTTCTAACTACTTTGGCCAAATATCCAGTCCATGTTCAAGTAATGAAATCTGAAGAGATCAGTACTATTTCTGTGAGTACAGTAACTTCAGTACTGTGTGTTTTTTTTTTTTTTTTTCCAATGGCTTCTGGATCCTCTCCTTCTTGATAAAAACCAAATAAATAAAATATGTGATTATTTCTTGCTACTATATAAGGAAGAGATAGAGACTCTCAAACTCTGTCCAGCAAGTTACTTTCAGAGCCTGAAAATGAAATTAGGATTTTGTTCAAGCAATCTCTACCATTTCTGAAGGAAGCAAAAGCCATTCTTCCAGTCTTGCAGTTGGAATTTAAAGAACTTTATGAAGATGATACATGAGAAGAACAGTTTCCAGCAGATATTCTTAACTGTTACCTTCCTAGCGAGAGGAAAAATTATGTTAAGCTTCTGTTATTTGTGAGTTCAGTGTGACAAAATGACAGCCTTCCTTCTTTGTTTTTGTACATATATTTCCTTCATAGTATCTTACAGAAAAGACTTCTAAATTGGTTGCCCTCTAGGTATGACTAGCTACCCATTTCCTTGGTAATGTCTGAATTGTAACAGATAAAGGAATCAGACCTTTATGAGAAGGTATGAGAAGAGCCCCCTTGTAAACATTCACTCTTCTGGTCATAGCATGACTTCAGCTCTTTTCTGGCCTGACTGCATAAAACAACTTACTTGCAAGTGCTTGCATTATCATCCTAACTGAGATCAATATCGGACATGTATGTATATCTGCCTGGCAAACCAGGTTCTCACAAGTGGTTCTGGAAGACTTTTTCCCATTGGAAGTGTTGCAGGCAGCAGGCCTAATATTACTTCAATTTTAAAACCAAAATTTCTGCGGAAATGAATGAATTATTATACTGATATTTTAAGTCCAAATATGCTGCACCTCACAGAAATGTGACTGATCCTTTGGCAGGCTAATCTGCCAAGTCAGTGTTATTGTCATCAGGTGATGTTTCCACAAAGAAAAGCGGTCAGAAATACTGAAATATTCTGCAATATATTGCCTGGTTAACAGTAATCAACAGCCAAACAGTACCCCTTCCTCTGTACTAAAAACAACATAGTAAAATGCAGGTGGAGCAAAAGATGAGCATGAGATTCCACAAATCTTATACATCCCTTCCACTGAGAATAGAAGTACCTTGTTCAGTCCCATTGGTTGCCCAGACACCAGTCCTAACTGGTATGCAGAAGACTGATGTTTATATGAGAAGGCTCCAGTACAAATTCTGTGTGCTTTTTCAGTGCCTTTCTGATGATGATAGGATCTCTTTTTCACGGAATTTAAATATACTGACTTAGATGAGTTCTATTTGTCTTTAAATGCCATGAAGCATATGCTGAGAGAATTATATCAGACACAGATTTTTTAATTAAACTTAATATTTGCAGAATGCCTGAGTCATGTGTAATGCTCATAAGTACTAACATTTGCATTAAGACATACTAGTAGCACACACTCTGTGCTCTATCCCAACCATCATATCATCAGGCCATCCATCTTCCTAGTAGTTCTTCTCAAATGGGGGAGTTGAGCATCATTAATATCCAGATCTGATTTTTACTTGAGAATCAACAAGTACAAGATTGTCATGTGCAGGGGTTTTAAAAACAAAATCCTCTCTGGATCAGATCTGCCACCTTTGTGGAGCTCTATCTATATGTGGAAAATAGTGAGCAGCCAATGTGAACTCTTGCCTGCAGAATGGAAATATCAAGCTGATCAACATTTCCGCATTGCTAGCAAGATAATCCTTCATTTGAGCTGCTTATCTGAAATCTGTCTCATGAATCTGGTGGGAGGATTTACCTTAAGTAGTTAATTACGGTGTTGCTGAACTTCCTCCTCTCTCCTTCACTTTTATAAAAATCATGCAGCTATGAAGACTTTAGACTTCAATTAAAAACAAGTGAAAACATCATCTTGTTTATGCGGCTCAACGTTGATTAAGGCACCTGAAATATTATAATTATTCTTCTGTCCTGAACTTATTCTCTTCCCCAGGTGCTCACTGTTGGTGGCCTCTGTCAAAGGGAGGACAGCAGCTCAGTGGATTTCTGGTTGGAGCTAATCAGGCAGGACTAACAAAGTTAGATTTCTTTTTTAATTGTCTGCTGGTTTTTAGGGGTCAGATTGGACTTAGGGCACCTTAGCTGGAGAATTCTACCAAGCGTGAGGCTATGCCCCGTCTCGTGTCCTGGGTTGAACTTGGCTCTGAGGGAAGTGCAAAGACAGACTGAAGACATTACACTGGGATCTTCTTGCCAGATTAAACTCCCACATGTCCTAGAAATAATTTATGCTTTTCTCATCTAACCAAACTGTGGCTCCTATTCAAAGTTCAAGGAATCCATTTCTACGGTAATTTGTATCTAACTTGAGACTCTGGGGAAAGTTTCAGCACTATTTTAAGTTTCACATTTGACCCCTTATGTGATGATGATAACTGCAATACATGTCTCTTAACATGAAGGAAAAGTATTGTGATAACAAGGGAAATAGTTTTGAGTTCAGTTCTTATGTACATAAAGCTTTTTGTGAAGAAATGTTTTACTGGATGTCCAGGTTTTTAATCCAACTGTAGCTTTGTTTGCATACTACCTTTCTTTCCTCTTGGGAGGAACTAGGAGAGTAAAATCAGTATATTTCCACTGTGCTGCCACTGTATGGCCATTCACTTCCACTGCAATAGAGACCTAAACCTAGAGGTTTAGGGTAGAATTTTGCTTGTTTTTTCTAACGCAGCTTACCAAAAGATGCATTTGGAGACCTGTGAGAAAATTTTGATTTTTTTTTTCTTTTAGAGCCAAGGTTATGCTCCTGAGATTGAATAGGTTCTTAAAGGCCATTCAGCAACTGCTTTCTTTTCCCGAGATTGTTTTTCATGGTTGGTGGCAGGAAAGTTTCTTGCCGCTCCCTTACCTGAGGTTACGTAATGGACTGATGGTACACGGTGCTCCCTCAGAACTTGTTCCAGCTTGGCAGCACTCAGCTCTTCTTGAGTCACTGCAATGTGGGCTGGGATTTTCCTTGACTTTGGATGTAGGTAGGTAATTTCTTGCTACAATGAGCGTTTTGAGAAGCCAAGAGTCAGGAGTCTCAATAAATCCTAAAGGGTTATTGAGAAGACACACAGCTGCTCATGCAGACTCTGAGGTTAGAGACTCAAAATACATGGCCAGCCCTGAGACCCATCCATGGAGCTTTCTGTTCTGGGTGTTGTGCTTTGCTGAATTAGATACTTGCTGTAAGCGTGTGTTCTGGATATCTCTGTCTGCCAGGGTCAGTTTGAATCTCATTTCACAAGTGTTTTAACACATGTTGTTGCCATTTATGTAATGCATCTGTATTTTCTCTTGGTTGCTGATTCGCATTCCCACAGACAAGACTTAAATGTACCTACCATATCCCAGTGAGTCATCAAAATAAGCCTTTCACAGAGAAATGGTGAAAGCAGCTGTGATACTTCTTGAGAGATAACTCTACCAGTGAGAGTCTTCACAGATAAGCCTCTAAAAATTGAGCAGATCAACCCCAGATGACACTGATAACCAACCAAAAACCTTTCAAACTGGAAATCTCTCTTAGAGAGAAAAACGTGGACAAACCAGTAAAACGTTTCTTCACAAAAAGTTTTATGTACATAAGAACTGAACTCAAAACTATTTCCCTTGTTATCACAGTACTTTTCCTTCATGTAAACTTAGGGCAAGCAAAAAATAAAATAAAATAAAATAAAAAAGACTTAACATAAACCAAAGAAAAATAGTTTTTTTTTTCCAGTTGTTAACAGCTATGACACTGTGCAGGCTGTCTGGTGGGCTCACGTCACATCCAGTAATCAAAGTGCACCAAAATAATAGACCTGGGCTAAATCATAAAATCAGCTGCCCTCGCAACTTTGTGCTTTGGAGAGTGAGGTGCGTTTGGCCCTCAGAAGTGATAACCACAGGCCTAGCAGGACTGCATACTGGCAACAAGATAACTTCTTTTTTTTTCCTCCTTGAAAAACTTCTCCTTTTTCTCCTCTGGGGGTTTATGACTCACTTCCTCTTCTCCAAAAAGACAAAGAAAACCCAGCTCCTATGTAGCTATCGCTGTACACTCCCTGGGAGAGGCTGACAAATGTGGGTGTTTGCTCTTTTGAATTCTCTATGGAGAATTTTTTTGTTTTCCTCTTCACCCATAGGTGGAGTGGAGAACTCTCTTCAATGACGCTTTTGACAGGAAACTTGCATTAAAAATAGTACACTTGCTTTCTTGTGGCACTAGAAATGATTCAAAATCTTTGCATTATTTCCCTAGCCTTTTTTTGCAGGCTTGCATTTGCCATTTTTATGCCTGTTACCCTTCACTGGCAGAATGCAAATATACCAGATAGGGCAAAATATCAGTGCCTTTTTTGCTGTCCTCCTTTCTTAGTAGCATAATAATGCAACGTTTGTAACATAGACTTCAGGGCACCTTTGCTGCCGAGAAAAACATGTTTATTCTTTAATGTTTGTATTCCTAAATTTTGTGGGGGGAACTTTTTTCCAAACCTACCCTTTGATCCTAAATTACCAGAAGTGTCCTTACAAATTGCTAACAGCCCCAAATAGCATGCAAAAAAGGTTGCACAACATACACATTCCTGAGAATTAATATTTAACAATAGAGTGCCACTACTGAGAAAATATCTGTAAACAGTGCTTGTTTATATAAGAACCCTTTGCATATCTCTGGCAGTGAAGAGCAGATCTCAACAAAACTTAAACCCGACTAACACTAGCCTTATGGTTCCTTTACCGTAGGGCACAGCGTACCTTTGCTGTGTGTAAAGCACAGCAAAGCAGGCTGTCTGCAAAATGAGCCTGTGACCTTAAAATTTACTACAGGGACTCTTTGTTTAACCTCTCTTTTATTTGCAATTTGCTTGTAGGCATCTTAAATAATGTTTCTGTACTTTAGTTGCATTTTATCTTGTGCAATCACTTAAAAACAAGTATAGACGTTCAGCTGTGAGAGTGCACTCATGAAAATACATATAAATTTCAAAAAACGTTGGTATACACACAGGAGCACGTACTCTGCTTGTTCTTCCCAAGGTTAGCTTGGGCTCCCTGATTAATAGCTCCAAAACATTAATCGAGCCCAATGTCCCATTATAGTATCCAAAGATAAACTCCTTTCACAGGGGCAGAGGTGTGTCCCTATTGCCATGGGTCAAACTTTTTTTTTTTTTTTTTTTTTTTTTTTTTTTTTTTTTTTTTACTATTAGATATAAAGCCTTTTGTTTTGGTTGTTCTTGTTTTTCCACTGGTAAAATAGGATTTTACTTGCCTATACTTGGACCATTCACCAGTGGATCAGAGCTGATGCGCTGTGGCCTTCAGAATTTAAACATAAAACATTAAGTTAGCAAATGCTAGAATTAGTGTCAACCTGAGAGAGTTTTGGGTTCAAGTGTCTTAACTGCTGCACTGTTTCACAGGCCTCGGGGTATGTTGCTGTTGTTTCATGACTGCTTGAAGCTGTTGCTGCCATTGAAAGACATGAACACACACCCCCAAATCAGCTAACCCTTTTTTGTGGGTTTTTGTTATTGTTTTTTTGTTCTTTTTTTTTTTCTGGCTCCCAGTAAGGCTGTAGCTGTGCTTGAGTTCAGTGGGGTGCAGTGGGGCTGTCCCTCCTGCCCGACTTTGAGCTACACGGAGACAAATAATTTTCCCATGTGTATTCAGAGGAGGGAGAAAAAAAAGGGGAACAGTGTAGTGGCAAGAAAAAAAAAGGGAATGGTATCGCTGGGGACAGACAGGCCAGCGAGCCTGCTTCTTTCACAAATAATGCCAACTTAGATTAGCTTGAATAGACTATGAAACTGCATCCTAAATTAAGTTTCATCCCATGTACCCAGTATTATTTATAATTGCTCAGAGCCAAGGAGTCTGTCACAGCCCGGAATAGTATTTAATTATCTTAATATGACATTATCCTTTTTCCTTCCTAGAATCTCCTTGTTCGCTTCCTTACCCAGCTGATGAGATAAACTACTCATCTTAGCATAACCCAGACAAGCCTCCATCCTACAAACCAGTTGTAGCAGGGAACCTGTGGAAAAAGAAATGTGCGATCATTTAATTAAAACCCTGCATCTTTGTTAAGATGTAACCGTTTTGCCAGGACTTGGCTGGCAGTAGCAAGAGCTAGGTTAAAATACAAGAGAGTTAATCCTAAAACAGTGACTACAGACCACACCTGGAAAGTGGGGAAAGTTCTTTTTTTTTTCTTTTTTCTTTTTTCTTTCTTCTTTTTTTTTTTTTTTTTAACCGAACTATTTTTTCCCATTCACAAACAGGAATCAAATGGCTTACAAAGTGTGTGTTTGTTTTTCGTTTTTTAAGCAACGAAGTCTAACTGAGTAGATAAACAGAATAGTAATAACTGATTGTTATAGTTATTCTTTATAATATTCACAGCCTTTTCCTCTAAGAAAGCAATTCCTAGGCTAGACTTTTCCCCATCATCTGCTGTAAGTGAAAGCTGTTTGGCAGGGGAGCAACCCTCAGTTTCTAGTGACTGCTGTGGGGGCTGCTCATCTCTTGGCCAGCTGCTCCTGACCCTCAACCGCTAACTGAGCTTGACTGAGTGCAGAACTCAAAACAGATCTTCAGGGAGACACCAACATTGTTTTTTCTGCCTCCTATACTTGTATAAGCCTGTAATGCAAAATCGTCTGACCTCCTTGCTAACTGAGCACAACTGTTAGCCTTTCATCGGCTGCTGGAAATTATTGCCTTAGTCTCAGACAGCCGTTTACCCAGATACGTTTCACAAAGCTGCAAATAAATTACAAAATCATAAATATTATTAGAACTGCAAACCTTCCTCCAGTTTGTAACTCCCTATTTCTCAGTAATGCCTCACGCGCATAGTAACAAAACGTGCCCAAAAACCTGTTTGGGGCATAGCTGTTGGTGCTTTCTGCTTGCTTCACCCTTGCCTCCCTGGCTGCCCAAAGAGCTGTGGTCTGCTGGGGGCTTCCTTCCCCTCCGGGCTCGGAGACGGGGGGAGAGGGTGGTGGAGGCTGCCCAAGGCCCGGCGCTCCAGGGGGTGGCACAGGAGGTGAACGCTGTGAAGCTCAATTTTGCAGTAAGACCTTGGAGAATTTGGGAGTACTTTTTGTCTTCTTACTAGTTCCTCTCCTTCCTTTCTCAATCGTTAATCCTTTTGAGCCTTAATCCAATAATTGATCCAAAATTCTTTTTCTTGGGCCTTTTTTGTTATATGTTTTCACAAGACCATTGAAAACATGTTAAATGAAGTTCCCTTCCCCTGTGTTTTCCACAGCCTGTTTTCTCACTGTACACTTATGCACTAAAATACTGCAAAACCACAGGTTTTGTTCTGATAAACTTTAAAGAAATGATGAGTTCCTATCAGATTTTTTGGCTCAGCTGTTGGAGTCTATTATTAGAATATTTATTAGGATTCAGAATTCTGGGATTCAGTTTATCTTGGATGTCCTTAGTTTGCCAACAAATCTGAGAGTGTAACCTGGGTTCATTAACAGAGACATCAAATCCTTTTGGGCATTCAAGAAGCCCCAGGCATTCGGAGCTTCTAAGTCAGTATGTGGGGAAAAAAAAGGAAAAAAAAAAAGTCTAGCATCATAATATATACACATATAGCTATTTTACAGTGTGTATTATATCTATCTGAAAGTTCCAGGCATAGCCATGCTTAGTATTTATTCATAAGGAAGGCGTGAGGTAGACATAAAGCAGTATGGTAACAAATGTAATTTCAAGACTTGCTTTTAGACAGTGGTCTGGAACTGGAATTGTGTGGTATAAATGAACCACATTGTACAGTTTTCTAAGGAACCACCAGAAAAGCTTCCTCCTGGGTTTTCAGAAGTAAACTAAATTTGAAATGACACCTTGTGAATTTCATACTCTTTTAAAAAACGCTACATTTTAAGTTCCATAAATTGTCCAGTTATTCTATTATGCTGTGACATTTAAATCTTACAGAATGGGGAGATAACAACATGAGCAAGGATGATTCTGCTTCAGAGCCTACCAGTTGTTTAAAGTACTCTGTGAGCTTCGTAGTGACGCAGCTAGGCTTGGCTAAGTTTTTAAAGAAAGGTTTCAGCTGTAGTGAGCTGAAGTTGCTATGGGGAAGGACACTAAAACCTTCAGTTTGGATTTTTTTTTTTTTTTTTTTTTTTTTTTTTTTTGACTAGGAATGCTATCATACCCTGTCAGAAGGCAAAAAGCACACGTAACAGTGATGTAGAGACCCACCGCTTCTGGGGACTGATATCCTTTGGGAACTCTCATGGAAGGGGTGAGTAAAGCATTCTCCACATCCCAGAGCATCCTGTTCACTTCAAAATTTTGCAGCACGTAAACCTGGAAAGTCTGTTCTGCATTGGGAAAAGGATCAGAGAGGCTAGCAGGAGCAGGGTGTGACCCCGCAGAGAAGCTGTTGCTCTGCATTCCTCTTGCGGCAAGGGCTGCTGTAGGTCTCCTGCGACAACCTACCACAGAAGTCAAGCTCCACCTCAGATCGTCTTGCACAAGAAGGAAATTGTGTTGCCAGACTATGGCAGCATGCGCAAATACTTACAGATGGGAGCTGACTGCACTCCTACATGAGGGCAGGACCATCTGATGAGTGCGAATGCTACCACCCTTTTAGTTACTACTATATAATCCACCATTTCTGAGAAGCAGATGCTTTGAAAACACAGCCAGTGATTTCCTGCACAAACGTATTCCGTGTCTCACAGATGATGCGTCCTCAGTCCCACTGAAGATTATCTTCTGTGTGTGCAGGTAATGTGGATAAGCAGAATACTGATCGCACTGAAAAATGAGACATCTTCACAGAAGCCATGACTTAGGCCACAAAGGTGGCTGTTATTCTGCATAGCTGGTTACCACATGTGCACACATACAGAGTCTTAACTGGAGCAGACTCTTACTTCCTTCATAAGCAGGAGGAATGGTGGTATGTCATATGCAGAACACGTATGAACGGTTGAAATGTCACCCTCTTGTTTATCTTTTTCCCTTGGAAAATTGTAGGAAAGCTGTAGACAGTAATATCTCAGTTGATTAGACAGTTGGAAAAATCAATATTCTTCTGAGTTAGAGTTTCCAAAGATTTACATATGCATTTTGTTTCAGTAGCATTCACTGAAGTCAGTGTGACTTCTGGGGCTTAAAAGGCCAATTGGGGCTGTGAAAGCACTTCCCTTGTTGTTGTTATTGGCGTTAATTTAATGCACTTAGGTTTACACTTTCACTTGTCATCTATTAAAAGAAGAAATATTTAGAGATCTGTGATCTTTTTTTAATAGTTCATGAAGTTATGAAAAGTATAGGTATATTAAAAGTATACCTATATATATAAGTATATAAAAAGTATATTAAACGTAAGATATTCTTTAAATCTCTATGGATGCATAGCTCTCTACTAAAAAGACTGAGGTACATATTCTAGACCCACAGTGGCTACTAAGCCATTTTTAGTGATACTTGTATCACGTGAAAGGATCAGTTTCTGCAGAACTCTTGTTTTTCACTCTGTCGTCCCTCTCCTTTGAGAGAGGAGACAGGGGGAGAAAAGGTGGAGCTTTGGCTTGCTGCCTGCTTGTCTGGAAAACAAAGTTGTGCCAACACGCTGGCTGATGAGCGCCGCGCCAGGCGTAGGCTGCTGCAGGCAATGTGCTCACCACGGGGTTGAGGAGAAACCAAGCATGGCTCTTGGCATCACGGTTTGCTTTTGGGCTGTCCCTGCAGCAGTGCTGTGGTGCTTCTGCCCCATCCCAGGCCTTGGAGCAAATTCACAATGAGCTTTGGAAGCTGATTATTCTAGTCAGCTGCCATGAACAGTAGGAAATTGATGTTCTTTATTTACAAATGCGGGTTGTTCCGTATGTATTTTTCCAAAGTAACTTAAAGTAGCTGCTTTGTATTGTTAATGCAGGGAATCTGCAGTAATCTTCATACTGCGCATTCCCTGGATAACTGCTGGTGACTCATCTGAAGAAAGGGAGTGTTGTTTCTTTTTAATTACGTCCTAATTTATACCCTGCCCCTAGCCTAACATTAGAGCATAAGGACAGCTGATATCCTAAGAGAGGACAGAGAAGTAAAACGTTTCCAAAGCTTAATCGACCATCATATATAAGGTAGGGGGTATTAAAGCCCGTGAGAGACTCTTTTTTCCTTGATGTTGTTCTAGCCAACAGTAGATTTCTCTGAAAGCTAATGCAGTTATAGAGGATTCTTGGGTGCACCAATATGAGTGATTAAAGATATGAAGATATTACGAGATGATTAGCTTCAGGAGGAGGAGGGGAGGAAATTATAGAAAAAGGTTGTGTCAAAAGCCTGGTCAGTACTGACCATGTTTGCAGATGATGTGAAAAATTGGGCAAAACCAGTTGTGGAAAATCTCTCACTAATATCAGTAGATTTGGGATCATACCAGTCATGTTCTCCTGATGATTCGTATTTCCTCCATCCCTTTTTGCTCACCAATTTCTCTTCTTGCATCTTTGTTAATTGAAGGAGAGTTTTTTTTGTTTCTAATTATGTGTCACTTACAGGAGCGAGGTGAGGAAGGTGACCACAGCCATTCCTGAAGAGAAAAGCATTACCTTGTCTAGTTCCTGGTTGAACACATCTGTCCAGTTACACTGTGGTGAAGCAACTGTATACTTTGTCTCAGTCCAAGTTCTTCTGGTTTGGTGCAACTGGACAGTTTTGGAAGACTTCCATTCCTCTGCATTTGCCCTACCCAGCTACCTGACACCTTCTGGAAACAAAAACAAGCAGCAAGATTGGTCTCAAGGTATGTTGGTAAAGAAGAAGAAAAAAAGTATTTTGTCATCTATTTGATGTCAAGCTGTAAAGCCCCTGAAAAGTATGAAGGGTGGTCTAAGAGCTAAGACATCTTTGCTCCAGAAGATCCAGGTTAGGCCTCCAAAGGGAGGGTGGTGGGGAAGCAACCCTCTGCGATTGTGGACATGCCGGGTTGTGGCAGTGGTTAGAAAAAAACTGTATGCAATGATAATCCCAATATGCCCAGTGGGAATTCCCTAGGGTAAGTTTTTTTCTTTATATTCAATTTATGGAAAATTCTAGAGATAAAATGTTGAAGAGTTGGATTTTTATTAATGAATCGAAAAACTTAAGTGTAATATCGGTGAGTTTTCACATGCGTGTAAATCTTTGTGTTCTTTAAGGTGTTGTTCAGCTAAGGCCACTATGAACTAAATAACTGAATAGAAATACCAGGACCAAACATGCTGCTCTTTTGGGGTTTGTACATATACATACATACTTTTTGCATGAGTATGTATTTGTATGTCTGTATTGTAGCATATTACCTTTGATAAAAATACAGAACCAAATGCTGTTATCATTTAGATTGCTGTAAATCAGTTAACTGCCTTATATGAGGTGCATCAGATGTGATACAAGTGTGAAATGAGAACAGTGTAAGTAACCATGAAAAAATCTACAAAATCTAGGTTTTTTTAAATCCACCTTGAATTTTTAAAATGAAACCTTGAGATACTAGTGTTATTCTAATTATTGAAACTTTTTAAATTTCAATGAAAAACTACATGGAAACATCTAATTGAAAGTGGGAGAAATTTTAACCCAGACTGTGAGCTATAAAATAGTTTTAGACTTTTAAAATAAACTCTATCTCATACGGTGCTACATATTTAGAGCAGTCTGTAAGTGGATATAATTCTTCTGATTATAGCTTGACCACATTATACATAGGAAAATAGAAATAACCTTCTTGAAATAGAAACTCTGGTATTAAGTATTCAATAGCTCACTTTAGAATTGTTTTTTAAGAGCAATCAGACACTGCAAGGACCAACTTATTTCCAGAAGGCCTTCCTCACTGCCATTATTTACAAGATGAAATGTTCTTGTTCAAAGGAAAGCTGGATTACAACGTATGGGAGGGGCCTGGAAGAGTTTACACAGTTACACACCAAAGTCACATTTTGTTGTGCATGTAAGGTGCTGTATAAGGAAAATTGAGAATATGCCATATCGATAGCTTATATAGAGATTTCTATTTTCTTAATTAGAAATAAACAATATATAGAATGTCCCTTCTGCTGTCTTCTTGTCACTCCTACCCTGCTTTACAAAAGCACGGTCTATCTGTAGCTGAATCACTTGGAAAGTGTCATGCCAAAGTGTTATGCTTTGTCTTCACACCACATCTAAATGAACTATTTCCAGAAAAGTGAGCTTCTGTGCAAATAACTTTCCACCGAAGTTGTTTGTTTCCCTTTCTGCTAGTTCTGTTAGATTGAGTAGTCCTAAAGATACACTTTTCTTTCAAGAAAATACTGATGCTAAGCCCAGCACAACACATTCTCGTTAGAGAAAGGAGTAGTGTTTGAGGGAGTTTGAGTGGTGCTGGCATTTGGGAGGCAGTGAGTCTCCTCTCTGAAATGTTGCTTTGCCAATGTCAGGCTCTCCTTGGCTTGGTGAACAAAGAGCAAAACCCCTGCAGTGAGGAATGGCTGGGAGCAGGTCACCCTGACCAACGCTCTCAACAGGAATTACCCTGTTCGGTGCAGCGGAGCTACTTTTACGTAGGTTAGTTAACGTTTTGATTCAAGATTATTTTGCAGGTTGGTAAAGACTGTCCTAATGCTTTTTTTCAGTTATATAATGCAATATGCTGTTTAATGTCTTTATAATTTTATTTTCACTGGGTAATTTTATTGCCTTCTCTTACATGGTTCATACAATAATCCAAAAGTATAACAGATGAGCATCAATCATGCAGTGCTTATTCTCATTTTGGGAAGAATCTTACAGTAGCATTTTTCTTCAGAAGGCTCTGAACATAGTCATGCCTAAGAATATGAAATCTAACTCTTTCGGTGAGACCAGTCGTCTATCTAATTAATTATCCTTTCATTGGTGTTGATTTAATTGCTGACTATGGCTGGTGTTTCAATTCTTGGGGGGAAAAAAGTTTGCATGGTAGAGAACAGTAGCTACAAAAGGCTACTTGTCTAAAATATATGTTGAAATGTTAGAGAAAAGTAACCACCTGTAAAACTCTTGGGGAAAAAAAAAAGAAAGAATGGTAGAATAAGTATTTAATCAACATTCAACTTCTGAAACAAAATCCTTAAAGAATCTACGCTTCCTAGATCCAGGATTGTGTCAGCACATTATAGAGGTGTACCAGCTTCACTCTATTACACTGAGGTTTGCTGTGTCCACTTTTAACTGCATTGAATATAACCCTCTTTTAATTTCCTGATGGCTGAGTTCACAAAACTCCTTTTATTTAGTTTTTATTTAGTTTAACTGTTTTCCCTTCTCCCTTCATCTGTATCACATTCCATACTCTGTATGTGTGGCCCAAGAAGCTCTCTAGGCAAAAAGACCCTGGCTTTCTGTAATAACTTTACCCAAAGTGACAGTGCTAGATCTGTCCTGCAGCATTCGTGCTGGGCCAGCTCTGAATCAAATGACTCCTGTTGAGCAGCAACACGCAGCCGCTCTCTCCCCACTGCCTCTCGCCAGCCCATGCTGAGGTTTGGAGGCAGGAACAGAGGTTTCTTCAACAGCTGTTTGCAAGAGAAAGTTGGGAAAGGCTCTCCAGCTTTTTGCATCAAGCAAGCAGTTATGCACACTCCCAGTTCCTTCTTCCAGGAGCCCTAACACTCTCCAAACTCTTGACGGACTTCAGCAAGTTTCAGGAGGTAAAAGAAGAGGGTTCTCAGAAGGGATCTACTTTTCCTTTAGGGAGATAATAGGTCTGGAGGTAATTAAGACGAAGGACCAACTTCAGTATATCTGTGTGCAAAGTAGGTGATTACAGGATAACTCAGAAGTAATACAAATGATCCTGGCTATAGCTACATAATAAATAATATAAAACCTATGTCCATACCCCTGTGTTCATTCAGATGACTCCTCTGCACACGATTCACTGCCTTTATTAGTTCTTTCTTGGGAGACCCAATTGCATCACAGATTTGTTAAACTAAATCTCTGAAACCACATAGAGAAATAAGATCACCGTTCCTTAGACTCTCAGAGCAGGAACTATGTTTTGTTGTCCCCTGAATGTTGTATGCTTTGGTATCAAGTCGTAAATGAGGCTCCTAGGCAGAGCACCAGACAAGTAAGAGAACAAAAGATGCCCCAGACACTTGTCAGTGAGTTGCTGGGCGACTGTGGACAGAGCCAAGGACAATCTGCATGTCCTGGTTCCCCCTTGAGTGCCCCTAGGCATTAAACAACCATGTCTTTCTAAAGCAGGTTCAGCCTCTTGGTTTTTGATGATATTATGCTAGTATCAGAGGGACTAGTGATGACTGAATTTTTATTCAAAAAGATTGTTTCGGTTTTATTTGTTTTTTGTCAGATTTCTCTAAAATCAATATAATTTGCTTATGGCTATTTTAAGTTCTCAGTGAGACCAATAGGATTAAATCCCCAAACAACTTGTTGGAGAAGCGTGGTTCTGGGACTCAAGGGTCTAACAAGCCCAGAAAATTGATTTTCCTTCCCATTTTTCCTGAGGATAGGAAAATAAAGGAATTTCATGAGCTTGAGGCTACACAGCTCTAACTGCTACATAGCCAGGAATTTTGCAGTAGTACAGCAAATCTACTCTCTTATATAAGGCTTAAACTGCAACTTTCAGATAGCTTGGAGTGGGAAAAACAGTTGAGCTTATGTAGCAAAAGTGTGTATTTCTGTGTATAAAATCCCCCACATTAACTACTGTTCACAATCATCTCCTATTATAAATTCAGGTTTGTTGTGTTTTTGCCCTGCTCTTTAAGCTCAAACCTGGCTTCAAATTCTAGGATGATCCTCAAACAGCTAAGTTGTAGCAAAAGTTATAAGCTGTGCTAGATCAGGTCTTGGATAACTGGTATATATTAGCTAATCCTGACCTAATTTTAACCTCTTTTTGCTACATTAGAAAAAAAAAAAAAAAAAAAAAAACTTTGGTATTAGACTTGTCTTACTAGATTCTTCACATGTTCATTTATCTTTATATTATAAACTAAAATTCCTGAAAAATGGCAAGATAGTTTTATCAGAAAAAGAATGTAGTCTTAAAGGTTTGAATCAGTAATATAATTAGCGGCAAAAGTCAGAAAAATAGGAATAATGTTTTGAAGACTGGATAAAAGCAGGAATGTGAAATTGCAGTGCTGATTAATAAAGTATCATTTTGAAAGGTATTTAATAGCCAGGGTAAGGTATTTCATAGCAAAGATGAGGTATTTCGTAGCAAAAATGTTATCATCGAAATGCCTTAATATTTAATAATAATAGGAAATATATTGAGGAGGTCATCTAAATGGAGATGATCGATCATGAAACTGTTCAGATGAGAAAGCGTTAAGAAGTCAGTCCTGGGTGGCATTGTCACCAGATCTCAGTCTCACAGATATTTTATGAGATTTGCAAATACTTGTACGGGTCCTTCTCAGGGCTAATGCTGATGCCTAATAAATGAACATAGCCTCCAAATGTGGAAATTACAGTGCACGCGAGAAACGCTCCCTTGGCCCTTTTTGAGAACTGGGCCCTGTGTCAAGAAGTCTAGAGAAAGATGAATGCCCACACCATGCCGTGAAGAGCAGCTCTAGGTATTGCGCGTGGATCTTTGGCCGGCTAACAGCGACCGCAGAGTTTGGGCTACAAACAGCCTGTGCTGCTGCTGCTCCTAGCCCTCAGAGAGGTACTGAGATGATGATTTCAGTGATTAATAGGTTTTTGCCTTTTTTTTTTTTTTTTTTTTTTTTTTTTTTTTTTGCTGTGCCACACAAAATGAAGTGAATATAATGATATAATGAGCTGATGCTGTTGTTTGCTGGTTTGTGCTTTGTTCTGGCAGCCTTTGTATGCCTACAGAAAGGTATCTTAGAAAAGAAGATGGTGTCAAACAGAAAATGATTACACAGTCCTGTCAGGATAAACTGATGTGAAATGGTGAAGTCAATAGGAGAGGGTGAGAAGAACTGGAACAGAGCTACCAGCGTGCAAAGACTTGCCCACTGATAGAGCTGTTGTAATTGATAGGGTGCATCCTCTGAATCCACTCCACTTGCAAAATACACATGTAAACTAGCCTGTTTCTTTTCTTAATGAGGCAAATTAGGAACGTGCATGTGGCTCATTACTGTGGCTCAGATGACCAGGGGTCATTACTGAACCACGGTGACTGAACCAATGTGTATTAGTCACTTTTACCAATTTTAACATAGAAATTAGAGCTCAATAATGTTTCATTTTTGTGAATTTCTTTTTGTTTCTCCAAGTATGCCTACGGGATTCAGCTGCCTGTCTGACCCTTAGGCCCTCTGTATATGACATGACAGGTATGGAGAAAAGGCAACGGAAAACATCTTCTTACCTTTATGCTGGTAAGAAGAGCCAGGAATTAAGGGGATAGACCTAAAGTCAGAGTGAGAGGGGATGAAATTAAGGATGAGTATATTACAATAAATCTATTCATTATACATTGAGATAGGTGCACAAAAACAGCTATTTGTGATCATAATGCAAAATCCTTAGTACAAGCTGGAGAAAGGTAGAGGTTTCCTGTAATCTTCCATTCATGCAGTACAGAGAAGATGAATGTTTTTCTCCTTTCTGTTATTGGCATGTTAATCCAATGTCTAAATGTTTCCAAGGATTTACGATCTGCCTGGCATGGCGTTTTCTCGCAGATAGCAAAGCCATCATTTCCATGCAGCTGCTGCCACCGATTTACCAAGCTTTTGCTCCCTGGGGAAGAAACTTTCCCTCACTTTTTGGGCCAGAGACGTTGCTCGCGTTGCTGCTGGACAGTCGGCTGAGCGAGGCACTGTCGGATGGCTGAAGGGGCGCAGATGCGAGCTGACGACCTGCCTGGAAGGGAGGGACGGGCTTGGGGAAAGGGGCGATCACTGACAGCCTGCGCGACTGTCACCGGTGCAGCCAGGGGAAGAGGTAAGCGGCGGTCGCTCCCCGTCGCGGCTCGCTGCCGTTTCTCACCTTCAGCCTGCCCGGGTGGCTCGTTCCTGTCTCCGGCGGCCTCACCCGGTCGTCCCTGCCGCGGCGGCTGGAAGCCAGGTGGAGCCCGCCGCCGGCGGGGCGGAGACGGCGCCGGGAGCCGCGCGGGCGCGGGGGGCAGCGCCGCCGCCCCCGCGGGGGCACCGCCGCGCCGCGCCGCCCCTGCCCGCGCCCTTCCCCGGGGGGAGGGTCCGGCCCGGCGGCGGGTGGGGGCTCGCCGGGCGCGGAGCCGCGGCGCTGCCCCGCGGGGGCTCCCGCCCGCTGCCGCCGGGGAGGCGGCGCGGCCGGCGGAGCGGGGAGCGCGGCCGGAGCGGGCGAGAGGAGCCGGTTCTTGATCGTTAGCCGCCTCTTCTTTTTTTTCTTTTTTTTTCTTTTTTTCCCCTTTATTTTAACACTGCACACATCCCCCCCCCCACACACACACACTCACACCCTCCGACCTTCGCCCCGCTGGCGCGGCGGGAGCGTGCGCGCCGCGGCGGCCGCCCATGGAGACGCTGGTGCACCCGGGGGCCGGCAAGCCCCCCAGCGGGTAAGGCGGCGCCCCCCGCGCGGCGCGGCGCGGCGCGGCGCGGCGCGGGCAGAAGGAAGTGTGTGTGTGTGGGGGGGGGTTTGCTTCGGGGTGCCCCCCTCCCCACCCCATTTTGGAAAGAGCGCTGCTTGCTTTGCCCCGTCGCTTTCTGCAGTAACCCCGCTGCGGCTGGTTGCGTGTCGGTAGCCCCTGGGAAAAGTGCGTTTTTTGCGGTGTTTTTCTTGTCGTTGTTTGTTTGTTTGTTTTGCAAACTCTGCCTGGGTCAGGTGCTCTCCGGCATGGCGCGGAGGCGAGGCCGCGGTGTTGGCCGCGGGCGCGCCGGCCCCTTCCCCGCCGCCGCGGAGCGGCCGCGGCCGGTGGCTTCCCCGGCAGGGCGGCTGGTTAATCTGCAGCCGCCAGAAGCCTTTGAAAGGTTTATTCAGCCTTCGCTGCCCGGCCGTGGTAGGGGAGGGGAAAACACACAAACAAACAAACAAAAAACCCTCAACCCACTGTCATTTTCGAATTAAAAATGCTGTTTCTTTTTTAATAAGACTTAGTAAACCACGGTGCTGGACGGGCTCCTCTGACATTTGGCAATTCTCTGCTGCAACGGACCCATAGTAGTCAACCTTGGCATAAACCACATGTGGATATGTTTATGTATGTATGTATATATACATATATATAGAGAGAGCAAATTATTTAGGACATTAATTAAGCACCAAAAGCAGCCCCAGTGCGAAGTCCCAAGTGGTCTCTTTTGTCCAAGTAGAAGCTGGGCAATTTATAAGTGCTGTGCTGCCTACTTGCTGCAATTTACTGCTCTACTTCCCTCTGTCTGCACATGCTGCAAAAGAATGTGATCGATTCAGAAGCTTTTCCATTTTAGTTATAACATTTATGTCATAAGTTCATTGTCAGCTAAATAAACAACAGTTTTTAAAGTCCATGTTGATAAACCACAGTAGTTTTGATGTGTTTAGCTTCCTTAGTTTCTGTATTTAGTTGTCTTCCAGTGCTTAACTCGAAAGTTAGTCAGAACAGGGAGGGATGGATGAAGGGAAGATATCACTTCCAGTGCTGCACTCCACGTGAACAGTTATTTCTTTGACTGCTTTGCTGCACTGTTGTAAAATGATTAATCTCTGTTCAAAATTAGTCTTACTTGATCATGACTTTTTAAACTAACCTTTTAAAGAAAAGCAATAGATACAATGTGCCTTCTCTGTATGTCCTTATAAAGATTTGATTTAGTAACATAGCTGTGCTGTGAATTCTGATGAAGAGATCAGGGATGCAAATTTACATATGTGTTTTGAGGAGTAACCATCCTTCTTAAATGTATTGTTGATCAAAAGACCCATCTTGGTCACTAGGTATCAAGAGATTGATTAAAAAGTTTCAATTTCGAACAAGAATCTGTATCATTAATGCATCTCAAGGATGAAAACTGGTAGATTTCTGAGAGATCCACTGAAGTCTCAGGGGCTTTAGTAACCAAAGCTCCATGATACCTGTATACTTAGTTTTATCACTTTAAAGTGGATTGCATGATCAGACTCAGATATGAACAGAAATTAGAGTAGCTACATTAACTTCAGTCACCTTGTTCCTGACCTGGCATAAGGAGGAGAATTTAGTCTTAAGGTTAGAGTCACCTAGGATCAAGTATAGCATGGAGTGTGGGTGCTAATCTGTTCTTGCTGAACCTGCTTGCAAAGCTCTCATATGCATTAACTGGGAAAGACTGTACGTTTTATCTTAATTGAGTTAAGAGTTGAAATACTGTTGCTTTTTGTTGGAATTTGAAAGTTCTCAGTCTGGCTAAGTCCATGCTGTTGGTGATGGTTTCTCAGGAACGGTTCTAAATTCCCAGAGTTACTAGCCTTAGCACTGGATGGGTATTTGGTTTCTAACTAGGTTTTGCTTGTTCAGTGAAGAAATCCACTAGGACCAGAAAATATGGCAAGAAGGCAGCTTCATCTACTCATGTTGATTTCCTTGTGAATCCAGAGGTGACCTGCACCTATGGAACTTGTCAGGGGAATGTTTAATTTAAGGGGACTGTGGCATAAGTATATTCCTGTATGTGGGAGGAGAAATGCTGTATAAATTTCTAGCTTATTGATTGGATTAGCTTGCAGTCACAAAAGCAAGAAGTTAAAATGACTGTGGCTTTACAGTTTTGGACAAAATTTAGGCAGAGCTGGTTTGTCCCTATATAAATGATTAATAGCTCTGTTAAGAGTTTCCTTTATTAAACAGTGAACAAGTTTAATGTATCTTTTGGTACAGAATAAAAGAAGACACGGCTGTGTGTCTTACACAGATAATTTGACAACATTTATTTCATGACACAGCTGCTTGACAACTGTGCATTTAAAAGCAGGATACTGTTTTTTTGTTTAAACGGCAAAGGAAAAAGTTTGTCTTGGTGCTAGAGGGTTTTTTTCTATTTCTCAATTTCAAGGAGAGTTGTAGACTTCAGTACCAAGAATTATTACTACTAACTGTTAGGCATGAGTTTTGCAAAGCTTTATGGAGCTTCATAGCACTTCATTTAATTAACATTAATTTTAGATGATGAAAGTGAATTTAAGAAAAGCAGTAGCAGCACCAGAAGTGAGAATTTGTTCTTCCATAATTGTGCAACAGGTGCTAGAAGAGAGAAACGTTCCCCAGTGCCCTGGTGTCTGCAGCTGCACTCATTTTGTCAGTGAGAGCAGAAGTAGGCCTCTGTCTCTGTGTTTCTTGAATGTCTGTTTGGTGAATTTACTGACCATAATTTGGCATAATTGGCATACATCTGTCCTAAGTGGCATAGAGGAGTCGAGTCTAAAATGACAACTTTTAGGATCAATTCTGTTCCATTCTGTTAGGAGCATCATCATCTCTCCTCAAAACCGGGGGCTTGGTTCTCCATGCTTTTTGTACAGAAAAACTTCCCGTGTCATCCTCAGCAAAGCAGTTAGGCCCCGATTCAGGAAAAGTCTCTATATTAAATAAGGTGTGTGTATGAGTAGGACCTTTATTTTTTGTGCTTCAGCTTCCTTCCCAATCTCACAGGCCCTTATGATAATACTCAGCAAATGCAAGCACATATGCTAGTGGCACTTGCTTTGGAATGACTTTGGAAAAAGTCTCTGAAATATCAGTAACATTTACATGCAGAACTTCAGAATGCAAACCCTCAGGTAAAGAATAAGTCAAGCAATTTTTTGGTATTATTTTATGCCTAGTCCGCATAGTTAAAGAAGTTTGTGAAACTGCATGTCTAGCCTTAAAGAAAAAAATTATGATGTGTATATATGTGTATATGCTTAGCATATTACATGGATCCTTATTAAAAATGGAGAGCTGTTTTTTGTAGAACACGAAAATACTGATATTTCTTGCACGCTGGTCAGTTTTTGTCAGAAAACTCACATTCAGGCATCACAGGATTTAGGATATACAGAACTAATGAAGTAATTTAAATCAAAAACTAGAACAAGGGGAAAGCCGTTGTGTTTCACCTGCTTTATATAAGATCTTTGTGTATCGTACAGAATAGCAGGTGGCAAAGAATGGTGAAATCAATTGGAAATGTAGACTAATAGCGTGGTAGTTATTTTGGACATTCTGTTTTGGCCAGTTCGAAAACTAACGCTTCTGCTTTTGCCATTATACCTCATGTACGGTCCTGGTTTGTGCTTACCTGCTCTGGCAGGGTTCAGGTGGAGCCACTCACATGTACCTCTGAGGCAAGGAACTTCTCTGTAGCCACTCTTGGAGCACCACTGCCAGTGTTAGTCCTCTTCTCGCAGAGACTTCGAATCCAAAATATATTTTTACGTTAGTGGAGAAATGTTGCGCCCCCCATCATGACTAATAGCTCAGGGTTGCTGAAGATAAGCAAGCTCATTGTAAGAATAAGCTAAATGGCCTGATGAACGCAATACAATCTGGTCCTGACAGCTCTTCGTCTGGAATTCTTATTCCCTGTTTCTCCTATTTTTCTTTTCTCCTTTGCATTTTTTTTCCCCCAGAAATGTTAGCAGTGGTCCCAAGTTTATGGATGAAGTAGATGGCTTCTTAGAGTCTCTTCCATTTCTGTGCTTTCTAGGGTTCAGGGTTAGTTTACACTCTCCTTTTTTCATAACTATATCTTATTATTTTCTTTGCTGTGGGTATCTGTCATACTTCTCCTTCTTATTCTTCTTTCTTCTTTTTTTTTCCTTTTTTTCTTTTTTTTTTTTGCTTCTCCTGATGCTTTTAGATGAACCATCTCTTTCCTGCTGTAGCCTCTCTCCATGTTGCTTTGTGTCTTTTCCTTGTAATTCCAGTTTGATTTCACCCCACCACCCCCAGCTCTCTTGCCCGTAGCTTTACAGCTGAGTCAAATTGCTCTTCTTTATAAAAGCACTTTATTGCTCAGCAGGTGATAGCACTGCATTTTGATGGGCTGGGTCTTACCTGCTACTCTGTCTGGGCCAGCTGTACTAAGTACATTGAATTTCCAGGCTGCTGGACTAGGTGAAGCGTTCTGTGCGTGAACTACAATTTAAAATGCTCGGGGTGCAGTTTTAGATGATGTTACTTAGCTTGCCATCAGAACAAACAACTTCGGGAATACTTATTTTGAAGTCATTTTGGTAAACATGTGGTTTGTGTGTAGTTCTTTAATCTTGCTAGAGAAGTGGTGTATTGGTTTTTTTTTTTTGCCAAGCAACTGAGATCAGCATGCAACCATGACTATGGCCAGAATGAACTGATGTGTTTTTTTTTTTCCTTGTTTTGAAAGGAACGATAGTTTTTTGATTATATGTGCATATTCTTAAACATCTATGGCATTTTAAGTATTTGTTAGTCTCCTCTTAGCACAGACCTGAATTGTCTTACAAGCATTAATTTAGGCTTTCTAGCAATATTCGTTTGGGCTAAACTAATATACTTAGGAAACTCCCTTTTTTTAATAGGCAAAAATGTGGACATGTTTACATGACTTGCTCAGAAAGCAGCCAGGAGGCCTGTGGCAGAACCAGGGAAGGAACTCGCTTCTCCTGCATTGCAATTCAGTGCCCTAACAAGAATTCCCCTGTGCTTGGTCTTTAGCTGCTCTGTCAGCATCAGTAAACACTTGATTTTCTGGCAAAGATTATGTTCTGTATAGTGTGGCTCTCTGTGTTGCTTTGTTGTTGTGATTTCCATGGAAGTTGACAGCTCTCACATTTTAATGCTTCTTGCAAGGGTTTGGGGGGTCTTCAGAAATTTATTTTTCTTGAGTGGGTAAAGCCAGTTTCTGCACTAGAAGTTGGGAATGGAAAAAGACTTTAAACCCATGTTTTCAGATATATTTATGATATAAGGATCTTTTCAAAGTAGCTGCAATTCCAGATAATGGAAATTCCTGCTGTTATTAACATACTAATTTTCTGAATGTATAGAGTGTTTTCAGAGTTGTTAGTTGCCCAGTGAGCCAGACCGCTTATCGTTAAATAAGTAATCCTGTATATTGTTGTCATAGTTTCAGCATTACAATGTCAGCAATGAGCCAGGGGCTTGATTCATGCCAAAAAGTGAGTCACAGAGCCTGCATGGCAGGGCAGTGCTGCGATAGCTGCAACATACAGCATCTGATACCCATTTTTAGTGCTTTTGCACCAGAAATGTTGTCATTTCAGTGTTTTGTTCTCCCACCAGTTAATGAACTTCATGAGACCCTGCATTTGTGCAGAGCAGTGGCTATAATTAGAGAAGTAGAAGAAAAGGTGTTGAGAGTGTTTTCTGTTCATGTTCCTTTGTTATTGCGGTAGCTTCCAGGTTGAGAGTCTGTTGGACAAAAAACTTTATTTCTTACTGGTGGCCCTGTAAATTCAACCCTGTGTTTGAGAATTAAACTGCATTTTTTGTGTTCTTTTCAATGTACTACATGAACAAGAGTCAGCAGTCTCTTGTGACAGGTTTCAGTGATGATCTTAGTCATTTAGTTCAGTGATGAACTTACTCTTAAAGCTGTGGCTTTTACTACACAAAATTGCCATGACTACCCAGAAGTCCTGAGTCTTCATTTTTGCTTAAAGCAAGAAGCCAGCCAAAGATAAGCCTGGTGGTAGTCTTGAAGCTGCTGCATTGAAATTGAGGTTTCCTTGGTGAGCTCCACAAATGACACATACTAGAAGAAAATCCGATCTTTCTGAGCCATGTTGGGTATTGGTACTAACAGTAGAAACTTTACTGAATAAAATGAACGGATACCGTGCAAAGTCGCACCACGGGCATAGAGGTTGAGCAAGAAAATTGCGTTTAATGTTATCAGTGTTCCAAGTATAGCCACATGGTGAAGTTCAACTGCAAGTACCAATCCAATAGTACTTAATCAGATAAGTGTTTCTTTATGTCCACAGCAAGGACTGCGAGTAAGGAGTATACAATTCTTTATTTACCATATCTGCTTTCCTTCGCTGTGTGTCAGACTTTTATTTATACAAGGGCATGCTGATCTAGTCCACTGTTACTGAAATATTACTGTGAAGTTGAGCAAGAAGGGTTGTTTTTTTATAATCCAATGTTAAATGCCTTTTGTGTGTGTGTTTTTTTTTTTTTTTTTTTTTTTTTTTTTTTTTTTTGAAGACCGCATGAGTACATAGAGATTTAAGGAGTAACATTGATGGTTGATGAGATTCTTCCTGCGTTTTCAAACATTGTTTTAACCATTTGCTGTCTTTAATACTATGACAATGTGCCACTACTTCTATATGATCACTTTTTTGTTAATAATTTTTGAAGTACATCTAATTATGTGATATCAATTTTCCTGAAAATGATGGTTTTGTTACAACAGAGAACGAGGAAGGTCTAAGACCTTAACACTAGTCCACCGTTGGAGATAAGTTGTCTTCTAGGTCTGGCGACTGTTTCTGTTAGTCTGCCAGCCCCCCTTCATCTGAAAAGTAATTCTATTATTTTGGGGTGAGAGTGCTGGGATTCTCCTTAATCCTTGTGTCACATAGTGTTAGGAGATGATATAAGGGAGATGAGAGATGGAGTTTTGCCTCCAAAGGTTGTGTGAAGGTCTCATGGGGCCTTCTTTGTACGGAGAATCCCCTAGGTGCAGAGTCAGCTTACTCAAAGCTGATTTCTCTAGGGGAACAAGGGAAAAAGTACAGAGAGGGCAGTTTCAGATTATCAGTGTGAATCTTGTTTAAAAAGCCCTTCTCTTGTCCCTGTGCCTACTGCAGTGAGAGTTCCCCTTTGCCTTTGAGGTCTCTCGGGAGCTGTGGCAGCCTGTTTACAATGCAGGAGACAGCACAGTAGTGAACTCTGTCCAAGAGCCTTTAAAATACTATTTTTTTTTTCCTTCTCTGTGTTTGCTTATGCAGAGTTATTTGGGAGTATAGTAAGAACTACCTTTTGCCTGCTTTAGTAGATTCCAAAAAGATAACTGAAAAACTCTCAAGTTATTTTGTAATAAGAACAAAAATGAAATAATGTTTTACCATTCTACCACTCTTTCTGCCTTTTTATTTATTTATTTATTTTTACTTTAAGGTGAATCTCTTGCATATGCAGCCAAAACACCACCTCAGTAAAAACATCAAGGACTGCATGGCTATTTTTACTGTGCACAGGGCACGTATTGTCCTTGTTCTTTCTACCCGTGAGCTCCGGGAAAGGAGGCCCTAAAATCAGTAAATAGTTTGAGCCAGATTTGAAGAAAAAACTGTTTTCTGTGTTCTCCTTTTATCTTCTTTTCTCTTGTTACAGCGCTTTATTTCCGAACGGCACGGCAGTGCTTCTGAATGCTGATGAGGGAGTATCTTGGTGTGGCTCCAGATTCTTGGTTTGTGTGTTTTTTTTTTTCCCTGCCCTCCCTCTTTTCTTGAGTAACTTCTCTTGGTCCTTGGTACCAAGACTCTGCTTTTATGGATACCAGGGAAATTACTCCTGAGGGTAGAGCTCATGTTTCAGTATCAGTGCAGCTCCCTGTGCTGGAGCGAGACTTGTCATGGTGCTAGCTGATTGCTTCTGCCATGTATGCAGCACTGATAAGCCTCGGTCGTAGGGGACTTTCTTCTCCACTCCTTGTCTTCTGGTGTTATTAAAATCTTGGTGTTCTGACACCTTCAGGGGTTCCTGTGACTGGTTCCATAAAGTCATTAAATAAAGCTGCAAGTAGGTCAGATCACGTTGCTAAACGGCCGGTGTCATAATTGCTGACATTATTTTGCTTGCTTCTCGTTCCCTCTGTTCCTCTGTCTGTGCTGAGTTGGAGAGTTGCTTGGTCATCTAGCGGCAGTATTGAACAACATAACATGCTAAATTAATGTTGTGACTTTTCGATGCAAGTAATCTTGTGGTTTTCTAGACATAAGTCTTCCATTTCCCGTCTTCTCTTTCATTGCTGCTTTACTTTCACTCCCTGGATAGATGTCCCTTGTTTAGAGGGAGAGAAACAGGGAGTAGGTTCTGCCTTTAGAGAGTCCTGAACTCTTCCTGCGTATCCTTGGATGTGGACTTTGTGTTGTACTGGCCTTTACCGAGGTTTGCCTGTTGTGGGAAATGCTGGGAACAAGCCAGCAGCTGCCTCAGCGTCATCCTGGAATTTAATAAGGGCTTTTATAAACCAGAAGATGCAGTTACTTCTGCATTGACATTAGCAAGTCGAAGGTTGCTATCTTCCTATCAAGTCTGTTATTTCTGAATATGTATCAACACAAAATGAATTTCTTCGTACCAGACCTAATTTTCCTGTTGTGAGATGTATCCATGTGTGATGGATAAAGAAGCCAGAATCAAACTTAAAAATTAATAAAGTAAGAAAGACTATAGTTATATCTCACTTTTTATGTGGCTAAGTATACAGCTGCATTTAATCTTAAATGTAAAGATTTGTGGATTTTATGAATCATTTTGTATTTAGGAAAAGGATAAAAGTTACTGTAAAGATTTCAAGAGTGTATTTAGGGTTGGCTTATTTTCCCCTTTCAATTCAAGACTTGTAGATCACAACCACCTTTATGGAACTAGCTAGAAAGCCAGATTTAAGCAAAGTCCTTGAACTATCCATTGATTAAGCTGTTTCATTACCAAAAGCAGAGTTGCTTCTCTCCTTACCTTTTAAGCAAATATAGTAATTAGAGTCTCTTTCTGGTTCTTGCTGGGATTTGGAAGGAACAAGAGAAAACCTTGTTGACAAGGTGCCTTGTTATTCTGCAATGAATTCTGCAGCATTTCCCCAGTACTCAGTCTCACAGGTACCAGCAAAATTACTCCTCCAAGGATTATTGACTATACATTTGGTGCTCCCGTCTTTCCAAGGAAGAGGAGCTGTGAACTTCAGTAGTAGTCAAACAACAGTGGATGAAAGCTGTTATTAAAATATTTGTTTGCTTTTTGTAGTTCTCTTCTGTGATTAATATGCATTGTCTCAGTCGGTTTTGAGCATTCAGTGGTGCCAGGATCAAAAATCAGGGTCTTCCCCCCCGTCCCTTGCTATATATATTCTTTCCTTTTGAATTTTGAAGTTTTTCCTCTCAGCTTATATATGGCAGCAGAACAGAGTCTCATGTTTTGATGTTTTCTCTCTATTTTTTCTTCCCCTTATGCTTCCTTTTTCTTTTTTCTTTTTGAAGGTTGCTAATGTAGTATTGTACAGAATGAGTGGTAGGGGCAGGGCAGACTCGGATGCTGGCTGTGTCGGTGGTTTCTGGGGCTCTGTTGGGACAGAGATGGCAAATCTGCTCGCACTTCTCAGGAAAAGGAGCGTAGCGAAAATACTAGTTAAGTGTTTGATGCAATATTGAAAAAGGGGCTTTTGCCAGCCACTGTGCAGCAGCTTTAAA
Organism: Rhea pennata; assembly: GCF_028389875.1. Taxonomy (NCBI): domain Eukaryota; kingdom Metazoa; phylum Chordata; class Aves; order Rheiformes; family Rheidae; genus Rhea; species Rhea pennata. The sequence goes on along the minus strand of NC_084664.1, from coordinate 63,830,242 downwards.
TTGGAAGACCCCTTTAGCATGAGGGGAACAGGATGCATCATCTTAATGCTCTGCCTCAGAGCTGAAGAGCCCAGGCAGTTCAGTTTTGTTGCTGTTGGGTGCCGGTCCCGGTCGTGGGAACCCAGCGGAAGAAGCTAACGAAAGGCAGGGGAGTTCAATGCCTGTATTCCCCCATCTCTCCTCTACCGACCGTTGCCTTTATTTATGTTGTAGTAGACCTCAAAGTGCCTTGTTTCCACCAGTATTTTGCAGGGAAAGCGCTTTTTGCTGCTGACAGTGCCTTGTCCACGTTGTTCGAGGATGACAGTGTCAGTTGTTTCTGACCTTGCTGTTGTTCTTTTCACGAGTCCTGGCTGTACTAACGTTGTCCTCAAAAGCCTACCGCTTGCCCTGACCTTGCGCCAGTCCTCCTTACGGACGCTACCCCATCTCTGCCTTTGTTCGCTGGTTATCGTTGGGTATTCTCAAATTTGCCGCGGTGACTTTGGAGTGAAATCCCTTTGCGTCCTGGTGGTTAAACACCATGCTTTCTCCTGTTAGAGTGAGATCTGCGTCTATTGGAAAATGCTTTACACATATAAAACTGCCTCAGGTGTAAAACCTGTTTATACAGATACCTTGGGTTTTGTGCCATGAAAAGCACTGTAAATTCCCTGGACTGCTTGAGTTTCATAAAGAGAAACAAAAAGAAATGAAAGAAATGGTGCTTGCAATGCATTGCCAATTATTTATATAACTAATCTGCTCCCCGAGAATAATTTCTGATTTTTAAATTCCATTTAGTACCAAAGCAGTAGAAAAAGAATCTCTAACTACCTCATTTTCTTTTTTCAGTTTAGATACCTGGAAAGAAATTGGCAGCACTGATTTTCTTTTTTTGGTATGCAAATTAATTTTTTTTCTCTCTTACTTAGTGATGTATGGAACTGGTTTTGGCCACTCTTTTTTAATGTAAATTCCCACCTACCTTTGTTAGCATAGTATAAACAACTCTGTGCGGTATCTAAAATATTAAGCTGTGTTCATGTAAATAGTCTATGTGTGTAGAGCCAAGGTGCCGAGCTTCAGCACCGCGCAGCACACCGTGACTGGGGGCAGAGCTACATGTCTCCAGTACAGATGCACGCTCTAAGCGACTGACCTAAAAAGGCTGCCTCAAAAAAGGGAAATATATCCCACTGCTTCTCTTTTGCAGGTTATCTTAATAGTTCTGTCTTTTGATTAATTGCAAAGACGTGCTTACGCAGTTTCTTTTTTCCCCGAGCAGATGGCAAGGACCGTGTCACCAGCACGGCGGCTGCGTTTGGCTTTCCGTCTCGGCCACGAAGGGCAGAGTTACTTGGAAAAACAGAATGTGAAAGCTCAGATTGCACACGAACCCCTTGTGCTGTGTTGAGCATCTGGCTACCTGTAGGCAACCGTAGTCAAATGTTTATAAATCTTTCATAAGTATTATTTGTATGGAGACAAAGCCCCAAATCAGCAGCAGGGGTTTTCCTGGATTAAATTGCTTTCCCCAAGCCTTAGTTAAGATTAAAGCCTTCAAGAGAGACTTCTTTTCTCAACTTTGTACGCTGTTTTTCTTTTCTTTCTTTCTTTCTTTTTTTTTTTTTTTTTTTTTTTTTTTTTTTTTTTTTTTTTTTTACCTCGTACCGAGGATATACCAGCGGTTACAGAAAGAAAAAACAGTAAATGTCACAGGAAGCCATAGTACTATATTTATGCATTTGAGACAGGAAAAATGGTCTTGTTTTCCAGCAATCAGATATATGTATGCTGATACAGAACTTGGGAAAATACTTAGAAAGCTTTGGGAACCAGGTGTACTTGAGACTTCATGTTTCCATTATGCTTTCTGCTTGCCACTTGTTCACAACTGTGCTTACGACAGAAAGTAGGGGTTCTTGGTAATTAAATTATATAGGCATAGCAAGGTCCCCACAAGACCTTTTTGGGGAGTTATCTGCTTTCTTCTGTGGGTTGCTCTGCGTGATGATTTTGAGTAGTGTATGTATAACTTAGGGTATAGATCAATGGTTCCTGCATGGCTCTTTAGTTCTTATGTACAGGCGGTCTTAGTAGCAAGGCTTTGTAGTAGTGGTAAGCATAAAAGAGAGTGAGTATTTGGCACTAGCCTGCATTACTACTTGTAGAAAGAAATGTATGTCCTCCTTTGGCTCTGCTGATTTTGTAGGCTTTCTGGAGATTTAAAAGCACATGCTTTGCAAATTTCAGCCTGTCTGTATGAAATTTGAACATAAATTATTTACAGAGTTACAGATGGAAGATGTAAAAACTGTACTTTGTGCAAACATGTATTGTTTAAAATGGAAAATAAATGCTACTGTGCAGGACCTTGCTTCTGGAGCCAAATCCCCACTGTGTCATACAGCTGTGGCATTCCTTCCAGAATCGGTCTGGAGTCCATTTACAGCTAACAAATGTCTATGTGCTAGATGCATTTACAAGGATAACAATTTGACAGGCAGTGCAAGCTACAGATTATAAGCTGTACGTGGATAACTTTGTCCTGTTCAAACGTGCCTTCCTTCGGAGGAGATACTGTTGAGTTGAAACTAAATTCATGAGGTGGCTTCTGATCCTCAAAATGCTTGCGGAGGTGGAGGAGGAGGAGGACTGCGGGATATCCATTTTTATTGCTGTGTGGTAGAGCGCAGCCATGTTGACATTTGATGCAGACGCCCAATTGCCTGAAATTCTATATAGTCTTGCATCGCTCAGTGCTTATGACACATAGATGGTGCGTTTCTGTCTTTTGGCAATGGTGCACACAGATTTCACGAGAGGACGGGTTTAGGTCTTCCCAGTTTTATTAAATTTGTCTAAGAGCACATCCCCTGGACCTCAGAATAAATAGAAATCATTTGGAGAAATCACTTGGAAAAAAATGAAGCTGCCCTTTGATAGTGAAGTTTATTATTTCTAGTCTTTTTAAAATCTCTCTTCTAAGTTTCTGATTTTTGCAGCAGGGCAGAAGAGGAGAATTACATGCTTCAACTTATATTTGGAGTGCAGTCATTGCTATTCTGGTGTTGCATTTTAAAGCAGTTGGAATGAATTTCCTCTGTCATTGCTTATCTTCTGGCCAAGTTGTTGTCTGCAAAATCTTCTGCTTTTCGGTCCTTGCAGCTCTCGGCTGCAAAATCCTATCTCTGAACGTAGCTCTGACTCACTATGCAGACTTAAAACAACACTTCTGCGACTCGGACGGCGGCCCCGCTGCCAGCGGTCGCCCAGGCCCAGCAGAACCCCGGGGTGCGTGAGCACACGATAATCCAGTCTGTGATAAGGTAGAAAGGTTCAGAAGGGCCCAGCTGCATAAATTGCTTTCCTTAAATGACAGGCGTACGTGCAGAGGACTGAACCAAGCTACCTGACCTAGGCCGTGGGCTGTTGTCTTTTTCCCTGACTCTTTCTGCTTCTTTGTGCAAGTTTTACCCAACCAGGGATTCACGTGCTACAGAAAAACATGCGTTATCGCGGGGGAACAGGTTTGTCTGTGGAGGTGTGGTGATACTTGTCAACTTTTACGTGGTTACTTGTAAATTTTATAACTGGCATGTTCGAAGAAACACTTCTAAAACCTTAGATTTGGGCTTGTAGGTAGCATTTAGGTAGACTATATTGACATCTGTTCTCACTCAGTCTGATTCCGGCTCTTCTCAAGTCTGAACAGTGTTCTGATACGCATTTTTGTAATCACATAAAATTGATAGGAAGCCATCTGACCTCTAGTTGCAGATCTATATATTGGTATCGGTTCGCTTGTCATGTCTGAGTATGCCTCTGTTTAAATCAGCCTGTAGTTTATATGTTCCCCAATTACTACAGTTTGCATATATAAATGTATTCTAATAGAGTAGTACTCCAGTGAATACTTAAATGGGAGAACTGAGTAGGTAACACACTGATTTTTCTTAGTGAATAATGTTTTCCTTTTTAAAATACATTTAATACTTGTGTGTTAGATTATTTTGTCACAAATAACTTGATTTGTATGTACATATTCAGTAAATTGAGCTATATCATTTTAGTGCGTTAGTACATTAAAAATTTTTTTACTTGCCTCTGACTATATTAATGTTCAGAACAAATGAATGGTGAGTAACTTTATAATATCACTATGTAAGTCAGGGAATTCACTTTTAGTCACCAAAATTAAGTATAATGTACAAAGAACAGAGACCTTTTCATCTGCTAAACTGGCATAGTCTTGAGTGAAAGCTCAGAACTTTTCTTTCCTGGTGGCAGTTTAATTTTCCAGCTAAGCTTAAATTAATATTTTAATATCCGAATCCATTCTAACAAAAACATGCCTGTGAAAATATGAGGGTTTTTTAATGCAGTGGAAATATATGGCATATCTTGTATGTTTTGGGTTCATAGTGAAGAAATTCTAGTTTAAATAAACTACAACAATTTGCCTTTTGGGTGTGGGGGGGATATTTTTCCTGGAGTAAGTTGTAATATGCCCAGCTTCTTTCTTATTTTTCTTCTTCCTACTTCAAATATTTCTTGAAGTGACCAAATCAAAAATAACTTTGTTTTGAGGCGTTCGCTGTTGGTTAATTTGAATGATCTTGATATACATAGTACATTTTGAAATACGCCCTCCCGCTTATCACGTTAAGTCGCTCGCTGTTTCTAAATATACGCCTGTATTTTAAAGCAGCAGCAAAGGCGTGCGTGCGTACTACCCATTCAGAGCAGGGTTGCTAGATAGGGAGGGACCTGCTGGTAACTTGAGAACAAGAGCAGATGCTAAATTAGCAGCTGGATCGTTAGTAACGGGTCCGCAAATGTCTGCTGGGAAATGATCTTCTTTGGGCGCATGGAGCGTGGGTGTGTGGGTTATTCAGAGTTTCTAACATGTAGCTGCTCTTTGCCCATGACTCAAAGGAAAGCCATGGAGCTATGAGGATATTTGTTTGCAATGTGACTGGTGATTTGTTTCGTTGAAAGTGTAGACTGCATTTATAAACCTGGTTTTCTACCAGACTTTCTTTTTTTTTTAATAAAAAAAAAAAAAAAGCATGAAATTATGGAAGTTATAAATGAGTATAAGTGTAAGAAGATTGCAGTCAGCATTTTAGTTGCCAAATTAAGCAAAAAATACTAAAAGACCTTAGGAAAAGCAAATAATGTTGTAAGGGCACCGTTAGTAATCCCACAGTTATGTTCTGTTTTCACCATTAATATTAATAGCTATTTGACCATAGACGGCGGTCAGAAATAGATCGGATTGTGACTGGATCGCACCCTAAGTCGTGGTTGAGTAGTTGTGGATAACAAGTGGCATATGTGTTAAGGGGTAGCCAAGTGGGAGAATCAGCATAAATAAAAGTTTGGGGGGAGTTAAAAAAAAAAAAAATCAAAGAGTTGTCAGAATAGTGCCATTTATTTAGGAGAAGAAAATTCCCTTTGTCTAAGTCTCCTGTGAAGAAACGTTTGAAATCTCTCCGAAAGGCTGGTCTGGTCGACCACTGCCTGCCCCTCCGTCCCCGTCTCCCCCGGCCACCCGCAGCCGTGTCGCTTGCTCCCCGTAGGCAGCAGCAGGAAATGCAGTGTATGCAGCACCTTTCGCCTACGGCAGTGCCGTGGACTTGTCTAGCTTTTAACTTGCATTGAACGTGTTTTTTTTTTTTTTTTTTTTTTCCTCAAGCCGATGATTATCCTGCTCACTAGCATGATTATACCCGTGATGCTCTTTTTTTAGTTCAGGCTGTACTGATGAAGTGAGCTTGTGTTGTTCCCAGACGGCCACAGAAGCGAAGGAAACCCCCTCCAAAATCCTGTCTGGACCCAAAGCAGTGATTGAAGGTGTGGAGGTGCCCTGCTCTGCTGCGCTCTCCTGGGGTGTTTTCACTCCCCTGCCAGCAGCCGACCGAAGGTCGGGGGGAAGTTGAGGCTTTGGGGCTGGCAGTGAGGTTTGCGGGACTGCGGTGAAGACGTCAGGAGTGGACCTGCCGGGTGCCAGGACGATCGTGTGGGGATCCGCAGGAAACCCCTCGCTGGGTATGGGCGCCTCGGGCGTTTTTGAGAGGGGAGTACGAGCTCGGGCTCCCCTTCTGCGGAGAAGATGAAGAAGAAACTTCCAAATAACTGTTTGCCTTTTTGAATCCTTTCTGCTAACTGTCCTGGCAGCAAGACCAGGTCTGGTCTTCCCTTTCCTGAAGAATTGAGCATCTGTCTGAATGACAGGGAAAAGCTAAAGTCAGCGGGTTTCTGTGGGAGCAAAAAAGCCCAAGAATAGACAGGCTGACGTGAAAGTTTTAGCCGTGGTTTTGAATTGTGTAGTGGCTATATATAGTTTAAAAAACAAAAGAAAAAAAGTTCAATATAGTGTGTGTGTATATGTATATAAAAATTTAAAATACATACATACAAACCTGTAAGAAACTGGCTGACATGTTGTTTTTTATTGTATGTATGTACACATAAATCTTTTAATTAACATGTTGCTCATATGATAGTATAATGCATATGCATGTTTGTGAAGGCCATGTAGTATTACTTGGGTCAAAGTACCTATATGGGAATGATTTTATTTTTTTAAAAAAGAAGTCACTCTGTAACAGCTTTCTTATGGGGAGATGAAGCAGTATGATTCTTTAATTGCCTGTCTGAGAAGAGTTGCTTTTCTCTATCTGTACGCATGATTTAGCCTAAATGGAAAAGCAGTGTAACTTGCTGTAAACGGTCAAGACTGCTGCACATACTGACGGGGAGTTGAAGTATTCTGCTGTGTGGCTGATGCATAAACACGCTCCCTGCAGGAAAGGGGGTGGGATGGTGAACAGTGAGGGGTCACTGAGATCCCCAGGCCAACAGCAGCTACAAGATTTTTTCTTTCTTTCTTTCTTTTTTTTTTTCTTTTTAACAATCAATTTTAAAATATATTTAAATATTTTGTAAAGAAATAAATAGCCCCGTCCTCCTGCCCTGCGCAGGGTCCCTGTGAGCTTTTGTTGCTTGCAGCGTGTTCTTCAGGTGACGCTCATGCTTGAGCAGCAGTCGAGCTGTTTCTGTGTACAGTTATGTAGGTTAACCAGTTCACTCTATATATCTTCTTGTTCTAGTTTATTTTTTTCTAGGTAAGACTTCTGTGCAGTTTTATATATGCACTTCCATACTGTAAGCCAAAACAAAAATCCTGATGCTATATGTTCAAAATACTGTAATTATTCAAACACAGTGGTAATGTAAAAGCATCTGCAGTCTCATATCTGGCACGATAGTTTTGAAGCTTTTGGGTATTGCCTACTTTTATTTCCAGCATTTATTATCAAGCCAGCCTATGGGAATGGATTCCATGGTCTTTGCACATGAGACCTTTTACGGTATAGATTTGCATTTGATTCTGCTCGCTTTCCTGGAGTTAGCAGCCTGGTGTCACCAATGTGCCTTAACACCTCCTGAACAAGTGTTGTTTTCTTCATTAACAGGCCTTGATATTCAGGATCAGAAAGCTCATACTCAGTCAAATTCATATTTGTGCTAGTGTGCATCATTTCTTAAAGCTTCCTGAATGCATGCACTGTGTGTGATAACAACATTGTAGATGACCTGGAAACCTCAGGATCGTCCTGCAGGTAATTCGCAGCAGAGAGCTGACTGTTGCATGTGTAGGGAAGAAACCAACTATAAATCTCATTCTCTCCTCATTTATATGAGTGTAAATCAGAAGTATTTCAGTATAAATTGGTGATTTATGAGACAGGAATCACTCTTTCTTAAGTGATGTGACTTCAGATTTTTGGTGCTATGCAGCACTTTAATAGAGGTTACATAACTATTTAAAAATCCAACTACTACAGATGTAAGTGTTATAATTTATCATAATTGAACTCTTTGAGAATTTGGGGAGCTGATCTGTGAAGTCTGGTTTCTCAGTCTAAGGAACGTCCTCAGCTCTGCTTATGTGCAAGAAGTGATGAGATCATTTTGAGAAGTTTGTAAGAACCTTTTAACATCTCATACGCCTGAACTTCAACTGCACTTGGGACTGAAATACTTGCCCAGATGTCTTCATCTCTGTTCTGTCAAATGAATTATATCCTTTGAAGTTTTGGTTAATGAGTTCCAAGTTACTTTTCTACTTCCTAAAACACTAAGAACTGTGCAAAGAAGTTATCACAAGCAACGACTCCACCTTGGAAGTATCTGGTTGAAGTAAAACCTAAGGCTCTGCTCAGTTTTAATTAAAGACTTGTGATTGCTTCGGCGCTGCATTACCTGCGAGAGAGAAGTAGCTCAGAAATCATACTGCGTGCATTTAATGCTCTCCTTATCTTTATTCAAGTTCCTGAGCTGCTGCAGAAGCTAAAAAACCTCAGGTATATGTTAGAGCAGCCCTTTGGAAAGCTTTTAATTATGCATCTAGATGTGATAGCAATCGCTTTTTTTCCAGCAAACTTCTTGTGTTGAGTTTAGGATGGGAGATATTTTCCCTTGGTGTATGCATAACACACTCTTGAAAAACTTTTCTGCAAACTAGAGGTGTTTTATATTGGCCAGCCTCCTAACTAGAGTCAGTCCATGTTTCTGAGACAAGTGAATTTTGCAAATGCAGGCACAGTAATGGGTGCCCTAACTATATGAACCCTGATACTGTACAGAGAACCTACTTCTGTGCCTGCACTGCATTGCAGTGCCTGCATTGCAGGAACAGGGTTCAGGTGGAGCTTTAATACACAGTTCTGAGACTGGAAGGCCACATTAAAATACGATGATAATGAACAAAATTCTTTTCAGTCCACCACTCCCATCAGGAAAGAGGAACAGGTCTTTTGGCTTGTTTATTCCTTTCGTTATAATATTGCCCTAGACTCTGATCGTAACAGATGAGCAAAGGTGGGTTATTTTGCTGTAATGAGATCCAGCTGCTGGAAAATATGATCTAAGCATTCAGACAAAACCTCATATCTTTGGAATCTGTGTGAATGCAGAATGTTGAAAGTTGAAATGACACAGCAGAGCAAACAATCAGATGAAGTTTTAATCTACTTACAGGTGCTGTATGCTCTTTCTTATTTACTTGAATAAGCCAAAGAGCAAGTGGGCCTGATGCACCTTAGTCATTAGGAGGGATGTGAAGAATGCTCATTAAATGTTGTTATGAGACTCTGGGTGATCTGGGAGCCTCTGAGGCTGTTGCTTCCTTAAAGACAATCAATTGAGGTGTACCCATTTCACTGCACGTTTTAGCATAGATCTGGTATGATGTAGCTTTCTTGCTTTCTCCCTCCTCTTTCTCTCCTGGCACATCTTGTATGCTTTCAGGTGTACCCTGACCACTGGTTTTCTCCTCTGCTGGTTGGGCTTCGTAAGCCTCCATCCAGTTTTTTTTTTTGCTGACTTGAATTATTAACATGTCACACTCTTCTGAAGTTACTGTTTTGACTCCATAGCTTTAAAACAAGAACCGTTTTTCCTGACTTAAAACCACTTGACCTGGTTATGTGCCTTTCTGTATTCAACAGTCAGGTCTAGAAAGAATCCACTTCTGTGCATTGGATTATTCTTGGCCAAAACTATTTCTAAGATAACACAGGTGTTGCAACATATAAATCCACTTCAGAGAGGAGGGCATGAACACGGCTAGCTCAGATCCCGTACATTCCTGTGACTTTGTGATTCCACGAAACCTGCCCAGAAAAGACACCAACTTGCAAAGAGAATGCGCTGTTCTGTGTAAATTGAGGCTTGGCTCTGAGAGAGGATTCTTTTTTGGGGGGGCCGTTTCCCTTTCCTATCCTGGCTGCCTGCACACAGAGGGGCTGTTGTTGTTTAGCAACCAAGAACTCATTGATGATCAGCTATGAATATAAATCTGAGACCAAGAAAAGCAAAGCAGGGCTCCAATCCCACTAAGGACATGGTTTCTCTTTCGTTGCCCTGGGAGGATAAATATGAAAGAGGGGTCATATTTTAGCCATTCAATTTTAAGTGATTTCTAGGTGAAATTTTGCCCAAGTAAATCACATGGGTGTACTGTCTGAAAATAGCTGAAATCCCTTTCACCTATTTGTTTTTATCTAGCTGAAAATTAACATTGTAAAGAAAGTGGCATAAATGCAAAATCTCATTTTGTTGAGTCATTTTAGAGAAAAAGGGTAGCATGCTGTCTGTATTTTATACCTGAAGAAACATGCCCAGCGATATGCCCAAGACAGTGGGATAGATATGACCTGTTTCTTGCCTCGTAATTCTGTGCTGAATCCTTTAGATTGTTTGTTTGCTGTAACAACGTGCTGATGATAAAGCTATTACTTATTAACAATGAATACTTCTGACTGATGACCCTCAAATTTCTTTGAGGAGGGGAGGCAGGAGAAGGTACCCCGCTCTTTTCTTATGTGATTTGAAGCTGAGTAAAGAAAAGATGAGAGCTTTCAACTTGCATCAAGCACTTGAAGAACAAAACCATAGGAGTGCTGCTTTTAGATCCCTTTGCTGTCCTTGAAAACCTGAGAACATTATTCTTTGGGTTTGGCAAAGCCCATATAAGTTGAAGTACTGTTAACATCAGGTGGAGAATGGGATATTTTCCATTCTTAATTTTTATTGTAAAACAAACTGTGATGTCCCTGAGCAGCTGGTTGTAAAGGACCTCTGGAGAGGTGTTAACCCAGCTGGTACTGTTCCAGTTGTCAGCCCTAGCTTGGTTGCACTCTTCCTTCTGTGACCTTTCCTTTCTAAAATTACTTCATGAAAATGAGGCTTGATCACTAATCCCACTTTATGTGTAAAGTTTATTTTTGCATTCAGATAACTATGTTACTCTTACTCACATGATATATCTGTGGGAAATTTTGCCTAACATCTTTGCTATCCTACATCCAGTAGTAGACAAGAGAAGACTTTTGGGCTGAGTGGTTGGATTGAGTGGAGAAGGTGTTGATCTCAGAAGGAAACAAAAATGGTCCTAAGCTGTTGGAAGTGGGAATCTGGCACAGAAGGCAGGAATAACTTGAGGAAGGTTCTGGGCCCACTAACTGGATTTCATAACCTAAAATTTGGAAGGCTGGGTGATTTAGAAGACCGTGGGAGAGAAAGGGATGATTTTCTGGACAGCGTTTGGAGAGTGGGTGGGTTTCTGTCTGTCTTTTTGCTCACTTTTGTGAAAATCTATGGATGCCTCACTTTCTGAAGGGCCAAGACTTGCTCATGCACGCTTCCACCCCCCCACCCACACCCCAGTTGGAGGACTGATTTGTCCTTCTACTTTTGCTCCTACAATTCAGTTGTGATTTTCAGCTTTCAGGTTCATACCTGTTGCAGTATGTACGAGTCTCAGTAGCAGGCAGGTTGATAAAGTGTAGATTTGTGCCAAAAAATGGTAGTGAGTGTGAAGAGGGTGGTATTCACAAAAAGGATGCTTATAATAACTTACATGCTTTGTAAGTCTTTGACCCTGAAAATGCGGAGGATCTAACTTTGGGAAATAATAAGGAAACAAAGAAATGTGAATCTTTGGACATGGTAGTTGAAGGCAGAGGCTTCACGGATGTTGCTGTTTGTCATATCTTGATTTGATGAGAGAGAAAAGCTTATGGTGGTTACCACAAGCTTCTGTCCACTACCACAGAACAGAGAGGACAGTCTGTCCACTGTAGACTGGTGATGCTGGTATGAAAATACTATGATTTTGTTATCTAACATTGGAGCTTGTGGGAGAAGATGTACAAATATTCTTTCATTAACTTTTATTTAGGTTTATTTTTCTCTTTGGTTTGAGAAGGCAAAATACATGTGTTTAGTTGTTTTTTATGGCATCTATTCAGATAGGTTGAACATTGAGCTGTGTGTCCCCCTCAGAATGTCAAATTTCTGTCATAAAGGACAGCTGACACAGTCTTGCAGACACAATCTTGCAGATTATAAATGATAGAGATACAAAGTTCAGAAGTGTTCCAGAAGTGGATGCTCTTCTGTATTAAGTCTGGGACCAGACAGGTAAGAGAAGGGAATGAGGAGCTCGCTTGGAGGAAGCAAATCAGCCTAATGGTTTGAACCGCCAGGGATGTGCTGCCTGTAGAAGATTGTTGACTCCCTTAGAATAGACTTTTAATCATGTAAAATATATTAAAACATACTTCAGTGGGATTCCTTTATGGCTGTCAATCGTAGCTCACCTCTTAATTCAGCGTGAGCAGGAAATCCTTGCTTTGGTGTACGTTACTGTTCAGAGGGAGGCATACTCTGCCCCTGCGGCATTCTTTCTTGGTGAACTTGCAATAACAGCAGCTAAAAGAACCCTAGCTGTTACTGTTCGACATCAAATTATTGCCTTTTTGAACTAATATTACAACATGCCAGCAGAGTTCTGCAATGTTCAAGCTACAGATCAGATTCAGATTAAATTCATCATGCATTTGAGTGCATCGGGTACTGATCTACATCATTGCTGTGGCTTCTGAGAGCATATTTTTAGTCTTGTACTAAAGTCAGATCTTTCTGCTTCTACTAATGCATCTTGTAGCTCCTCTGCTACTGTAGTTTCAGATTACTGTTGTTGCAAGCAAGATCTATTAAAAATGAGTGTAAAGAATAGCTTGCTTCAGGGTATCCTAAATACAAAAGAAAATAACAGAGATTTTTTTTCCCCTCTGTTGAAGCTTGTATTCAAAATTCAGTATTTTATCACTTTTCTGTGATAGTATTTAGCATCAGATATAAACATGATGAGAAATTATGAATTGCAAGGTTGACTTCAGCTCAACCGTTGGCACTGTCAGGATGCCCCTGTTTAATTCTGTACTAAATATCCTTAATTCATCTTCCGTTTTCTTCCATAAACCAGAGACGAGTGACTTGAGGTGAAAAAGCACTACTTCAGGAAATTTGCTTACTAGCTGTCTGAAGTTGAGGGCATCTATTCACTGCAGCATCTACCCAGGGCTAGAAATTACGTGGATGTAAAGATGCATTGAATTGCTGTATCAGTGTCTGATAATGCCTCCAAATGAATAATAACATACATACGTGCACACTCAGACTGCAGCAGGTGTTCATTTTTTCACTTCTGAAGTGTAGTTCATACACACAGTCTTCTGCCATGTGTACACTGGCAATATTTGAAATCTGGCACAGTGGCCTTAGTGTTCAATTCCCGGATGGATCTAACTCTTGAATGAGAACGCCTAGCACAATATTTTTCTTTCAGTGAGAATTCTCGGGGAAAAAAACCTGATGAACAGTCAGGAGAGAGAATGTAGTTGAAGGGTTTAATTTTTTTTTATTTTTTATTTATTTTACTCATCACTCTCTTATTCTCAGCAACATCAAGTACATGCTCCCCATAATACATAGTCCCATTATATTGAATGTAAATCACTGTTTCCGCTTTTCTTTCTTGCTCCAGAATTGGATACAGTAGAACAGTTATTGTATATGCAGCGGTAGTACAGAAGTGGTCTTTTTTCTGGTACACAATGGTTTGCTTGTGATATCGAAGATTAGCTTGCAGCAGACCACTGAAAAAAGAGCAGATATACTGGGTATCTGGCAGTACTAGGTTTCTCTGCAGATTCTTTTCAGCTTGAAAGCACGGCACTTTTAACGGTGGTCCAGTTAAGCCTGGATAGAGCGTTATTTCCGTTCTTAAAAAAAATAATTAAAAACATAAAAATGAAGTTGTTTTAAATTAACAGAGAAGTTGCAGCGTGATAGATTTCACAGAATTAGCTGATGAGAATACTAAGGAGGTAAAGTTCCAAAATGCCCAACTCTTAGTCTTCCTCTGTGGGAAAAACAACAAGATCTAATAGTATAATAGCACCAAATGCTTCCTGTATTCTTGTTCTTGATTTTTGGAGGGAGGGGGCACAAGGCTTCCCCCTTCTCAATTTCCATCTCAGAAAAAAAAAGGGGGGGAGGGTAGCTGGCCTGCCTTATATTGGTGGCTGAAAATTGTGCTCAAAATATAAAATATTACTCCTTATTAGGGCACAGGTAATTAGTAGAAGTATTGCATTATAGATGAGTGATCCACTTATAAAATGGAATGGAAAAGACTGAACAATTTTGGAATAAGAGTGATGTTTCCTCTTGCTTGTTTCCCTCCTGGATTTAGGATATTTTCTCCTTTTACAAGTTTTTAGCTTTATAGTGTTTCACTGTTCTTTTTAAGCATAACTTTATTTGAGGGTGACAGGGAACAGGATAAATTTGACAGACCATGCATCTCTCTCTGCCTTTTCTGTCTCTCTTTTATTTTCTACTACTTTTGTTCCTGCTAATTCCCTTTTTCCTCCTCTTTCCAGTTTGTGCTACTACGCCTTTTTTATCTCCTAGTTTTTTTCCTGATGCCTTTCATCATAAGGATATGATTCTTTTTAGAAATCATAGGTGCTACTAGTTTCTTCCAGCCTACTAAGTCTTAGAAAGGAAAAACTGCTATTATATCCTGATATTTATAGTAAACCAAATAAATAATGATCATTAAAAGAAACCACACAATGCTTTCCTGTTCTCTAGTAATAAAATGCTATAAATATGTTTCATAGCCATCATCCCTTTTATAGGTTTTAATTGTAGAAAGCCTTCTAGTTCTGTTGGTATAATGTCATTTGGAAACATCTTTAGATCTCCATACATTATACATAGTTTCCTTTAATAATTTTATGTAATTATTTTTTGAGTTAGGAAAAAATGAAGTTGTCAACTTCAGTCAATTTGAATAGAAATTTCTCTCAAAAATGAAGTTCAGGAATTGAATATGCGAGTTAGTGAAGAATGGATTGTTTCATTGGTAAATTAGAGTTACTCAACTGAAATAATGGTCAATGCTAACAATGCTGACATTTATGCGGGGGATTAACCTCTTATAAATTTTGTTTCTGTAAGTGTTGTTAAAAAATGAACAGTCCTTTTTTTCCCCTCCTCTTTTCTTCTGTTCTTTTTTCCTCCCTTCTCTCCTTATAGTGTAGTTAATGGAGATGCTTACTGGCCTTTTGATTAAAACAAGTGAATGACAGCGTGAGGTGCACAGCTTTTTCAAAGGAAAGGGGATTCCTCCTTCAGCTCTTGGTGGGGGTATGTGTTTTTTTTTTCTTTTTTTGGTTGTGTTTTTTTTCTTCTTTCTTATGATACGATGCAAAAAAAAAATGCAGGGCTAATTATAGTGTTTAAAAAGATGTGAGCTTGAATGTCCCAGCTTAAATGCTTGAATAATGTGGGATGCAGGAAAGAATTAACTGCTCCAGCCAGTCTGGTAAATCTCTGTTTAAATTATGCATCAGTGTGTTCCTCTTAGAAGTTCAGAGTTGAGAGCTCCTCCACGTGGCACGTTTGTAGCATTGGTCGTATTTTTGTCCGTGTAGATGGTCTGATT
Organism: Rhea pennata; assembly: GCF_028389875.1. Classification (NCBI taxonomy): domain Eukaryota; kingdom Metazoa; phylum Chordata; class Aves; order Rheiformes; family Rheidae; genus Rhea; species Rhea pennata. The sequence continues at coordinate 63,814,884 of NC_084664.1, read as the reverse complement.
TGGAATTGTGATTAAAATCTTGAGTGAATTGTAGATTCACTAAAAATACTTACCAGTATGTATAGGTAAGTGGTAATAGGAGTGAATACTTTTCCACCACCACCACCACCACCTTTCTTCCCTCCCGAGAGAAATATAATGAATCTTAAAGCTCTGAAAAAAGCTGCAAGATTGTAGCTCTCCTCTGCCTGGTTGCAGGAGTGCAGATGCCTTGCATCTGCAAGTGATGAGTACCTTGAGGTATTAGCAGCTTTTCCAAAACAATGTGATATCTGAAAGTCCTGAGCTAAGTTGGGTTGAATCTTTTCTTTTCTTTTCTTTCTTTTCTTTTTTTTTTTTTTCTTTTTTCTCCCCCCCCCCAGGATTATTACTGCTGTGTTACCTGTATGAGAAGGTCATATCTTAATACTTGCAATCCTTATTTTACATTATTCAATGGCAAGGTAAATTGTGTAATGACAGCCTGAAAAAAATACATAGTTATAGGTTTTGTGTTTTGGACACTCTCCCAAGTCTGTCTACTATCATCCAGATCTGCTACTATATCCTGTACTGCGTTACAGTATGAAGAAGTTTCACGTAGCTTGCTCTAGTGTTTGATGTGGAAGGAGCATTCCTTTGAGTTACTTTTATGAAGCTGCTGTTTATAAACTTACTGTTGCATGCATTTACTGGTGCCTGGGATCTTGTGTTATTTCTACACTCACGGAAGTTTGGCAGGTTCATTTGAATTCAGGAAAGTGGTCTTGCATGTTTGAACGGTAGATTTTCAAACTACGACACAAGTTTGACTGAAAGTATTCACATCTATCATTTATCTTCTAGGTAAAACACTTGCATATCACAAGTGTGCTAGATTTCAGTGAGTGAGGAAAAAATCAGGATAAAAATGAAATAAACTTTTATTTTCCTTGAAGTGATTAGAAAAGTTGCGTTGATGGTAACTGGTTACACATACTGCCAGCAAAGCTGACAGACAAACATAAGACACAAGTCCTGTCGCCAAAGGAGGCTGTGTGCATCCCAGAAATGGTACCCTTAGAAGCAGGAATGTGGCCACCCGGCTGTGTGCCACAGGTGAAGATTTTCATAAACCTTCCTAGTTTCATGTAGTTTCATAAAGTGCATAACACCTTCGCCGCAGGTGAGAGATGAAGCAGCTTTAAGAGTCATGTTATTTTCACCATGTCGTGCTCCCGGAGTGGGCGTGCAGCTGGGATTTGGTGTGATCGGCTGATGTTGACTTCAGCTGCGGCTGTTTGTTTGTGTTCCCCCATAGCAAGAGGTTGAATTGTGTATAAGCCTACTTGGACGTAGCCTGATGCTTAAGCTGCTTATGGGTGTTATGCAGCTCAGATGCTACAGATTGGCCAACTGGTAGATAACCAGGCAGATCATCAAGAAATCTTGTCTCCATTATCGTGTCTGTTAGGGCAGGTTTAGCTCAGTTGGTTAGAGCTTGGTGCTACTAATGCCAAGGTTCAATCCCCGTAGGGGCTATGCTGAGGGTTTGGACTAGATGATCTCCAGAGGTCTTTTCCAATCTTACCATTCTATGATTCTATGATTGCTCAGCTCTCCACTTCCACAGTGTCTGAGCAGCTCGCTTTAATGTATATACTGCCTTGCCTGAACCTTGCCATGGGAGGAGAAACTAGATAGGTTCAAAGAGATGGAGAGAGCTGCCCAGGTTACTGAGGGAGCCTGTAGCAGAGAAATGAATGGACATCGTGGACCAACAGCTGTCCTTGTGCTTAGCTGCAAGCTCCCAAGCAGAACTATTTGTTTGGAGAAACCAAATGGCAAGACAGTTGTGCTTCTTCCCAGTCTCCTCTTGATCATTTTAGTCAATGATGTTAATAATTAACACAGTGATAACTTACCTAGTATGATTGTCCTATGAGAACCATACTGATGCAGGACCATTAGAATCAAATGTGGTTGCTGTTGGCTGGGCTCTGGGAATATGGAAAGGAAGATTCTTATTTCCAGTTAGCCAGGTGAACCTGTCTGTAAGTTGTTTAAATGCATCCTCCCTCAAAAAAAAAAAAAAAAAAAAAATCTACCAAAATACATGGAAATACGTGGCGTAGGTAGGTTTGGGGTTTTTTTTGTTTTTGTCTTTTTTTTTTTTTTTTTTTTTTGATGTGTGGGGGCTTTTTTGTTTTTTAAAGCAATTAAATTAACTATATAGAAGTTACTTGTTAAATAATAACAAATGGAGCCAGACTAAGGTTTTCCTTTTTTTTTTTTTTTTTTTTTTTTTTCCCCAGTGGTAAAAATGTCTACGGACTGATGGAAATTCTCTTTTTATACATACATAACACAAAAGCACACTTTTCTACTTGACACCAGTTCTTCATGGATATAAGTTTGCTGATTCAAGGGCATGACTGCTAAGTGAGGTTAAGGTTGGACTATTTATGTGCATTTTATCTTTATGAAATTTGTCTTCATGCTAGTGCTAATTCTTTGCATAAATATTAGGATTGCATACAGTTCTTCCGAGGCTTAAGTCTGTCCCATCCCTTCCTGCAGCAGGAATGAAAAACAGTAATATGCTACATGGTATTTTCTTATTAATATCATGAATAGAGGAAGAATTTCTTTCTTTTTTATCTTTTTGTTTTAGATTTCTTCTCTCTTTTCAGTGCCATGTATTACTACTAGCTATGCATACTGAGTGCATGAAAAGGGTGTGTAGAATTACTCAGTAAGCCCAACCCAGATATTTTCAATTGTTCTGATTCTTCAAAGTTTAAAAATAAGTGATTAAGCTTGTTATGTGACACCATTCATATATGTTTAATTTGGTTCTCATTTGCCAAGACTATCAACATGCCAGGTATTCAGTGAAAGATTAAACTTTTAATTCATTATTGATTTTGATGGAAGAGGCAGTAGTGAAATGAATTTCTCATTTTTCTCCTACCCCATCTTGCTGGACCTAATCCTATGACCAAGGAAGTCTATAAAACTTAGCTTACTTTTAATAGGAGTATGGTCAGGATAATTGGAGTAAGGTTGGCACATTGAGAAGTCTTGAGATGTTGACAGAGAAATGGGACTACTTGCATATGTTATTTTGGATACTCTGTGTGTATATGTTTGATTTGCTCAGGGTAGACTTTTGATATTACTGCTTATGTGAAGCTCATGCTTGTGTCAGTATGCGTTAGGAGGCATCTGCTTCCAGGTATTCTTCTGCTGCCTCATATAAAATGCTGAAAATACACAATATTTGACAGCAGGAAACAGTTTTTCAGACACAAGCTTGCCAAAAGTTTCTGTCCGCTCTGGTTACCTAGCCTATGGGCCAACTGCTGTGTCAAAAACAGCAAATCTTCTAATGAGGATTTGATATTGATAGTATTGTCAACAAATGACTCAATGGTTCTTTAATACCTCCGGTATCTTTCCTAGTTCTGAATGTGGGCAGTGATGACACACAGATGATTGCAGAACTCTTATGTCTTCTGTTACTGCATGGTAATATTTTTTGCATGGAATAATGGTCAATGTGGGAGGAAAAAACTTGGTGTAGCATTTTACCGAACACAGCCTTTTGCTGGCTGATCCTGCTCCCTGATTTGGGGGATGTGGCCGTATTCTGAGTTGGATGCAGCCTTTCTTTGCCAATAGTGCTCAGTGGCACCCTTCTGTATTGCCCCAGGGAGTGGTCAGCTCGTTTTGCTCCTGCCTTTGTCAGTGGACGTCTCTAATCATTTCTTTTTTCAAAGTACAATTGAGAAGTATTGTATCAGGAGTTACATAAAAAATTAAGCTATTTCTGAGCAGTGTTGCTTTGTCTAAGGAATGCATGCAACTCTATAAAATATTTAATACTACTCTTCATGGATTACTCCTGGCTCACAAGCAGAAATGATGATATGTAGCCCAGTAGTGTTCATACCGCAATAAATGCATATGTGTATTATAACTTGGGTAAGGGGGAAGTAGGCTTTGCTGAAGGTGCCTGGTCTCTTCCCAGTTACGGCATGCACAGCTGAGGCCTCTGGCTATGGGAGGCTTTCCCTTCCCTGGAAGGGCACTGCCACAAAACATCGCAGCCTGCCTGCATCGGTGTGAGTCGCCAGTGCTCATTCAGCTGTGTTGCTCCTGAGGGATAGGGGTGGGATTAGCTCGCAGTCGTAACCCGAATGGGATTTGCTGTCATTTCCTCAGGACTAGAAATAGATTTAGGACTCAGTGCTGAGCAGTAGGTATTGCCATGTGGAAGGAAATCTTGTGATCCCAGTGCCCGTATCCATCCAAATCCCTGCCTTACTGCTTCATTGTAGGCTGACCGTGATTAATTCCCACTTTCCCGTTCAGCCCAGCACTGATCAGTAGCTCAGGTCAATGAGTGGTCAGTGGAGCTAAGGCTGGTTATTCCTTATCTACCTGCTCCAGGACTGGGTTGATGATTCATGGAAAGCATACGTACATATAATTAGATGCATGTTCACTGGCCCACCTGAATTTACTGGGTAGCCTGAAGAGGAGAGATTTTCTCTTTTGGTACTGGTAAGAAACTGAGAACAGGATCTAGCTTTGCACATTGAATGCTACCACTGTTTTTGTTTAATTCAGCCCTGGAGCTGCACTGCTTTGGGGTACATGACTGTGTTAAGCCACTGAGTGTAAGATTTTATATGGTGTGTTGGAGTAAGATTGGGTGCTGCCAGGGTGTTGAACTGGAGGCTCTATTATTAACTAACCTAACTTGCTTGACAGGAGCATAACATCAGACGTGAATGACATGGTTTTCTGAATTCAAAAGTCTCTTGAAGGTAAAATTTTGTGGGAAAGAAGTCTGCTTAATTTATATAAAATGATAATGATTTGCTGCATTTTGTCTGTGAAATGAGATGGGAAGGGGGAAAAAGCTTTTGTGCATGCCTTTGCTCAGGACTATGTCTTTTTAAGCATAACTCATAGTTGACATATAAACAAGGTTATATGTTGAAGTTATTACTTTTGCTTAAGGAAGTCAGGAAGATTGTTTAAGTTACAAAATAAAAGGCAGCTTGTATTGCAAAGGGGTCTGTCAAAAGTGCTGGAGCTCTACTATTTGCTAAAGACAGTTTTGACTTCAGGAAAGTGTGTTTAAATCTTTCAGTGTTCTGTACACCATCTGGGCTTCTCTATTGGGTGGGAACACCTCTGACATGGGTAGGAAAGCAAGTCCTTTTGCTTTTGTTTTGGTTGATTTAACTCTCTCCCACCTCAAGTCATCTGAGGTTTTGTTTAGGTTCAGTTTGTGTTAAGTTCAGCAGATGAGAAGCATTTTGAGGAACTTTGCTCTGGAAGGTGGATCTAGGATTTTCCTGGCTAGGAAAGTCCAATAAATTTCAGGAAGGTTGAGAGTGTCCTCATCTCTCTTTGGGAAGAACGGTGCCAACATTTGTCAAGTGAGCAACTGTTAGGCTCTGGCCCAAAAAGCTCTCTCTGTATGCTGGTAATTTCACCAATTATCACTATGCCACTGACCTTCCTATATCAGACGATTGACCATAGAGGTTGTGGTGTGGCCCCTCTGACTTCTCTTGAGTCCTCAGATTTCCTTGACTTCTCTGTCCAATTTTAGAATCGGAAATAGTACAGTCAGGGGTGGTAATGCATGAAAATGGGCTGTGCTTGCTTTTCTTGTTGTCATGTGGGGTTTAATTTGGGGATTTGTATTTTTTTTTTCTTTAGATATACTAGTTACATTTGGTGCTTTTAACCATTCCAAAAAAAATGTGGTAAGGACATAGAAATATGCCTTTGCAGATGTGAAAGGGCAGATGAGTTGTATGCCAGAGGTGGGCCATGCCATGCAGTGGCTGTCAGTGCCCCCAAGCTGCTCTTGTGTGCCAGGCTGCAGGTGCTGTGCTTTGTCCTCATGCGTGAAAGTTGTGTGCAAGCCGGGGGAATAGCAAGTGGTGCTGTCAACACGGAGGTGAAACTGAGCTCTGCTGAAGTCCTGCCAAGCTGAAAACTTGGCTTTCTCCAGGGTCAGTGGCAAAATTCCCATAGACTTCAGCAAATCCAAGGTTTCTCTCTTTTGGTTTTCATCAGTTATGGGAAGGAGGAAATTCTGTAATTAATCCCTTCCCTCTTTTGTTTTCATTTGATGCTTCCAGGTGGCACCTATCAGAAATGACCGGCACCCTTATTTGAGCACAGCCTGCAAAGCACGTGTAACCATGCAGTGTCAGAAGATTTTAACATGATTTTCTTAGAAAGTGGTGCTTATTTGATGATGTTCTTTGCGTGTGTTTTCTTCACAAATTTCACCCATGGGTTTCACTTCAGTTTAACTGACAGAGGGAAAGAGAAGCTTAATATAATAGCTTGTTACAAGTCTCATGAGAATTGGTGATGGAGTAGAGAGGAGAAACCCTGTGACCACCCTGCCTAGAGGATAGCTGCCGTGTAAAACCCTGAGTTGAACACAGACTTCAAGTACTCCAGGATGGAGAAAAGCTTCCATCAAATTTCTCACCTTTTTTGATGCATCTAAGCATCACTTCCTCCAAGCTCAAGAGCAGTGCATCCCTATGAGTAATAAGTGCAGCATAAGGGGCAGGAGGCCTGCATGGGTGAGCAAGGAGCTCTTGGCCAAATTCAGACGGAAGAAGAAAATACACAGAATGTGGAAGAGGGGACAGGCTACTTGGGAGAATTATAGGAATGCAGTCAGAGTATGTAGAGATGCTGCGAGAAAGGCTAAGGCCCAGCTGGAATTGAGTCTGGCAAGGGATGTCAAGGACAACAGGAAGGGCTTCTTCAAATACATCAGCAGTGAGAGGAGGACTAGGGAAAATGTGGACCCACTACTGAATGGGGTAGGGGCCCTGGTGACAAAGGATACAGAGAAGGCAAAATTACTGAATGCCTTCTTTGCTTCAGCCTTTACTGCTAAGGGCAGCCCTCGAGAATCCCAGAGCCTGGAGGTAAGGGAGAAAGTCTGCAGGAAGGAAGGGTTTCCTTTGATCGAGGAGGATAGGATTAGAGGCCTTCTGGGCAGACTAGACATCCACAAATCCATGGGCCTGGATGGGATGCACCCACGGGTACTCAGAGAGCTGGCGGATGTTGTTGCCAGGCCACTCACCATCATCTTTGAAAGATCTTGGAGAGCTGGAGAGGTACCTGAGGACTGGAAGAAAGCCAGTGTCACTCCAGTCTTCAAGAAGGGCAAGAAGGAGGACCCAGGCAACTATAGGCCAGTCAGCCTTACTTCCATCCCTGGAAAGGTGGTGGAAGAGCTCATTCTGGAGGTCATCTCCAGACATATGGAGGAGAAGGTGGTCAGGAGTAGCCAGCATGGATTCACCAAGGGGAAATCCTGCTTAACCAATCTGAGAGCCTTCTATAATGGAATGACTGGCTGGGTAGATGAGGGGAGAGCAGTGGACACTGTGTACATTAACTTCGTCAAGGCTTTTGACACTGTCTCCCATAACACCATCCTGGATAAGCTCAGGAAGTGTGGGTTAGATGAGTGGACAGTGAGGTGGATTGAGAACTGGTTGAAAGGCAGAGTGCAGAGGGTCCTCATCAGTGGTGTGGAGTCTAGTTGGAGGCCTGTGGCTAGTGGCGTCCCACAGGGCTCAGTACTGGCTCCCATTCTGTTGAATTCCTCCATCAATGACCTGGATGAGGGGACAGAGTGCCTCCTCAGCAAGTTTGCTGATGATACCAAGCTGGGAGGAGTGGCTGACACACCTGAGGGCTGTGCTGCCATTCAGAGAGACCTGGACAGGCTGGAGAACTGGGCAGAGAGGAACCTCATGAGGTTCAACAAGGGCAAGTGCAGGGTCCTGCAGCTAGGAAGAAATAACTCCATTCACCAGTACAAGCTGAGAGCAGACCTTCTGGAGAGCAGCTCTGCAGAGAAAGACGTGGGAGTGCTGGTGGATGACAAGTTGACGTTGAGCCAGTAATGTGCCCTTGTGGCAAAGAAAGCCAATGGTCTCCTGGGGTGCATTAGGAAGAGTGTTGCCAGCAGGTCAAGGGAGGTGATCCTGCCCCTCTACTCAGCCCTGGGGAGGCCTCATCTCGAGTCCTGTGTCCAGTTCTGGGCTCCCCAGTACAAGAGAGACATGGAGCTCCTGGAGAGAGTCCAGCGCAGGGCTACGAGGATGATCAGAGGGCTGGAGCATCTGCCCTACGAGGAAAGGCTGTGAGAGCTGGGCCTCTTCAGCCTGGGGAAGAGAAAATTGAGGGGGGATCTTATCAATGTGTACAAGTACCTGAAGGGAAGGTGCCAAGGGGACAGGGACAAACTCTTTTCAGTTGTTCCATGTGACAGGACAAGAGGCAATGGGCAGAAACTGAAGCACAGGAAGTTCTGCCTGACCGTGAGGGGGAATCTCCTCCCTGTGAGAATGACGGAGCCCTGGACCAGGTTGCCCAGAGAGGTTGTGGAGTCTCCTTCTCTGGAGATCTTCAAGGCCCGCCTGGATGCAACCCTGTCTAACATGCTCTAGGTGACCCTGCTGAGCAGGGAGGTTGGACTAGATGGATCTCCAGAGGTCCCTTCCAACCTTAATGATTCTATGATTTTATGAAAGTCTGTCACAACAAGACAGGAAGTTGAAGGACATCAGATATAGTATTGCTGTTTCTTTCTGACAAGCAGATGTAGATCTCTTCTCCTGGTTAAAAGACCAACTCCAAATTAACGTATTTTCTGCTGTTTGTACGTGAGGTTTGTGCACCTTGTGTCATCTTTAGTGTAACTGTAGTAGTCCATGTCACAAAGTAGTCTAATATATCTTGCTTCTTGTATGGGCTTTGCAGGCTATGGTGAGTTTGAAGCTAGCTCAGTCTTTGCGGTCACTGCTGTGGTGACCCATCAGCACTTACAGCGCAGCCTCAAGCATGTCTGTATTAGACATGTTATCTTTGAATATTGTTTAAAGCTCCTGAGTGGTAGATTCCTCTGCTCTCCTGGTAGCGTTGCTCATTTATAACATGTAACACCATTTCCTCGACTAGCAGTCCGCTGCTGGGCCGATGAGATCTTGGTCTTACTCTGTTTAAATAAGCTTATATAAATTCTATAAAGTTCATAGTGGTCCAGACTCTTGTCCATCTCCTGCGTTCTGGATCGGTACCTCAGATCAGTAAAACGTTTACAGTTGTACACCTTAATTTGAACGTGTGTAGTATGGAGGGAAGGTACTTGGCTGCTTCTCTTCTTGATTTGATACCCTCAGAGTGTGTTGACATTCCTGTGCTCCGATTTACCAAGACGTCCTTCATTAGGGTGTTTTAGTTTACTGCTCATGAGGCTTTTAAGTGCTTAGGTGGTACTTAAGGGATTTTACATTTCATTAAAAAAAAATAGGGATGTGATATCAAACTATGCCTGTAAGGTATGTTAAACATAATTTTTAAATGGAAACTAACTAAACAAATGTGTTTTTGCTTACATTTAAAAATCATTAAAACATTTCTGTTCTTACTTGATCATTCAAGATCAAACTTCATAGCCCTACCTACCAACTGATTAGTGTTGTAAATGTATTTATCTGTGTGAAGAAAGAGAATTTTGTGTGTTAATTTATATTCCCTATCTTCTTCATCTTTTTTTTTTTTTTTTAATATTAATGTAGGTCCTTTAACTCTGGTGCAATGCTGAAATACTCTTTGTTACTTTATAATGAAGTTTATGATTTGCTCTCAATAAAAATCTTCAAATTTCAATTCTATAGTGAAGAAACACTTGATTCCTGTACCATTTAGAAAGAATAGAGCATCTTAAAACTGGAAGAAGAACATATGCTTTATTTTTTTTTGTAAAGAAGTTAATTAAAGCAAAACAGCACCAGGAAAATACATAGAAAATCAGATGAAGTGGTGGAATTCCCTCATAAAAGCAACTGTGGCATCCCATAATTAGGGGCTGTGACAACAGTAAAACTATTGTGTTGAAGTTGAGTATCTTAATGTCATTGATACTGCATATTTGCTTCATTAACATTTTTTAATATACTGATATGTGTAATCACACGTGTGTGATGTCCTTACTGTGTGCTGGAGTATGAATTAGGAATAAATTATAAATGCTAATGAAAAGATGATTAAAAGGGTAAGGAATGTTCTGGCATCTGGCTTTTATTTCTCTGCAAGTGAATGTAAAACATACCTCATAAAACACAGTGTTAGATCTCTTACAAGATTTGTTCTAGCTCTAAAGAAAAACTTTTTTGCCCTGCAGTTCAGATGTTACCTTCTTCTGTGACATGTAGGTTTCTACACAGTTAGGATTTATGAAGGAATTGGGTGAAAGAAAGAAGTAGTAACTGGATTCATGTCTTTATTGGTGTTCAAGATCAGGCAGTCTGAAGTAGGTAAATTGTGTCTACTTGTCTATCCTGCAGTGTATCAGCAGCTCAGCGCTGGTTAAGAAATGACTTGCGTAGGCATGTGTGCTGGGCTTTGCCCATCTCTCCTGTCGGGCAGCATCTAGCCTAAGAAAGATTTTGGCTCTGGGTCTGAGTAAGAGCACAAATACCCTTCTGGCAAGCAGCCTATAAACACGTAGCTAGCTGCTGTTAATTCATTTCATTTCCACTGAGTTCCTAGAAATACATAACTAGTGCTTTGGGAAGCTCTTTTGTATGCAAAGGGCGCAAAGGCCACTCTGGCCTGGGCACCCTTTATTTTATTTATTTATTTTTTTTAAGTTATCTATGCCATATTCTTTGCATTAGGGCATGCAGGATTTTCAAAGTAGCTCTGATCTTGCCACCATTTCTAGAGGGATGCCAGCTCGTGGTAATGTGTGTTAATATGTACTACAGATGATCTCATTTAAGCAATTAATCTTTATAAACATAATTCTTCTCCATCTGTATATCAGGTGGATGCAGAAATGTGTTTCTAGGTAAAATAAGTATCAGTAGGAACATTATTCTATAGTCACCTCAGTGATTTCTTCCTGCATCCCCCACCCAGAAGTGCCCACTAGTTTGTAAATGTATATTAAAATTAGGAATTAGCTGGTGAGGTAAATCAAAGCAGGATTTCACTAGCTATATATGCTGTTTTCTCTCTGTTTCTTTCAAAACTATTTCATCTTTTGTAGCTCTTGTAAACAGTGAGGAAAGCACTTTACTGCAGTAGGGCCCTAATCTGCAGAGTCTTCACAGCTCTGAAGAATGATTCTCAATAGAAGGTAATGACATAAAAAGTCTGTGGGCACAAAGATATGGCACAATCCAGGATACATTTTGTCAGCAATGGGTTGCAAATGCACCTTAAGGTTGTATCCTAATTGATAATACTAGTCACCGTAGCAGAGTTTATAAATCAATGTTGCTAGGCAATAAACTTTTATTAAAAGTGATTGTTTATTGAGAAGAGCAGGTTAAAAAAAGGACAACCATGCTGAAATCTGCACAGCAACTGTAATTTTAAAGGGCATAAAGTACAGTGTGAGTATTTCGAGCTAGCCTCAGGCTTGCAAAAGTGTGTCTTTAGTCTTTGACCTCTTGCAGAAACAGATTATCTTCTTGTTGCTTTGCAGTGGTTTGCTCATAATAAACACGATAAACTAACGTAATTACTCTGTGTTAATAAAACCTGTTGGTGTTGTCTGGTTGTTCTACTAACTTGCCTTTCAAGACTTGGAGTTTTGTTTTTGAGTTGAGCATGAACTTGGGGCACCAGGCAGAGACAGTGGGTTGAGACTTGCAGCGTCCTTGCTACCAGGTAGCAGAGCGTATTTGAAGGATCCGTTCTTTTCTCGAACATGCAGAGGATGCAGTGCCACTGTTTTTTCCAGCATGCTTGGAAATACTGTGGCCTCTTTTTTTTTTTTTTTTTTTGTACCAGTGTTTGCCCACAGGTGATTGTGGTTAGTAAGAGTCCAGCTAGCTAATGTGAACCTAACTACAAATTCATCAGTAATACAGAGAAACCTTACAAGCTGTCTCACCAACTAATGGTATTTTAACCCCATGATTTTTACAGTTCGGGCACAGGACTTATCATCTGCAACAAACTTGCTCCGCATGGCTACTTGCATAGTTGTAGCCTCCTGTTTACTAAACCGAATGCCCTTAAATCAGCTTGGTGGAGGTTTCAGAGCACAGAGAAGAGAACATAATGCAGTGGAGCTGGACTTGGTGTGTAACAGCGCAAGCAGTAGTGTTCTGGATGGTGCTTTACATACTTTTGGGATGTTAGCATGAGCTTCCTCTGTGTGTGTGTGTGTGTGTGTGTGTTTAAACATCATTAACATAAAAATAGTTACCTTTTTTTTTTCCCTCCTTGCCCCCTCTGTTTAGCTTGTGTACACTTAAACAGCGTCACAGCTGAAGGAACTGGATAATATTTCAGATGAGAAAACGCAATGTGGTGTTTTCCAGAATGCTTTTTCTTTTTTTCTTTTTTCCTTTTGCTTGCTTGGAGTTGAATGATACTAATAGCTCAGTGCTTGGAACCTGAGGGCAAAAAAAACAAAACTGTGCAAGTGTGACGAAGTCAAAACTACCAGTGAGGTGTAGAATGGGATTGGATGGCTTAGAGGGACTGGTAATTGAATGTTTTGCACTAATTCTTTGCTGATTCCACTACAGGTGACTTTAAGAGCCATTGCCTGACTATCTTTTGGTATCACTCACTGTGAAACTAGTTGATAGTCTTAGCTCATATGCTGGTGGCTGAGCATTTGCATCCTAAAACTTGTATCTGTGTTGCCTCTATCAGCTTTACCTCTCAACCCCCATTTCTTCCAAATCAGATATCACTGTGAAAGGAGCAAAGTTCTGCTGTCCTTACTGAACATGCATCTTGAGTTTCTAGCAAAACATTTTATGAGGATGAGGCTTGTACCCAACTGCACTACAAATGGCTAGCAGATGTTTTGGGTCTCCCAGGCTAAAGAGTTAAAACTGTTGGTATCTCTCTGACACAGTGATGCAATAGCGCTACAAGTTAAAACGTAGGAATTTAACACGCGAAATATAGTAACTCATCTATACTATCTTGCCTTTAACCACAAGGACTTTTGTTTTTCTTTGTATTTCAGCAGATGAAGCAAAAAATTAAACAGCATTAGCTGTTTTCCCATGTCGTGTCTCTGTACTAATGCAAAACCAGTGTAATTGCACCTGATGGCCCCGGCTCGTAGCGTGCTCTGTGCTGCACGCTGAATGCGTGGGTGGTGCCTCAGAAGCCCTGTGATACAGCTATTAGGCAGACCTCGCAGTGCTTGTCCGGGCACTGCAGGAGGCACCTACCCAAATCCTGGGATTTGGCTGCTTTTTAAAACTCATTCTTCAGAGCTTGTCTATACGTTTTGTTTTATTTTAGGAACTGATACATGTAGATCTGTTGGGCTCCCTGCTATGACTGTGGCTAATGGGAGTAAAAGCATTTATAAGGTGCAAAGCCCAACCTCAGGTGCAGCTCCATTCTTGCTTTTACCCAGTAAAGTGCAAGTCCGATGAAATTACACAGCCTGTGCAATACAAGAAGTCAAATTGCTGGTTTAATGATTTCTTGTGGCCTTAAAAGTAGAGGTATTTATGAAACTGATATGTAAGCTTCTTTAAAATAAATTTTGGGGGATCTCCTCAGTGACAGAAAGGAAGATGAGTCTGTCATTGAAAGATGACTCATGCACTGAACACACACATGCCTGATCAAAAGTGTGGGTGATGCATAAAAACATATATTTGAGGACACCAGCTGTACAGTAACAAATCATTTGGCATTCCTGTCAAATGATGACTTCTCATTCATTCAGCTAAATAGTATCAGTGTAGGAGCCTGAGTCCCAGCCAAGTGGACTCCAGTTCTCTTCTTCAGCAGTTGTGTAATATTTTACAAGCAGTGGCCCGGATTGCTCCCGTTGTGCTAGGATGTGTCTCAGACTTCCACTGAAATTGGTCAGATTGGGGGATATGTCCCTGAATTCGTGAATTTAGAATAATGAGTTTATTCACATGCACATTTGAGCCTGGAAAACTGAAGCACAGTGTCTGTGGGCTTTTTTGTTTTTTAGTAACGTTCAATGCTAAAGTTTGCAAAAGGTTTAAAAATCATCTACAATGATAAGAACTTTAATTCTTTCATTAGACTGTGCAACGTTTTACCTCAGTTTTGGAGGAGGTTTTTGTTCATTTTCTTAATTTCACCCATAGGCAAACTCAATCATGTACTTCCATCCCTGCTTCCTCCTCTACAAATACACTCACTCAACTCACTTTTGATTTTTGATTTTTTTTTTCTGGCATTAAAACTGTTTTTAAAATACATAAGGCTGTAGGGTTTCTCATCAGTAGAATCAAATAGAAGATGAAAAAATATAATTAAATAACTTTCATTTCTTTGCCAAAAACAAATTATTTTTTCTTGTCTATTCTGAATGACTATGTCATGCCCATAAGGGAATCATTTTCATCATACCTGTCAGTGTGATTCTTCCTTAGGAATGAAGTGATCTTTTTGAATAGTATGAAATTGAAATAAATATTTGACATAAAAAAGCATAAAAGAATTATGTACCTTTATAGACAGGGCGTTCACACTGAAGACAGTGTTTAAACAAAAATAAAAGTGCTAACAAACCTAGACAACCTTAATTCCTCACTGAGTGCTCTCAGCATGGAAGTAATTGATTAGGTGTTGGTCTTTGCTGAATACTTCAGCTGTTTAACAAATGTAGTATGTTTGTAATATAAATAGGAAATGTTGTAAAGTAATACTGGAAATAAGTTACTATATGAAACAAGTCGTATATTTTAGATTTGTAATTTGTTTACCATGTATAAGACAGCTAAAGGCTGAAAGTTACATATTTGCAATAGAGCAGTGTATTTTGCCTTTGCTAGACTAAGTAAAATTGAGAATGTTTGTTCCTTTTCTCCAAATAAAGAGCCAAAACTAAATTAAATCAGTCTGTTTTAAACATTACAGATGGCAAAGTGGAGTGGATCTCTAATGTACTTTGCAGAACTGTCCTGATGAGCTCCTGCCTGCATAGCAGTTACAAGCTTTTTCATGATCTGCTCATCTTCTTGCTGGTGTCTGTTCTACATCATTGTGGGATTCATTTCATTTTCTAGATGTCATTCAAAATCCTTGATGTACTTTTTATTCTAAAAAAATATTCTATTTAGATTTCAGTTGCACTATACTTTTTCTGGACTTCTGTATCTTGAAGATGGAAGAACTTTACTTAGGAAGATTAAACTTGGCATACCGATCATTCTGTCATAGAGGGTCTCTGCTTCCCCAGTCTGTGGTCTGGATTTTCTTTGCTTTATCATGAACAATGAAGGGTGACAAAGAAATGTTCCTTAAAGGGTAGCTGAGTCGTTTTCTAGACGTTACTGGAAACGAGGTCCTCTCATACAGTCTGCCTTGATTGTTGGGAGTACAAGGTCTGCCTCATGACTGATTTTCTAGTTTTGCTATGCAAGTTCCCAAAGGTTGTGTGTGTTTGGAAGTATTCATCCGCTGTTTTCTCAATCAGCACTGTGCATGTAATTCCACTTGGAAGACTGTAGGAGTGCAATCATCTGGAGATCAAGAACGTTTACTTCATTGTCTCCCGTTTTCCACACAAGGGACGCTGTGTTTGTGTTCCGTGCCCATCCTAGAGCATTCTTGTGTTGGTTTATTCCTCCTGTTTAGCACAGGACATGCATGTGAAGGTCACAGAGAAGCCCTCTGCAGGTCTTCCAACCTTCTGCCTTGGAAAGACTGTAATTGATTTTTCTGGGTTGAAGGTCCCGTACTGCTAGAGAATGTTGCCCCCAATTTGACTGGTATGTGTTTTGTTTTTTTGGTTTTTTTTTCCCCAAATGAATTAATATAAAATTATTTAAATGAATAATTATAACAATAGAACCATAATAAGCATGGGTAGGACTCAGTTCTATATTGAGCCTCAACCAGTGCAGTGTGGAGCTCCTCTTAAACTATTAATATTCAAGGGACCAAGTCTTATCTTCCTCTTACAGGGCAGAGAAGGTTACAGATTTCTTTCTGAGCATGGTAGAAATGCATAGGATCATTTCAGGTTTTTGCATATGAAGGAAGGTGGTCTCCTGCATGTCATTGCCCATGAGGGTGGAAGTCTCAGGACCACTTCTGCTTGAAGTACGAGTCCTGTTTTCTCAGCATGGGATTATAAAGCCAAGGTTGCATCCTATTGCTTTGTAGTTATCATACTAATAAAGTATAGGTCCAAAGGGCTTATGCTACTGTCCCATGAAGTTCCTTAGTCTGAAGAAACTTTTCTTCATTTCTGCTCTTGTATTTGCTGTATTACAGAAAACCTGGTCTTGTTACTGGGTTTGCTTGTTTGTTTTTTCCTTTTCAATTTTGAAAAACTTTGATTCTGAGATTGACAGCAATGCTGGTAGGTTATTTAGGTGTTCTGCCTGATTATCTCACAACAATACGCATTTCTTTTTCAGCCTGGATTACAATGAGATGAGGTATTTCAATCCTTAGTAAAAGGCACTTTAAACCTGTGCATTAGAATGAACCATTTGTTTTTACTCTGTTTCGTATTAAGGGTGGAATTGAAGTAGTCCCATGTAACCTTAATCAAATCATACAGGTTCAAAGTGTTCTTCCTTGCGACTTTATCAGTGGAGTAATAGCAGGTAGGGGATTAATGGATGTTGCAATATTGTTTACAGGGGAAAATGTAGCTGGAAAAAATCTTGCTGCTAAACTAAATTTGGTTTAGTTTGTGTCAAAGAATGGCATGGAACATTTCTAGAATGTTAAGTTGTGGTTATGGCATGGAAAATAACTGTTTAAAACAAAGCTGTTTTAAAGCACACACTTTGTGTGTTATTTAAGTGGAGGAACAAAAGGTTTTCTTGTGGAGTGCTGCTGTTCAGTCCTATATGATCATCATGGATCATCATAGCTATGACAGAAAGAGCTGAATATTTTTTTTTCTGACTTGTAAACAATATTACTAACAGACTTCTCAGCATGTTCTGACTGTAGTTGTTGGAGACGCTCCGAAAACAGCTGTACTTGCAGATCGAGGACTGAGCTGGAGTTGCAATTTTCAGGCTGTGCTTCGTGTGCCCCTCGGAGTTACTTTCTACTACTGAGACATTTCAGAGAGTTGACTAAGAAAAGCAAACTTGCACTATGTATCGCTCAACAAATGTGAACTTCAGAGGGATCTACTTCCACTGAAGTTGTTTTCAAAATCTCTCAGTTGGAAAAAATATTGAAAACCAGGCATTTAAAACAATTGCAGTATTTCAGGAGAATATATAGTCAGTATTGTGGAAAAGTTCGTGTAAGGTCACCTGAGTTGCTGTCGAGTTAAAGAGATTACGTGGGACCGTCTTCGCCTTTCCTTTCTCTAACTTCTGTGAAGGGAACAGACCTGCACTCTCCTTTTCTGAACAAAAGAAAAGGAAGTTTATAGTATTTAAAAGCCTGTGACTGTGCCATGCCAAAAGCAATACATGTTGTTACACGTTTTATGGATGTAAAGCAAGCATCACTGGTCTGTGTACACTCTATCCTTTTAATGGTATGATGCCTAATTTAATTTATTTTTTTTTTCTCTCCACTGAAGAGCTTTGTATAAGGTTATTAACCGTAGAAGTGAGTGGAAAGAATATTTTAAAAGTGGCCAAATAAAAATGGCACACCCGTTTTCAGAGTTATAAATTGGCATTAAGGTGTCTGACCTTGTTTGCCCGTTCCCTCCCTTTAGAAAAGCAGATTATGCTTTATATTATTGCTGGGGGCAAACATGCATTTAGCATACCATCAGTCCACTTCCAGCTCCTTTATGGGCTTCAGTATCAGTCATTCTTTATTTTTCCCTCAAAACATCAAGTCTGTTCAAGTTCGGTGATTTTTGTTTTTTCTTTTTCAGTCTTCTGCTTATTCTGTTACCATTACCTTCTTTCCTCTCTGTTTGCTTTGAGAGCTGGAATTTAAAATTCCAAGTAAATCATGATAAAAACTAGTTCTGCAAGATTCAGGACATTTATTTTTTTCTTTTTCTCTCACCCTCTGGTTACTTTACTCTGTCAATAGCACTGTATTGGAGATTTTCCCCAACCTTATAGGAAAGCTATGTGTGTGTGCATGTGTATCTGTGTAGCTACTTATGTTGATGCAGTTGCTGTCACAGAGGGTAAGAATTAGGCAATTTGTAAATTGGTCTCAAATCCCTACGTGGTTACAGTGCAGGATTGCCAAGCTGCCTCCTTTGGTGTGATACGGATTCATGCTAAGCTGCCACGTCCCTCAAAATCCGCTAACAAATACGAGCTTTGCTCAAATGAACGTCTAGAGAGAGAAGAAGCCTGGGAAGAACCAGATTCTGTGTTAACTGAGCCTAAACTGATGCAACGTAGAGGTCTGACTGCTCATGGCCAAGGTGACCAAGCCTGCTGTGTATCTGGGGAAGGTTGCCTTTGCCTCACAGGATGGAGGGATCTGAGCAAAAGATGAATCCTAATTTCTGTTATTTTTTTTTCTGTTTTGGACAATAGGTCAGTTCTGTTCAGGGGCATAAAGATAATGAAGCCAGTTTAACAAGCAGTAAAGTCTTGAACTTTTTGTCATCACCTCTGCAGGAAGGAGAGTAGGAGCTACAAGGTAGTTGCTGATGACTGCATGATTCACTGACCATATATAGAATAAAAAATGAATATTCAGGGTATTTTCCTGTAGTAGAAAAATTGCTAGTTAGTGTTGCAGTAGTTATAATAATCAATAATACACAGGTATATCTGTTGCACACATAGAAATGGAAGTATCTACATTATAGCTAGTTTTACAGTGTCCTGATGAGCTCTCACTGCAACATGCAGTTTCAAGGAATTATAGTGATTTTCACAAGCTGAAACATGTCACAGAAGTTATAGGTCAAGTGCTAATTAGTTGTATGGAGGGTCTGGATCATTTCCAAACATGTCTGGTGTGATGAAATTCTCATTTTGCTGTCTGCCAGATACTTGCTTTGAAAATTCGAATTGTTTAGTCTTTTCACTGGTGAGAATACAAGTCTTTTGATGATGAGCTGATGAAGAGTACTGATCGTGTTCAATTTTTAAAATGTGTGTTTTCTGAGCGCGCTTTTACCCTTTTTTGACTGCTAAACTTCACAGATTTTATTCGTCATTGCCTTTTTTGGAGAGTTAGTGCCATTTTTCTTTATTACTGTTTTTGAGTGTCTATGTTCTTTGCAGCATAAAAAAATGCAAAATCGTAATTATTTTCCTTCTGTACCCTAAAAACAAGCATATTAAATTCAGTTAGTAAGCCTGAATATGCAATATTATATAATATGAATATTATATAATATTCATATGAATAGGAATGTTATATAATAAGCCTGTATTCTCTTCATATGTATTCTCAAAATATTTTAGTGCTTTTTCTCATCTGTATTATGCTAAAATCTGACTTTAAACTAGACTTGAATCTAGTCAGAAGTGGTCACTGGAAATACTAATCATCAGAATTGATCCTTTTAAACATGTGGTTGATGTAAGGCCAGCTCTTCAGATGTGGAACAGCATGCCTCTGTCGCTTATCTGTGTGACTGTTTGCCAGTGGAGTAAAACTTTGAGTTTTTGTTGATTTTCGATTCCTGTAAAGTGTATTGTTTGCAAGTTTATGCAGCTTTTCTGCAGGTAGCTCATAATGTGTAGCCACCTCCTGGAAAATGAGTTCTTTTCAGTATATTTGCAGAGAGCTATGCTGCTGTTGTACTGCGGCAAGAAGTGGTATCATTCATATTTGACCCTCTCGTGGTTCCCTATGAGGCAAGATGAGCCAAAACGAATACTACTTCTTCAGAGCAGAGGAAGAGACAATATTTCAAGTAGTGTAACGCTGAGCAATCCAAGTATAGCTGAATGAAGCCTCAACCGAGCTCTACTCCTGCAGGTTTAACTTGTGTGGAACATGCATTTATGTAAATACACATCTCTCTTGAGTCACATCTGGACTGGATCAAGTATTTCTGACCCACTCTTTGTGGGAGCTTGTTTCTTATTCAAGAAAATAATGATTATTTCATATCCTAATTATGGAACTGATTGATCCTGTGGGGAATGGAAAGCAGGCAGTGGGAGCGAGTACCTCATTAAAAAATACTGTATTTTTAGAGGAAGAGGTGAAAAATAAAATGCAACTCTACTGCAGAGTTGCATGAAAAAGAAAAATGACTTGTGTTATAGGAGATTTTCTAAGTAATTTGAGATTATGGCTGGAGGGAATGTATTTTTTTTAGTAACATGTCTTATACTTCCTTTCACAAAAAATTGTTAATTTTGTTTTTTTTCTCTGTTTCTTAAGGAGAAGAATGAAAGCTCGAGCTCCTCCTCCACCAAATCAGCCTTCTACGGCAAGCAGAATTCACAGCGAGCAAAAGCCGCCTGCAGAGATAGCTGCGGTTGCTGATCAGAGCCTTGTGAGCATGAAGGAGAACATGATTAACAGATTGGTGGACTTCACAGTCATTTTACCCGGTGGTGTGGAGCAGAAGAGCACAGTACAAGGAAGGTAAGGCATGGGTTAGTTCCCTCTTTCCAGAATATTTCCATTACCTTACATTTCCAGACATACTTACTAGTATTAATCTCTCCCTGTCAGCATTGATGGGGTGTCTCAGTTATGCTTACTTCTGTCAACGTAGCGAACAGCTGTGTGAGTGGTCGGTAGTAGTTAATATACTGTAGACAGGATAACGTCGGATTAGGAGGACATAGGTGCCTGTTGACAAATCAGGGTCTGTGTTTATTTTGTATTTGGGGCTTTCAGTAGTAGAAGCCTGCATGGTGATAAAACTACTCATCACATCTAATCTACTAGTCTATGTTGAAGGGGTGTATTTTGATGGCTGGGGGGGGGTATGTGTACAACAGCCCATAGTAGCTGGTACTTCGTTCTTCCCTGTATTTTTCTAGTAGGAAACTGTGTTCACGCAGCCACTCAAGGAGCTGTGGCACGGGTAGTAACTTGTTTGGGTCAGTGCCAAAACCAGAGTGATGTTAAAGGTTTTAAAGGAAAGCAGTGCTTTTATCGGAGTTCTCAAAAATACCTGTTATTAAATATACAATCTATTTTTATTTTCTTAATGAGAGAGAGATTCAAACTTAATGAGAGAGAGAATATAGCCGATGTAGAAAGTAGGACAGAAAGTGAAGAATTGTTGACGCTTAAAACCCAAAGAACACAGATATTTTATTGGCAAATGCAAGCATCCTGGTCCTTTTGCGCTATTTTGTATAGGGAGGTGCATCCTTCCCATATGTTTAGAAAGGATTGTCTTTTTCCCTCCCAAAAAACCCCAAGAGCGCTTCAAGAACAGTGATTTCATGTGGCTTTTTGAAGAATATACAAGTTACAGGCGAAAACAAATTTAAAAAAAAAATCCCCCAATCCCTTTACAATTAACAGTCCGTCTGACTCTCGCAGGTACTTATCACTAGCATTCCTGTCATGTACACTGAGGCTGAGTATTTTGCTTATTGCAATCTTTAACTTTTGGACCAAATATGAAAATTATGTCAGAAATAAACCATAGACGTCTCAGGGTGTGGAGGGGAGTATATATATTATCCATTTTAAGCACTCTGGACAATCTTCGTGTTCTCTCAGTTGTTCTGTGAGGATGCCCACTTCTCTCCATTAACTTCATGAGAGGTCTGTGCCCCTGATTTAGGCAGCAGTGAAGTTCCTACTTGTGCTCTAAGGAGTCCAGTCACCTAATCCAAGTGTCGCAAGTGCCTAATGTGGGCAGTAAGAGCTCTGCCTCTGTGCTGGATCAAGCACTTGGAATGGAGGGTTAGCAGTAAATGTCGGTCACCTGCAGCCTGCTGCGGGAGGTAGGAAATTATGGAAAATGAGGAAGGAGGTAAACTATTTTTAACAGGTTAGAAATAAATTTTTAAAACCCTCAAATAAGCCATGTATTAGCATAATCAATCTGTAAAAATAAAACAAGCAAACAAAAAAACCCAAAACATTCCAGTGTACTGCTGTTCTTTCTCACCGACAAAAGAATAAAATTTTCTGTGTGTTAGCACTGTTCACATTTTTAGGCATGTGGAATACAAACCAAAAATATTCCAATGACATTTGAAACTTTTATGGGGTTCACCTGCCTTGAATCTCCAGCTCTGGGTAAAAGCACAGGTGGTTTGGTATTGTATTGTTTTGGCATTGCAGACTGGGTAACAGCAAAGTACAAAGATACTGAGAAGTAAAGATCTAGTGAGGAATATATGGGATTAAAAAAAAAGTTTAGCATTAGTTTGAAGCAAGTATGAGAGCCAATTCAGATCATAAGTTCTATTTTCTGTTCAGGCATTTTATCTATGATAATATCAGAGAAGGATATTTCAGACAAATTTTGGCATTGCTTATGCTGCTGTAAATCTTCAGTGTTGTTACTGCTGTAATTGAAGTGCATTCTGCAAAATCTTCTTTTGGGTGCCCTGGGGAAATTGCATAAAAATTTGCAAAACCTTTTTCTGGGCATCATCAGAATGAAAAATAGTTCAGGAATTTCGGGAAAGTAGTTCAGAGAGCAGAGTCGTCTACTAGAGATTGTGCAAAAACATAAGCACTGCTGTAGTAATTAGTATCATGTAAGATTATTATAAATGAACCAAGGTAAAGTCAGCTAACTGCTGGCGTATATAAGCATACACATGTGTACATACTTTTATGCCAAAAAACAGATTAAGTGTAATTTAAGATACAAATAATTTTTGACAAGAGACAGTAGGATACTTAGGGATCACAGATGCAAAAATAGGAAATAAAAAAATATGAGAAGTAGTTTATTTCTATTCTTCAAATAAACGTATTTAAATAGTAAGATCTTAAACCAAAACTTCTGCAGATCTGAAAGGCTATTTAAAAATGAGCGTAAAAGATACATGAGTGAAAAAGAGGAGCACTATTTCAGGATCAGACAAAACAAATCTATTGTAGTCTTGGGAGATACTTCTATGACTAGCTCAGCACACTTAGGAAGGGACATAGACCATATTTTGCTCAAAGGCTGGGGATGAATCTCAGTAACTAGCTGACCCTTAGAATATCTTGTCTGTCAAGCTGGACTTCCTTATTATGAATATTTATTTATTTTAGAGTGTTGCCCAGAAATTGAATCTTCCACTTTTTAATCAGATACTCTAAAGCTTGGCTACTGTAAGGTAGAATTCTGATTCTAGAGATTTAAATCCCTTGTGATATTCTCATTGAAAGTAGACTGATTGTGAAAAAATTTGTACTTTTAGTAAAATCTTAGATAATAGATTTATAAATTTTTCCCTAGTATCCCATCCTCCCTCTGCTCCCGTCTGTAGTATAAAAAAAACGAATAAATGAATAAATAGAGAGATAAACAGTGGAAGGTGGATATTTGATGAGGGATCTGGCCACTCTATTTCAACTGGTTGCAATATGTGGTGCTAGGTTTGTGAAAAAGTCTCAGAAATTTCTTCTTGGAGGATTATTGCACACTGCTGCTGTTATGTCCAGTTTATTTTTGCAGTCAGTCTGGGGATGAGGCCTATTCATCTCCAAAAAATACACCATTTAACGTTAGACACTTCTGTATTTGCAACCATTCATGACCATGGTAACATTCTCGTTATTGCTGAGGACTTTGTGGTTAACACAGATACAGGCTTTTAGCATCAGTAGCTTGAGAAGTCACAAATAGTTGGGATATATTGCATAAAAAATGAGGTGTTTGAAGCTAAATGTTTAATCTGGAGTTGTCAACACATGGATAAGAAAGGCCTCGAAAGAGGTAGACTGGGCAGCTGTTGCTGCTGTTATCATATATATTACACAAATGCCCCCATATATGTGATCCGTAGAGAGTAGGACGCTAGATCTCATAATATACAAGCCGAAGCTGGAGTCCCCTTCTGAGAATAACAGAGGGCAGAGCTTGGTGCAGAGAGCATGTGTTAACTTTGTCACAGAAAGTATGTTCTTACATACTTCTTGGTGAGAAATTTAAGTGGGAATAATTGTTGGTTTATGGGTCAACATTCAAAACAGTGTCTCAAGAAAGACTGAAGGTGTGAAATCAGCCCAGGCTGATAAAACATAAAAGAATGAATAGGAGGAACCTTATATGAGACAAATATGGTAACAGATGAAGTATTAAAAGCAGATGAACAGAGCATGTACTGCAGAAGGGTAAAAAAAAATGATCTAAAATAAAGAAAAATAATTTGTAGTTTGACAAAGGTTTTTAAAAAGGACATAGAATAGCTTGCAAAGTAATTTACCTTGGAAAGGGCCTCCAGAGCACTTGTGGGCCAACTCCATGCCCACAAGACCCTCTCCAAGTCTCATGAGAGCAAGTTGCTCAGGATTATGTCCAGGCAAATTTGAGTATCTTGAGTATCTCCAGGGAGGAGGTTCCCCACCCAGCCTCTCTTGGACACTGTTCTAGGGCTTGACTGCCTTCAAAAAAAAAAAAAAAATAAAAAAAAAAAAAAAAAAAATCTAATTGAAATTTCCTATATTACTGCTTCTCTCTATTCCCCCTTGTCCTATTGCTGTGCTTCACTGAGAAGAGCCTGGCACTCAGTTGCCCTCCTGGCAGGTGGCTGTAAACAACAACAAGGTCTTGCTCCAGTGTGGAAACTGAGAGCCAAATGTATGTGGGGAAAATGAGAAAAGAAATAGAAAACAGTTACGGAAATATCTTGTCATGCTTTCCTTTTGATGTATTTTGCTTATTTAGTTCTTACATTTATGAATGGGAAGGAAATCTTCTCATCTGTTAATGAAGTGCCTGCTGTGCTTTGGAGCAGGTGAATGTAATAAAATAGAAAATGGTGTTAGTCATTCAAATGGAGATACTAAACCCCCATAAACTTCAAATCAGCTCCTTTAGGCTACTGTTCTTTTTCCCCCTTTTTCTCTCCAATCAACTATCATTTTAAAGTCCTAATGGATGTTTGTAATTGAACTGGATAAAGATTCTTGCCTCCGTTTAAAATTTTCTTTATGGGCACTTGTAGCTCAAAAATAAAGGATATAGCAGAGTCAACATCATCTTATAGAACAAAACTTTGTCCTACACATTCATTTTCTAGATATAAGAGCCTATTTTTTTTAAATGGATAATTCTGTTGATCTCAGTAAAAGTTGGCGAAGCTACACAGACCAACTCTGTTGTTTACTGTCTGCTAAAAGTATAAATGACTTTGAAAGGTACCAGTGACCAGCATGACATAAATGGTCAGTGATGAATATAGTTGATGCAACAGTTACTCTTTGCTTTCCAGAACTGATTTTAAATGTCAAATAGCTTAATAATACAAGAGCAGGATGAAACCCAGTTACTTTTCTTTGCTAATAATGTGATCTGGATCTTTTCTCTGAATTTTGAACTAGGTTCATTCTCAATTTTTCTTTTTATCCACTAATATCTACTTATCCTCTTTCTTTGGAAATGCGTGAACTTTGAATTTAGTCCATAGAATTTCTCTTGTTCTCGTCTTCAGAAGTTTAGAGGAAATGATTTTTCTCGAGTTACAATTTGAGAAGGGCATACTGTGCACTTCTAAGTTGTTTCAAAAGCATCTGATATATTGTTTAATTTGTAGACTCTGAAGTGGTGCAGATGGAGCTTGGGGTTGCTCTTCAGGGAGCAGTTGCATAATTCTGAGCAGCAGAAAGCAGGATGGGATGCTGCAGGCTTCATTCGAAGTGTTAGATTTCATATCTGCCTGCTCTGTAATCAACAGTTAGGTGAAAATGACTCACATTTGGCTGGCTTTGAGCTGTTTTTGTTCATTGTCTGGACAAGTTTGTTCCATGCGTATGACTGACAGCAGCTTACTTTCTCAGATGAGTGGTGGGAAGTCTAATATTGTTGCAGCTGTGGTACTATTTGTGCTGAACACATAGCTTCAGCGGAAGGTGCACAGAACCATAGTCTTTTGAGGCACTTTTTTTTTCTTTTTTTTTTTTCCTAAGAGTAAACATTTTTTTTTAAGTGCTCTGCTTTTCTAAAGTGTTTTGAATGAAGTAGTTTACATGAGGTAAGGTAATGTTCCAAATTTGAATGAATTATCACAATATTATGCACTAACAAAAGCACATTAGCATTCTACTTCAAAAAAAAAAAAAAAACACTAGTAAATAGAGCACCAGGTACTGCAGTTTTGCAAGGTTATTTGCTTTTCTCTGAAACAGTAGTAATAAAGTTGAGGGGAAAAAAAGCATGCAAACTTCACTTTAAAAGAATTATATGTGAACAGACAAGCTGAGATCTTTATCAGAGACGCTTTAAAATGCTCACTGCTGCATAGCATAATGATATTCATGTAAATATTGGTGTATGTGGGGTTCTCTTACATTTTGGACTTAGTACGTGTGAATGTGTCAATTGCTTTGTGGCTTGCTGCATTTGAATTAACTATGGTTGCAAAATACAGACCTTTACAACATAGCACGGTGCCAGAGCCACAGCCATGAGAGAATGTCACGAAATGACCTGATACGCATTGCTGTTTGGATGCCCTTTATACGAGCTCACCAGTTATCCCGGTGCTCTATTTTTCGGAAGCCCTTTACACGTCTAACAATATCCATCTTCCTTGTTTGATTTCAGTCATCATCGTCTGACTAATTTTTGTTCCTTTATATACGTACACCTATTTCAGATTTTCCAGGTTTGTCACTGTCTTGGCTCACAGTGAATATAGCTCGGTTAAACTTGAAAGAAGTTACTAAAAAGAAGGTATTTGAGTTATTTCTCATTATTTGCATAGTAAGAGCTGTTATCTTGCATGTATTTCAGTCTTTTGCCTGTTAACAAGAGATTGGGCCCATTTTCCACTTTTCTGTCTCCATAGTTAACACCCCAAAAGCTTTTATTGGTTTTGTAACAAGTTGTGTGCCATCAGCATATGCCTAGGAATAAGCTGAGCAGCGTCTGCAGAGCAGGGTTGCAGCTGCCCACAGCTTGCAGCTGAGGGAGATCTTGAGCTACGGATGTAATGGTGGTGGCTCATAACCTGGGAAGACTTGTATGTGTGTGTGAATTTGTCTGCGTTTTGAATCTGTATGTAGTTTTTTCCAGTTTACACATAAAAAAGTGACAGTTCTTTGGGGAATGCACTGTCTATACAGTTACTTCCACAAACATATCCCATGTGTATTACAGGCTTTAGGTAGGGCTGCTCAGAGTTCGTTCTTTTTTTTTTTTTTTGTTTTGATTTTTTTCCCCAACTTTGGTGACAAATACCAGTTTACTGAAACCAAAACTTTTCAGAAACATACTATCTTCAATAAATTTGATTTCTCTGGACCGAGATAGAATTTGGGGGAGGCAAGGGTGGTGGTGGTGGCGATAGTGAACCCTTTGATACCTTGGGAGCAGAATGGATTTCAGAGGTATGAAGGAAATTAGTTCGTATCTGTGCTGTACTAGACAGCATCAAGATGCCTTGGTCTGGTCCGGTGAATGCTGAGTGACTGACACCCGGCGGAGTAACTCCGAGCAGGGGCATGGAACCAGGGAGGGGTTAATGACCGATTCCTTAACCTCGTGTTTTAAGGATCATATCTACAATCGGAGTTAACCACAATACAAATAGTTGAAGCTAGATCTTTTTATCCTGAGTAAATTTCTTCACCAAATAAATGTGGAGGGGATCTGTTAGTCTTGGAAATATTACAGGTGTTGAGTGAATTGGGTGGGGGGAAACAAGGCCGCAAACTTTTAAATCGGAAAAAATTCCCATCAACCTCTTGTCCTGGATTCAAATGCTCAATTTTGGTTTATGTGGTGGCTCAAATCTAGGTAGAGTTTAATGTACCTCGAGTGAATTACTTATTTATACCTTGTCTTCATGTTAAAGACCAGTGTTTGAATTGCAGAACTTAATACATTGCATTTAGCAGATAAGATGCACTTTGTTCGTGGCTTATGTTTGTAAGTGCTGTTATTGGCAGTGGTATCTGCCTCCTAGTGGACAATTAATTGCCAGCTCATAAACACACACTGAATGAGAATACATTTAATTCCTAACATTTTTATCTGATTCGCTTAGCATTTCAAAGCATTAGTGCTGTTCCCTCCCAGAGATGTTTAGCTAGTGACACCTGTGCAACTTGGGCTGTCTTTGTGCTTTCATATAAAATTGCAGTAACATTTTTGACAACTATTTTTTCCTCTCTACTAACAGTGAGCATCTTCTTTTCTGCAGTAAAGCTGTGATGGATCTGTTGGTTGATTTATGCAGCCGGTATCACTTGAATCCAGCCCAGCACAGTCTTGAACTGAGGTCTTGGGGGATGCAGCAACCTTTGAGTTACAAACCGAATACTTTGATAGGAGCGCTGGATGTGCAGACAGTACTTCTGAAGGAGAAGATTACTGAAGAAAAGACAAAGCGACCTCTGCCAAGGGTCCCCGAGGTCAGTACTCGGGGGGGGGGGGGGGGAGGTGAAGCAGCGACGCAAACCATCGTTTCATTCCTGTGACTGCAAGCACCAAGGCACTTTCTTCCCATTTCATCAACCTTTCAACCAGACGGGAGAGGTGTGAGATTGGCTGTAACCTGCTTTACTGGCTTCACTGATTTGCACACAGACCGGCGGTTACCAGCCATGCATTTGCAGAAAATGTTATATTGCGTGCAGTTAGATGGATGAAGTCTCCTTTTGTAAAGACTGCTGATGGAAACAGCTCAATGACTGGAGTTAACAGGAGTGACTGAAACGAGGATTGTAGGGTGGTAGGTGAGGTTTTGAGGGTTTTCTGTCTGCCCTCTTTTTTATGGGAGGTTTAGGGAGAGTTTTTTTGTTTTTATTTTCTGCTTCTCTGGAGAGTTGGTGGAGTTCTAGAAAAGTAAACTTTGAGGAAAAGAATTCTTTATCAAAAATGCAGGAAAAGATTTATCATAAATGTATTCACAGTATTGTGCAGATTCAGAAACAGCTATCTTCCAAATATTTGTTCATTCAAGTTTATATTAGCGGGAACCAGTAGAGCTAATTACACTGCCATCGTAAGTAAGAGTGGTGCTTGTAGACGTTGACAGAGGAAGATGACTGCCTCTGATTCCTCTTTCTTAGTCATCTGTTTTGACTCTCTCCCTAATGACAGAAGAATCTTGAGGTTGTGTGTGTGGTTTTTTTTTTTTTTTTTAAGTAATATATTGTTTTCTGTAGTGTGGTAAGTTTGCCTAGGAGGAATCGTGACAGCCTGGGTGTCCCCATCACCTTTCTCACTCTAAGGGAGCGCAGCTGTCGCTGGATGAGGGCTGAGAACTTGTGTGTGTTTCTGCAGAAGTCGGTGAGGCTGGTCGTGAATTACCTGAAGACACAGAAGACTGTGGTTCGAGTTAGTCCGGAGGTGCCCCTCCACCACATCCTTCCCGCTATTTGTGAGAAGTGCGAAGTCAGCCAGGAGCACGTTGTCCTCCTGCGCGACAGTGTCACTGGGGAGGAGCTGGAGCTCACCAAGTCCTTGGAGGAGCTGGGCATAAAGGAGCTGTACGCCTGGGACAGAAAAAGAGGTGAGCCGAGGCGGGAAGCGGGCACTGCTGGCTTGGATGGCGTGCCAGCGGTGTTACGGGTGACTTAGCGTGTTCGCGCTCTCCTTGCTTTGAGGCGTGACTTAAATAGGAGGGTGACATTTCAGCCGGGTCCTGCGCGCCCGGCCCGGAGCAGCCGTGTCCCCGGGGGCCAGCAGCCGGTGAGCTGGCCAGGCTCCGCCAAAGGAGGAGCTTCGCTGCCTCCCCATCCGCCGTCGGTGCGGGAGCGCGTGACCCCGTCCTCGGCCGGGACGGGCAGGAGGAGGAGGCATGCCCTAGCCGCGGCCACCGCGGGAGCCGGGAGGGAGAGGTGAGCTGGCGTAGCCCAGGGCTGGCGCGAGCGCTCCTCCGCTGGGCAAAGTCACTGCTGCTTTAGTGAAGACAAGCTGAGGGGGTATCTGCCTTTAAATTCGCTCTCTTGTTTATTCCTCCCTCCTCTTTTAGACTGTATTCCCACGGCGGCTCCTTGGGCTGCAGTCTCAGCAGCCTGAGCGAGTGTTCAGATGGCATAAATATTAAGTGTGCTTTAAAAATACACCTTGACAAGTGCTATTTCCTTTGAGGGCAGAAAGGGCTATTGATTAAAATTGTTCCCTGCAGTTTGTCTCCGTCAGTATTACTTCCAGTGCAGTAGATGTCCTTATTTATTGTTTAGATAGCGTCAGTTTTGTGTGCGGTGTGCAGCGGGCTTATATTTTATTTATACAGTAATTTATTTATGTTGGTGTTCCAGATCTGCTTTCAAACCTCTCTGGTAAGTGACAATTCTACCTCTGTGTGAGCCAAATTTCAGCGAGTTTAGTCTTTTAAGCAAGCTGAATGTCTCCTTTTCCTTTGAATTGTCAGGATGCTCAAAAAAGTGGCTGACAAGATGTCATAACTCCGTTGCGTGTTTTTCTTTTTCCAAGACACATTTACTGTAATTAAGCTAACCATTTTGGAGCGACATACTGAACATGCAGAGCATTCAACGGGAGAGCATACGTCAGGGACAGCTTACAGAGTAATTAGCTGAGGCCCTCCTTAAGCCCATTTTCTTTAAAACCAAATGCACTGGTGTATTCTGGTACAATATGGGCCCTTGAGTCCAGGTACAGCTTGGACAGACAGCTGCGAGACTTGACTTTAAGGCTAGGATGACAGCTGAAAATCAAATAATGCTGCATAGTGTGCTGTTCTTTGCATCAGAAACAGGTTTTCTTTTATTCTCTTAACTTTTTAATACACCTTTCATCAGAATAAATAGCTCTCCAACCCGGAGCGTATTTCGGCCTTTTTTGCCTCCTCCTACTCTGTCCTGCGCCCTGCTGTCTGATGAGGAAAAAAGTAAATTTTATATAAAGAAAAAAAAAGGGAAGTTCCTTTTGTTTTAGCAAATTCCTTCCTCCCATATTCCGATCTTGAGTTTCTCTGTGCAGCGAGGAGGAGGTTTCGCCTACTTAATTGTCGGAAAAACGGACAGAGCTTTCAAGCGCGTCCTCGGCCACGAGCGGGGCACCGCTCTACTGAAAGCCAAGGCCGCGTCTAGGAGCGGATTCGAGAAAAATGGAGCGCTTGCAAATGCCTCCTCCTCCTCCTCCGAGAGAGAGTGAGAGAGAGAGAAATACGCAGTTCCGAAGTTGCAGCAGAAGCGTTGCCAAAGGACGAGCTCTGCTGCCACCTGCCTACGTAAATTGATTTAGCAGTTGAAGGAGCATCACGGCTGAATCGAACGAATACAAATGCTTCAAGTTGCATGTCTGTTCTAGACAAAATTTCCACTGTAGTGCTTAGGAAAACAAGTAAGGGGAGTAATGAATGAATACTGTGGCTTACTCAGCAATATTAAAACTTTAATATGTTTTCTCTTGTCCTTTCATTGCCTACCTTTTCCAGTTCCTCCATCAAAAACTCAGTCTGAACCTTCTCTGAACTATAGAGGTACTGTACAAAACTGCTTAGGGAAAATCAGTCTTTCCTTCACATTATGTTTAGCGTGGTTTTGATAAGTAGATCTTTAAGAGTAGTGCTGTAGAGAAGCAAGCTTTTTTGCAGTCTGTGTTATTTTTATACAGTGCTGTTTACGTGCCTGTGCTCTTGATTAGAGTGAAAACATTTGTGTGTGCGCTGCTCCTTCAATAATTGCTGATAAAATGACAGCAATTAACAAACGCTATCATTAACTAGTATGTGGTGTGGTATGCTTCTATATATAGACTCTAAGCTCTTTCTTGTTACCTCAGAAATGATTATTTGAATTTCAGAAATACTAAAATTACAGAGGCCTCACAGGTTCAAAATTCATATAGTAGCATAAATAGAATATTCTGTTATCTGAGAGATTTTCCACTAGTTTGAAATATACTTGTAACTAAGCATTTTCATACCAAACTTAAATGTACCTATGTGCGGTAGATCACTCTGGATAGATACTGGCCTCTGAATTGCAGTAGCTAAGACTTAACTAGATCACATTTGTGCTTCCGTTTCTAGTTTTTTCAATAGAAAAAATGTAGACTTTGTATATCCTCTTTCCCTGCTGAGTCTGTTATAATTCATTGGCTAAATCAAAATATCCTCAAGAAAGGTATGCTTGATTGTAGCTGGCTTGGCGGCTTTGCCTTCCTAGTAACCCCAAGGCAACCAAAGCGTTTTTGGAGCTAACTCCCACAGACTTTCAGGAAGGAAGGTAATCTGCCTCCCAGTGCCGAGCGATGGTCTGAATTGATTAGAGCCCAGTTGCAACTTGGCTTAGCCGAGTTGGTAAGAGCGTGGTGCTGCTAATGCCAAGGTCGTGGGTTCACTCCCCGTAGGGGCTATGCTGAGGGCTGGACTGGATGATCTCCAGAGGTCCCTTCTAACCTTACCATTCTATGAAACCTAGTATTTTTCTCCCTAGTTCCTCTGTCCTTATTTGCACTGGTTTCCTTTTATATAGAGCATAATACTAGAATCAAGATCTGCCTTATTTGTTTAAGAAAAATATATCAATCTAGATTCCTTGTTGTTTTGAGATGATATGTAGGATTTGTAATCCCGATTCAGTTGAAGAGATTTATAAAAATTTTTGATAAAAATGTTGATGGTCAGCTGTTACTGGCTTATTACTGGCTTATGCTAGCACGTGATGTTGAAGACTCTGTGAGTGAGGGAATCATAATGATTCACATCTAGTTGCAGCCTGGCCCTGCACAGGAAAATACTCATTTCTAGCGAATGAGTGTAGGCAATGCTTCATATCTGAGAAGGCTAATGCTTTATTACTGTATTTCTTTGTAGTGGAGTCGCAGCCTTTCTTAAGGATAGTTTCTCCCTGTTTTCATCTGAGTTCATCATCTTTACTGTCCTACCATTCTTTAAACTACAGCATTTGTGATCTGTAACACTTTCTAACACTTGGCATTATTGATATGCAAAGTGATCCTGTGTGAAAATAATGTGCGTTGGGTGAAATGCAAATCAGTTTGCAGGAGTTCTGGGAGGTTGTTTGTTCTTGTTGTTTTATTTTTTTTTATTTTTTTTGAGAAGTAGACCTTTATTTTATGGCAACAAACACATCATTTTGCATATGCTTCTTAATTACTATTAAACAAAGGAAATACAGAAGAAAGTGACATTTTTCTATACATGAAACTTCTGTGTGCTGGTGAGATGCTCTGATGTGCTTGGAACCAGGGAGAAATCCATATGATATTACACAGTGCGCATTAAAATTGAGGATTTACATTTGACTGGGCCTGGAAAATGGAAGAGCTTTACAAGCTGTATATTGAATGTCAGACTAATGATCGTTCCCTGTAACACATGATCTTGGGTATTGCTCAGTGGGCTCTACTGGTGTTGGGAAGTTGAACAGAGACCAAATGGCCTGAGAATTTATACAGTTGATTAGCCAGTTCAGGAAGGACATGCATATTTTGAGCCCTTGCAGCCTCGAGCACACAGAAACTTGCCTCACCTCCCACCTGAAACGAAAGCAGCAGGGCAAGACAAGACTGGCCTGGCTAGCCTGGTTTGGGCTCTAAGGAGAGCCCTGTTTCCAGAGCAGAGGTCTCTTCCCTCCTTTCAGAGCTCTGTCCAAATCCACGGCACGAGTCTTCAGGCCCATGGTATTAAAGATACTCATCATCATTTTGAAATGTTAAATTGGAAGTTATTACAGTCCTCCATGAGTTTGAAAAAGATAAGCTATCTAACAAGCATTTTCAAAGACTAAGCAACTGACTCTGGCATAGAATAGGTTTAATGGAAACTGAAGTTTATGAAATTACTGCCCTTTGCCTGCTGTAGGCTTTGGAACAAACTCAGAAGGAGTCAAAGTTCGAAAAAGAGAATGCGGGGTATGGCATTTACTTGGATAATTTGGTTCATAACTCCTCTAATGTACTGAGGCTCATAAAAATACAGCATTAAGTCAGGATATTTTAAAATAGTGATTTTCTGGTTCTTTATTTCAGAAAAGTAAAATGTATTCCATTATACTTGTTTCAGAACCAAGTCGAAAGGCCTCAGTAAGCAATGATGCAATAGAAAAAGAAAAGCGAGGATTTCTGGGATTTTTCAAAGCTAACAAAAGAAACAGCAAGGTAAGTGTTCAGTAGTGTTTTACCTTGCTAACGAGAATTTCTTTCTTTCCGGTTGTATTTTGCTTGTGAGTGTTATCTTGTGTTTGTTTTTTCAGGCAGCCTTCTCTTAGCAGTTACATAAACCACGTTTAAGCAGTACGTCTTGATGGAGTTTTAAGCTGCCAGTTGAACGAATTGGGCTTGTGCATTTAACTTGTTTTTGAAATGCTAAGCATTAGAGTTCATAAGGCAGCAGTTTCAAGCAGCTGATTTTCCCCTTGTTAGTAGTGCTTAGAAAAAAATGCACTGATGTGGCATAGAGTACGTCATTCTAAGTAGCAAGCAGAATTCTCTCTTTAACAAAGGTTTCTTCTGTGCATGCACAGTATTCGGTTTCAAAGCCTTCCTGTCTTCAGTAAGACCTGTGCAGTCAAGTTACTGTGATTTCTGAGTATGCCAAAGTAATGAGTGAAATGTAGGATAAAAACATTACAGTACTAAAGGGAGTAATAAACTGAAGGATCAGTATCTACTGATATTCCTTTTTTTTAACCTTTGTTTTTGAGCTGGAAGCTTTAAAAAAAATGAACAATTTTTTTTTTCCAAAAAATGCATGGCTATTGGAGCTTTAAGGAAACAAAGTATCATATCCTGAATCATAAAGCTTTCCAGGAGCTGACAGTGTTACAGTTTTTTTCCAGTGGTGGTTCTGGATTATTACTCCATGAACAGGTATGGGGATCTGTTTGTTTGTTTGTTTTAACATTGTCTGCTAAAGGATTTGCTCCAGCTAAATTTGAGGTATAATTTCAGTTGCTAAATTTTTGATTATAAAGTGTTTAACACTGTAGAATGTCAGAGTAGAAAAAGAATTTTCTTTTGTGTAATTTAAGTTACACCTCCAAGGCTTTTGCAGTGAAATCAGAGCCTGTCTGATTAACTGGTACTTAGAAAC
The DNA here is from genome assembly GCF_028389875.1 of Rhea pennata. NCBI lineage: Eukaryota > Metazoa > Chordata > Aves > Rheiformes > Rheidae > Rhea > Rhea pennata. The sequence goes on along the minus strand of NC_084664.1, from coordinate 63,779,839 downwards.
ATATGCTTTGTTAGTGGCCTGGTGTTTCACTTGCCCTTTCCAATCTTCTCTATTGTATTTTTAATCTACATTAGTTTTCTGCCCTTTCAATTATAATCATATTTGGAATGCTTTTGCCAGGCAATGGTTTCCTTTACAGACACTGGGAATTCCTGTATTGAAAAATCTAATCTTTCACGAATGCTGAGCTATTAACCTTTTAAGGAGGATACATGAAAGTTATTTTTTATGAGATAGGAAATCAGTCACTTCAAAGTGCTTATCCTCTAAGAAAATATTTCCCATTCAGAGTGGAATGAAAATTTAACACTGAAGCAATAACTCTGTATTGGCCTGGAAGAAGCTAGCAAGCAAGGAAACTTGCATATAAGCCTCTAGAGTCTACAGGACTGTGTTTCCTCTGAAGGAACTAAATATATTACAGCATACAGTATAATGCATTACAGCTTGTCCTCTGCTTCCATTTTACTGCATTTCGGTATGAAGCATGGTGGTGGTGGAATTTTGCTTCCTGAAGCAGCTCGTATTCAGCTTGTAAAATATTTACACTTGCAACATCAGAAAACTTGGCTATGAAGAATACAGATTCTGTGGTTTCCACACTGAGTTTCTCATAGCTGTTAGGTTTGAGATGAAAATTTTAAGATTCCAAACTCCTTATGTATCCTCCCCTTTTGTATTCTCTCTCTCATTTTTGTCAATCGGTGACATGTGAGGTGATACTATGGATTTTTTTTAATATCTCTTCTAATAGAGAGTAGGGATACTGAGGATCAGTTAATAGGCTATGTTAATATTGACGTGGGAGAAAATAGGAATGGCATAAACAAGCATGAGTAGCAGATTTTAAATCTGTGATAAAGGTGCAAGTCTTACTAGTCTTGCTAATTCTGGCAAGTTAATTGACTTTTCTTGATAACTCTTGTATTTCATTCTCACTCTCAAATGACAAATAGTCTATAAGAAGAGAGATTAAAACAGTCACTTTGTTTAGACCAGCAAGGAAGTTACCATTGCCTTTTCAGTATGAATGTCCAGCAGTTTGAACTGAAGCAGAGAGAAGAGTTACTTAACACTAAAGGATAGCACAGCACACAAGAGTAAGTATACATTAACTGGCCATGAAGTTTTCTAGCCCAACCAGTAGTGAAACTGTTGGAACAGACTTAGTTAGCAAAATGAGGACAAATTAATTTAAGTTCTTTACTTAAAAGATTTGATAGGTTTTTTGAAGGCACTGCCCTGTGATTTCAGGGTACTGGAGTCTATAGGCCAGGAAGTCTCCTACAATTCTCTGGTCTTTACTGTGTTACTCCCTTAGAGTTGTTTACTACTTCACAAGACTTCAGTTGCCTCCACTAATAAGTTTTAGTTTTTGGGGGGTCTCATTTTGTCTTATGATTTGCAGTGATTCTGTATGCATGCATTCATGCATGGTCTGTATTTTACAACTAGTTGATACTAACTGTCTGAAGGCTTGAACAGAAGCAGTACCACAGAGTTGTAGGCATTTACAAGGGGATGAGTTTTCCTTTGCAAGGGAAGAAGAGAGTGTTAGCCCGGGCTGCAAACTGCCCTGGATCAGATGTCACTCCACGCCGTGGGCCTGTGCTGAGATTTCCTTCTCTACCTCACATGCCTACATGCATGCCGGTTTATTTTATTTTTTTTTCCCCCTCTCTATCCCTCCCAGTTAGCTCACTGAAGGGAATAACCATGGTGTGACAATACACTGGATCAAACTTGCAGAGTTTTTTTTTCCTGGCGTATTAAAAACAACATGGCACAGGATGGAAAACAGAGACCTATTCTCATGTTTGGTACAAATGTGTTCAGAGTATTTCTTTGGTTAACTTTGTGCTGGCAGGCTTAATGCCAGATCTGGTATCATCTTGTTCACTCCATTCTAATTTTATGCTGGATCGGTTACCCTCTGTTCTCCTGCAGCTGGCATAAAAACAGAAGAGTGGCATAAACTCCATATATTTTTGATATAAAATGTGTCCAAGGCTAAAGCTGAATCAAACTGGCACTGCTAAGCAATCCAGTAGTGCAGAGATCCTGTGCAGACGGTATGAAGTCTCGGCTTGAGAAGCATATATGTGAGCACAGAGAAGCAGTCCTATGAATGCTGTGTGTGCGGAGAGGTGCCTTGCTTGTTCCCCTGGCACAGTACGCGTAGCAGAGACTAGTCCTTGGTGCTGCAGGAGCTGTTTGCTACCTGTTTGCCACCTTTTTCCTTTAAAATGTTCCATTTGTTTCCTTATATTCCTGGAAGAGAAGACTGAGGGGGGATCTTATCAATGTGGATAAGTGCCTGAAGGGAGGGTGTCAAGGGGATGGGGACAAACTCTTTTCAGTTGTCCCGTGTGACAGGACAAGAGGCAATGGGCAGAAGTTGAAGCACAAGAAGTTCCGCCTGAATGTGAGGGGGAATCTCCTCGCTGTGCGAGTGACGGAGCACTGGGACAGGTTGCCCAGAGAGGTTGTGGAGTCTCCTTCTCTGGAGATCTTCAAGGCCTGCCTGGATGCAACCCTGTCTAATGTGCTCTAGGTGACCCAGCTTGAGCAGGGAGGTTGGACTAGATGATCTCCAGAGGTCCCTTCCAACCTTACTGATTCTATGATTCTATTCTTAAATTGTTCTGCCAATAGTTTTCTTTTCTTGCCCATCAGAGAAATTTTGGGAACAACTTCAGTGTTTCTCAGCAGTTGGGTCTAGCACTACTGAGGCAATTTGTCTTGGTTGTGTGATGAGGTTTGATGCTTTGCTCTGGCATGGTTTTGCTCTGTTTTTTTTCCTTTGCCACTGCTGTGTAGGATACTTATTTGTGTTGCAGACAGAAGAACACTTGAGGATGAGCAGAGAATGTGGTGAGGAGGATGTTTTTAGTTCTACATCTACAAGTGAAGGAAGCTTGGATGTAAGTACTAACATGGCTTGTAGACGCTATTGCATTCCCATTAGACCCTGCAGTTTGAACTACCAGAAACCGCTGCTCTTCTCTATGCTTAGCCAAGTAGAAGTAGAAATAGCATACTTCATAGCCATCCTCCCGAATTAGTCATCTGTGTATGGTTCACACATCTAGGTGCAATGCATTATCTTCAAGTAAATTTTTTGCTAGCTTCAGTATGAATAAGGTTTCTCTCAGTGTTAAATTCTAAGCAGTTATGAGCAAGAAGTAGTTTAATGAAGGAGGTAGATGTTGTCCTCATTTGAATGGGACTCTAAGTCAGTGACCATACTGCATGGAACAAACATACATTTTCTATATCAGAAACAATTAGTGAGGGCTTTTCTTTCTTAAAGCTATAAATCTGCACCTCTTATTTATGTCCCTTTACATGTCTTCTCTGAGCATGGCAGTATTCCAGCTGTTTCTTATGTAGCTTGGGGGTGGAGATTGGAGAGTACTTTTGTTTTGAATGCCAGAAATAGTAAGAGAGATTTTTGTTAGGTGCTTCAGTAGGGTTTGGGGTATTAAAATCCTATGAATCAGATCTGGAAAGGGTTTTAAGTGCCTGACAGGTAGACCTGTAATCCAAATTACTTGGCTTTAGGTATCTAATTAGGAACCGTTAATCTTGAATACTTCCAGAAGGCTTTTCTGGTAGATCAGTGATCACAGTAAATGGAGTCCCTTTTTGTTGCATTGCTTAATTACTTGGCTTTTTGTCATCATATTTTCTAAACTCAGAGAAGACTGTGTTGATGACATGATAGAAGCCTGAAATGTGAGGCTTGTCTCTGAATACCTCTTTTAGAAACAAATACATGGAAAAGGAGTGCTGACCCGTAAAATGTGCAGCTCATTAGTCATGGAGAAGAATGCCAGAAAATTGTGAATAAATGAAGGAGGAGGAGGGAGATAGCAGAACCCAGATAAAAAGGATCAAATAAAAGAAGTCAAAAGGTGAAAATAGGTGGAGAAGTGATTGGCTGTGGGGTTAAAAAGCATCCAACTTGGCAAATTTGTGAAGACTTGATAATGAAAGAATACAGAGGGGTGAAACCTGCTTACAACACTATAAATTCTGATCGTGCTAAGAAGAAGAGCAATGTTTTACTGAGAAAGCTCTATCAATGTAAAGTTTTAGTAGAAAGTGATATGGGTAGTTGGAATAAATATACCAAATCAGAGTATAAAGAAAACTCTGGGAAGGTCTTCCACAATAAAATCTACTTGTAGTTTGCGTTCAGTAGCATTGTACATTAAGCTCAATGTCTTGATACCAAAGTACTGCAAGAGAAAGAGGAGGAGGAGGGATTCCGGTGAGGATATGGAAGTAGTTCAGATACTCTGAACTGCCTTAATGTTAGTGTACTCAGAAGAGGAATGTCTCTTCATTTATTTTTGTAGGGAGTCTAATAGGGCAGGTCACAAATAAAGACCTTTCTTTTAACACTAATGAGAAAAGTTTTCAAAATTATCGTGAGCATACAACTTTGTCTTTTAAAAAAACAGTTAAGGTGCAAAGGAGTCTCGTAGTAAGGTAAAGAAATGTCTCCTTTTTATTTAGTTACTCAGTCAGTTACATGAACATGCTCATGTCAGATTTAAATTTGTTTTCTTTTTCCTCGTAAGAGCGATTAATCTTCAAGAACAATGCAGCTATTGTTCAGTGTTTACTTCTTTCACTTCTGGCTTGACATTTGTTTGTATGAGTGCTGATTCTGCTAGGATGTAAGCATATACTTACATGAAGGTACTGAAGTCATTCCATTTAAATTGTTAAAGCTTGCAGAAAATGCACAGAATAAGTGTAACTGATTTGCTCAGTAGGACAGAAAGTCCATCCATCAAACCAGCTAGATGGGCCTGAGGAAAAAGGGTAAACAGTTATGACGGCTTAGGGGGGAAAGTTCTACAATACGCTAAGCTTGTCTTTTTTTTTTTTTTTTTTTTTTTTTTTTTTTTTTTATTTATTTTAACTAAAGGAAGATAAAATTCAAGTGGAAGTTCCATTGAGCAGGGCAATTTTTATTTTTTACATATGGTTTAGCAGTTACTTATGGGCTGGACTTTGAGATCCTTAGCCAGTCTGAGCAATTCTTTATCGTACTGGTTGCTCCAAAGACAGTCTCACTGATGAGCTTCAGTGGAGCTGGGAGTCCTTATTGCCACTGAGTGCTCTCTTATGTAGCCCTAAATGTGAAATATACGTTTACAGCTCATTATACAGAAGAATTGCCACTGAAGTAAGATGGGACTTTTAGCAAAATGTCACCCAATAGAAGCTTCCTCTATTATTTCTGCAAGTCTCCTTTCTTTTGCCATTTTGAATCATCTTCAAAGTATTTTGTGTTGCTGTGTGGATATCAAAGCCAGAGCTTCAGATTTATTTGTGAGGGGAGAATAGTTTGGCATTAACTTTCAGAGGTTCTCTTCAGCATAGTGCAAGGAAGTGGACTGGCTGGTTCAATAAAGTCCTTGTTTGTAAGGAAGTGGGCAGTTCAGTGAAGTAGTACTGAGGTAAGAGCATGACAGAGAACTTTACTATGCTTAACTTAAACCCTTTTCTCAGTGTGTCGGTGATCTGCACTGCACTGTGGAAAAGAATGATTCTGTTCTAGTTAGTGTTTGTTTGAAAACTGGGCAATAAGAAGGAATGGTATAAAGCTGTAAGAAATAGACCTTTGGAACTAAATCAGGCAGAAGTTATGGTTTTTCTTTTTAACCATAAAACCATTCTCAGTGGCATATTTATCTAAATATTATTGCAATTATTAATGCCTCTTAAAAGTATTCAGAGTTGTTGATGGGTAAACAGATTTGTCAAAGTCCGTATGGGAGAGTCAACACTTGGTTTGGAGGTGAAAGGACATTTATTCACAGTATCATGAAAAATTAAGGAGAGAAGAGAATGAGGAATCTGTTAACGCCTTAAAGTGAATTAAAAATGTAAGAAAATAATTTTCTGTGATAATCTGTAGCACACAACAGTTCATTATAACGTATGTCAGTAAATGATTTAATGGATATGAAATCTAATGGAATATCATAGATTATGCAGAAATCTCTCTCTAATTCCCTATTGGTTTTATGCTAAGTAGATGACCATATGTCCAGTGTAACTTTTCACAAATCAAATGCTATTAAAATACACTCATGAATATAAACACAATACACAAAGTAGTTGAAAATTGCTGCGCACTTAACCATATTCCTCTTTGTGTGCCAAAGGCATACGATCTTACAGCTGGAATTTAGAACGGCTAGGGAAAAAGGGGAGTTTAAGTCATCTCTGCCGCTTGGTGTCACTGTCCTCAAATAAACAGCTGATCAAGCTGAAACCCAGTATTTGGAACATGGTACTAAAATTAGTTGTTTTTATTTTGAGGGTCTTTGTGTTTTCATAAATCAAGAGTACGAAAACACATCCCAAGTGCTGAACGATGTGTATCTCCCATGTGGAATTTGTTTATGTAATAAATCAGCTTGGAGAAAATATTTCTAAGTACAGCCAGGGACACTTATCAGAGGTTTTGAAACTTCAGCACAAAGTCTTATCATAGAAGGTTTCTCCAGTTCAAGACAGGGCTTCAGTGTTTGAAGATTTTCATCAGGACATGTGGGATAAAGTCTTGAAAATCTGGTCTTCAGTCCAAATACGGATGTTACTCATGACTGAGGGTCAGTGGATGAGGCACAGAGTCCAGTAGTTCCGTGCTTAATGGAGCTGTGTCACAGCCATCGTTATATATGTTTGTGACCGTATATTCTATCTATATACCTAAACTATCAGAACAATTCAATGTCATCTTAGTCCCAAAAGATTGGCAGATATATTTAGGATATGTGTAAGGTTTTTTTCTACATTTTAGTATGTACACAAAAAGCAAGGTCAGCTTTCAGAAGAAAAATACTGTGCTAATGTTTGAAAAAGTTACCAGAATTTTAACCATTACCAATTTGGGCAGTCACTTTTTAAATGCTGTGAACAGCTATTCCCCATGGAGACCTTGTTAGAATATGTTGTTTACCTTTGCAGGACTTTGTTTACTATTGGTATTGGTATAGTCTAATTTTTTACTCTTGGAGACAGCAGGAGTTATACCATTAATGATGTAATTTCCCAACCTGGGGTGGTTGTGAGAGGGATCAAGTACTATTATGCAAAAGTAAATGAAAATGTGATGACTTTTGACCATATCTGGCCCGAGCTGGTCGTTGAATACCATGTCCTCTGTCAAGGATTTCACCTCACATAGCCATGTACTGTTTTAGGCAGTAACAAAGCTGTAGCAATGAGAATACTATCCATGTGATCTAAATGGGAGTGAATACCCAAATACTTTTACTATTTCAATGTTTATGATGATCATGTTTACTCTAAATTTTTGTTTTCATGCTATTCTTGCTTCTTGACATTCTAGCAATGTCTAAAGTGTTGGTTACATATATTTGTTTGTACTTGCAGGACCAAATTCTAGGATATCTCTATTACCTCTTTTATGGGTAGAGCTATTTATATGCATTGTCAAAAGCATAGTTTGTGATCTGGCTTTGAAACATTTTTGCTTAGTTTGGGCTTGTTTGCAAAATGCATAATCCAGCAAAAGGGATGTGGAAAGTTCTCTAAAAAATTACAGCAGTTGGATCTGTCCCCTCCAGTCTTCTGTTAAAGGGTATCTGTAAATCAGTAGTTAGTGCCAGTGGATGACACTCACAAAGACAGCATAGTTATAAATGTTTTCAGTTGTGCAACTGTTTACATTTGGAGGAAAAATAGATATAATAAATACCAGATATCTCAGAATTAGGTTTGTCATCTCCTTGAGTTGGTTTTATTTTGATACTTTATGATACTCTGTGGAAAAAATACTTTGTTGTTAGCTTTTCTTTGTTTTTCTTTGTGAGAAACTTGGTGAGTTGGCCAGAGCCAACTGGCTTGTGACTGGCATTCAGAGTATTATTTAAATAGACACTAAAGAGGAGAGTCATCAACTTTCTCCTTGTCTACTGAGGACAGGACAAAAAGTAATTGGCATTACTTATGGCAGGAGAGATAACATAGATATTAGACAAAATTGAGGTTGCATTGCACATGCTTGATTCTGCCTGGGAGCAGAGGGATGGATTAGGTGGACTATGGAGGTCACCCTTTCAGCCAGAGTTATGCCTGCTGGAGACATGCATCTGCACCCACTTTCCTCTGTGGTGTGCACTATAGGATATTAGGATATAGGATATAGGATTCACTTTCTTCATTCATATAAATTATACATTTATATATTTACTATCTTTAGTTTTTTCTTACAACATGTAGAAGCATGCTAGTGAGAGCAGAAGGCAAGAGCTTAATTGCCTGCCACCAAACTTCAAGTTCTTCCTCCAGAAAATGGTGTTACTAGACCTCTTCAAAGAAAAGAACCAGCTGAACTACTTTGTACTTTGTCTTAAAAAAAAAAAAAAAAAGAAAAAGAAAAAAGAAAAAAAGAAAAGAAAGAAAGAAAGAAAGAAAGCCTGAGGCAGACACCTGGAATAGAAAATCTCAGCTAATATGATTAAAATTTCATAAAGTTACAAGCATTTAAAAACAGAATTTTTTAAAGAGAAGGGTTGGATGACCTCTGTATTGGCTGTGCTGCCTAGCTTAAATACCGTAGGATTGCCAGCTCAATACATTCAAAGTCATTTGTCAGCTCTCATCTTCACCACACAAGTCACTTAAAATCATGTGATTTGATAAGAAATTATTTAAGATGGCCTTCCCCCCCCCCAATTTTGTTTTTAAGCCTCACAGATTTGCACAAGTCACATTTCTAAACTTCTTTTTTGCAACCATGGAGGCTTTATAAAACAACCCAAAAATTCTTATGTAATCACTAGTGTCCAGCAGCTGCATCTTTAAAATATCTTCCTGGTTTAGAATAAAATCATAAGGCTTAGCACCACAACGTGTTGCGTTCATCAATCAAGTCTGCTTGTCATAAATCGGATCAGGTAATAAGAAGAAAAGCGTCACGCCTTTGAAAGCTGGACCTCTGTAAGTCTTCTCTCTTAGTTGCTTCTTCTGAAGAAACATTTGAGGAGGTTCTGTTCCTCCAGGGGTTTTTGCAGGATATTCTGAAAAAAAAAAAAAATCTGTGGTGAACACTGAGGGAAATAGGCCAAGTAAAATGGAAGGGACGTGGAGAGCTACGTATCTATGAAGGAAAATGAGCACAACTGTGCCAGCTTTTAAATACCTTGCAACACAGGGTGTTTAACACCTGGCAGTGTAGGCTTCTGTTGGACACCAGTTTTAAGCCTCGCAGAATCAAGTTTCCCGATTTTTGAAAATACTGAAATCAACGTACCAAGAGTTGCATGCTAAACTCTGACCATCTCGGAGGCTTGTACCTGCCTCTACGTGAGAGTAAAATTTTGAGCCACCTTTACATTTTAGGGATTTAAAGCTTTTTCTCTAAAGTTTTCCACACTAGCCAGAATGCCAGAGCACCAAGTTTAGTTCCCTTCTGTTCCTTCAGAAAATACCAGCCAATCTTCTATCTCTCAGGACCTTTGCAGAGAGAATTATTTCCTCCTTTGTAGTGAAAACCAAAATACTCGCTGGGCTAGTGAATGCCCGGAACAGAGCTGTGAGATACTCTTGATGTGGGAAGCGCCCTTTGGTAAAGATACGGAAATATTCAGTGATTCAGAGAGAGAGAGAGAGAAAGCAAGAGAGCTTAACTCTTCTGACCAGTAAAGAAAAAATGCGGTGGCAGCTCTGGGTACTAGTCCTGGCACCAGGGATGGTTTTCTTTTATGCTAAGCAGGTGTTAGATCCAGTACATCAACAGTCACTGAAGCTAAAACTAGAAAAGCCAAATATGTCCTGCTCAGATGGGTAACCTAGTCTCACATCCAAATTTTTGGTGATTCCTCTGCCTCTTTCTAGCTAGAACACATATTCATGTATTTGAACAGAAAATAGTCTCGGATTTCCTCTGTGAGAGGGAAACTTGATTCCCCTCAACTAGAAGAGAGGATTGAACCTGGATTGCCCATATTTTTAGTGAATTGTTGAACTTGTGGATATGGGAGGAAGACAAAATAGGGGGAGAAATACTCCATCTGCCTCTCCCAGCAGTTAGGTTTTGTGTGGAGGTGGGTGTCTTAGGTGTGCTTGAAGCTCATCTGTTGGATTAAGCCCCTTGCCTGATGAAGGCAGAGAGATTTTTCCAACTTTATGGATCCTAGTGGAGTTCGGGAGTTTAGGCAAGAAGTTAGGAATATAGTTTCTCAGCCGCTTCAAGCTCCGCGATCCAAGAAGCCCAAGTCGGGCATTGAAATGGGAGTAAGCACGTCACAGCAAGGGTATGGGTCAGGCGTATTGAAGGCAGAGCCCGGGAGGTGAGCCGTTGGGATGCCCGGGCTAACAGGACAGCCTGTGCATTCACCTCCCCACCTCATGGGCTCCGTGGCACGCTCTGTGGATGTACCGAGCTGGGCTGCTGTAAGTTGGCTCACATATCTCCCTCGTACGTTTAATTAAGACCTGGTGACACACCCTTCACCACCCAAAACCTTTTAAGTCTGATTCATCTTTTGGTACTGATTTCACTGAAAAGTTCTGAAGTTAACTCACCGAAAAAAAAGAATTAGAATAAAGCAGCAGCTAATAAGACCAATGTATTTTAATTTGCATTAATAAAAGAGCATTTAAAAAAAAAGATTTAAATTCTATTTGAGATTTTTCTAGTGACATCTCAACTGCTCAGGCTTTGCTCCCTTGGTATTTAATATTACTAGAGCCCCTTAATAGTGTGTAATAGACTTGTAATTCCTATTTGGTTGTAATTTATTCAGGATATTGTTCTCAGTGGAACTGGCAAGCGTACAGTGATATTGAAAATACCACCTTTAAACAAAAGTTTATCCTGGGATCAGGTTTTTCTACAATTGAACAAGAAAGATGTATTTACTTGGAAAGGGATTTCATGTATTTCTGTGTATATAAAATGCTCGTTGTGTTTAAGTTTGGGACGGTCTGGGAATGAGTCAGGGAATTAATTCCATTGCAAAGCACATTTCTGTTTGATTTAATGACGGACACCCAAAATATTTCTTCTAAAGCTTTCCAAATGTTACTACTGTAATGAAAGGATTAGTGTGTGTTTATGTCAATGCCCTTTACTAGATGAAATCAGAAATGGTTAATTGTATGTCATGGACTCCATGCTGCTTGGGTACAATGGAAATTTTTTTTCAGAGGGTAACTCCTGTTTTTGTAGTGGCATAATCTGAATCACATGTGACCACAGATTTATTATATTAGTCTAAAATATTCTATTAGCTTATACAGATTTTTAGATACAGTAAACATTTTCAACACTGGTTATGGTATAAATATTTTCCCTCTCAAAGAATTTCAGAGGCATGAGCGTTAATAGGATTTGGTTCTTTTCCAGCCTCTTCTGTGGACAGTGAAGACTCGATTTCATTAAAAGTAGTGGCAAACAATAACATTTCTTCTAATTAGATGATCTCATGATTTCCACGTGTATTTGTTCTGTGCATTATTGTTCACTGGCAGAAATGAGCTACCTGGTAGCGTGTGAAACCATATGTCTCAATAACATCTTATGGTAGGTAAGGGAGGATTTGCAAAACAACATTTGCTGACAGGACACAATATATTTTACTTTGATGGGGAAGTGTTCCTAAGTGCACTTTACGGCTTAGTTGTCTCATGTAAAGTTGAACTTACATAAGCCTTAGCAGGCCTTACAGGTCTCCCTTTAACTCAAACAGGAGTTGGGTATATGAAGCAAAGACTGGATAGTGCCGTCTGTGCCGGTCAAATGCTCTTCACTGCAAAAAGAGACCTTCCAATGCATGTAGTATGCTGTTCGCATTTTTTTATACTGCATCAGGCAGTTCTACTCTTTCAAAATGTACTTTTTTTTCCTACCTATTTATGCTTTTGCATTCACACTTTTAAGCAGTTCTCAAAATACCCATGGAAGCTAAGGAAAGTACTTCTGGTTTTAGAAATGGTCAACAGGAAGGCCAGAAGAGCATATGAGCCAAGGCAAATAGCAAGATGTAGCAATGGAAGGCTCTTAAATAGAGAGCTGGAGGCATTGGTGTTAGGCCCATGGACCCTTTCGGGGTCAAACCCAGCACCTCCTTAAGGGTTTGGTTGCTTCATTGCCTCAGTGCTGTGGTGGGAGAACCAGAGGGAACTGATGTCTAGGACCTGGGTGTGCAGATGCTGTCAGGCATACTGATATAGCTAGATGGAGAGATTAGCATTAGATTTATGACTGTCAGAGGTTTTTTTTATTATTATTTTGCTTTTTGTTCCCTCCCCCCAATTACGGTGTTCTCTGCTTTCCTCCCCAGCAAACATTCAGGTACACATCTTAATTTTGATCTCTCCCAGCTTCAGCACAGGGATGGTGTAATTTCATTGAATCTAAATGAAGCTTGTCCTGATTTACTGCTGTTTGCATAGGAGAAGAGTCAGGCCAACAAAGTGCTCTGTGGAGGTTTTCCTTGTAAAAACCTAATGGCAGTGGATTTGACAGAAGGTGGGGGGAGAAATAACATTTAAGACTATTTATTAATCAAGAATTCCAGCAGCGAGGCTTTTCTTGCCTTGATTCTGGCAAACGTACAGATGAGAGATACTGTGCAGAGCCCAGTTCTGTACAAACAGAGAAAGCCCTTCAAATGCAAACATTTGAGCAGCTGGCATGGGAGATTAGTGCAGCAGCAGCAGCGGGAAGGGGGTAATAGTGGATAGTGGCGCCGTCTAAATTTAACAAACGTTAAACGAGGTCCTTGTTCTAGTTTAAGGGTTACAGGTCAGAAAGACAATATCAACTAAAAATATTGGCAATTGTACAAGTCAGTCAAAGTCATTAAGTAGTATTTAATTAAAAGCAACTCTCCTTTCCCAAGCCTTCCCTCCCCCCACACCCAAAAATGTTCTATGTAACCTGCTTGAATTAAGAAAGAAAAAAAACTTTATTTTCTAGCTATACAAATAGAACACTTATTAATGTTTTGCTTTTGATTGTGAACTGTCTTAATATATTGTTCTACTTTTAATTTCCTGTAGCTGGGTATTAAATCAAAAGAATGTATCATGCCGAGAGTGAAAGCAGTGGTAGTCTGTTAGCTTTGTAGTTATTTGTTCTATGCTGTTTAACATCATCTGGGACGGAGGGGCTTTGGGGGAGTTTTTAGGGGAAGTTTTTGGTGTTGTTTTTGTTTGGTTGTTGTTTTTAATCCCTCTTCTAACAGACAGATTATGCTCTGATATGTGTGATCACGCGTTCGGGTTTTTCAGATTGTTGTTTTTAACTTGCATTTTGATCACTCTTAAAACAGCTCTTTGGCTGTTGGTTATGATCTGGTTCACCCATGTTCATCTTTCATTTCTTTAACAGTGGATATTAAAGCATCAGTATCTGGAGCCAATTTTTATGTTAAAAAACAAACAAAAAAAAAACAAAATACAGGCTCTACTTTCTCTGCTGGCATCGTTATGATTTTCGTCAAGTTTGGAAGTGTACTGAAGAAAAAGACATCTTGGAGAAACGACAGGAGCAGTATAGTTTCGAGTATGTTGTTACTGTGTTTTGGCATAGTAAAGTTTGAGTGACCACTGGAGACTTGATGCAGAACTCACTAGAGCCAGTGGAAAAATTCCTGTTGGTTTCAGCTGGCTTTAGACCATGTCCTTTATGAGCTGTTAGCCATTATCTGCACTAGGTCATTTAAAAATTGTTATTTCTTGTGCGATTTTAAGGTTCGCTTGTATATGGACAAGGATTTTCTGACACTTCTACTGTCCTCTTTGAAAATTTAAGAACTTGGTTCCTTTTTGATGAACAGTTGACACAGATGAACCGCTTGAAGCTGCTTCATTTATGGAGCATTTGCCCAGTGGGGAGGGAAAATAAAAAAACAAAAGTAAACATGTTAAGTCTTGCCGAAGATGAATTGCAAACAGTGGGAAAGCAAGGAGTGGCTCTCACCGACCAAAGCTTTGTTGCAAAGGCAAGTTTTTCTTTGTTATCTGAAGCAGTACATGTCCAGAGAAGTCAGCTGAATTCTCAGCACTGGCTCCACTGTTTGAGATGTAGTTGTCTTCGTTCCAGTGAAAGTCCAAGAGTAGATACCTGTCGTATCTATTTCTGTGGATTTTAACTTTAATGCCAATTAAATTTAGAGCTGAGCTTGGAGAGTTTCTGCCACAGCTCCTTAATGGGGAGTGCACTCCAAAGGTTCGGAAGGCTCCAGTCAGCATAAATAAATCAGAGACTGATTTCTTTATTTTGCACTGAATTTGCAAGGGAAACAAAGCTGTACGTAGCGAGAAAGTTGCTCCCCCTAAGAATAACAAACATTCATAAGTCAGGCTCTGCTTTCCTTAGGATATCTTACTAAAGTTTTTAGACTCGGAGAAGTTTAGTTGGACATAGGATACTGCAGAGGAAAATAAAAGCTGTGAGAAAAGATTGAAGTGCTTGAGCTGCATCACACCTGTAGTTACAGTCACTCTACGGTGAGTGTCCTGTGTTCTAGCTTGACTTTTATTTGGAGAGAAGGCTGGCCTGGACAAAGCCACAGTTAAAATTACAGTAATAAGTGTTCACAGTATAAAAGATCAAAGTTGTTTGAAGTAATGTTTGATTGTAATTCCAAGCAAATTCAAAGTGGGATCTGCTGCTTCATTCTTAACTTGCTCTTTTTTGCCCAGTTACTACATTTGCATGATTTTTGTCTGCACGTTTCAGATGTTGTTCCTCCTCGGACAGGGGTTGCTTACAGAACAGAGAGGAAGCTTGAGATCTGAATTTCTTTTTTTAGCAAGGTTCGGATTCTAAAAAATGAATTTGCTCGTGATTTCGTCAGAGTATAAGCTCATGGTATTTTCTACCTGAACTTTGCATCTCTTTTAATGGGACAAGCGATTACTGTAGGTGAATGGATGGACAACACCTGGATATGCCCTATCCATCCTCCAACGGAGGGGTATTGTCTTTAAACCTTTTCTTCACCACTGCACTCTTTCATCCTGATCACTGATATTGATTGGAGACCAAATATCCAGCTTCTAAAAACCAAAATCATTACTTGTGCATCAGGCTATGAGCATGATGCTGTGTAAATGTGTCTTTTTTTTTTTTTTTTTTTTTTTTTTTTTCCTTCTGCTGAAAGCTGCAATATCTACTAAATGTTTTGGTCTACTTCAGTGCTGATGTTTGCAGCCAGAAATTCTCAGCATGGAAAACTGAAGACACCATTTGGGGGCTGGTTAAGGCTTCTTTAGGGTTTAAGAATCAGCAGGTTGTGCTCTGTGTATAAGTACGCCTGTGCACGCGTGTGCACATGCACATTTGAAAGAGCTAATTGAAGCAGGATAATTCCTGGCTGTTGACTTCTGATTCATGTTAGAATCCTCTTAGTGTGGAGGTGTTGACAATGACTCTGTAATTAGGATTTGTGTTAAGATTTGCGCTAATTCTGGAGTTCAGGAACTGATTTGTCCTTCTAATTTGAGATTTTAAATCTTCAGATTTTTAGAGTTCATTTTTTTTTCAGTAATGTTTTTGGCAGTTTTATCACTTAAAAAAAAATCTGTAAAGCTTCCTTTTTGAAAATTTGCCTTGACAATTGGATGATTTTATTTGTCTCCCTCTAGCTAAACAATGACAGTTACTATAGACTTCAAAAGAAAAAGTAGTTGCACAACTTCATTCTAACTTAATGAAGTGTTTGTGTGGGAATTAGACTACAAGGACTGGAGACAGTTCTCTTAGTGTGAGTAAATCAGAGAAACTTCTTTGCTTTTAGAGAAGTTTTGCAGGTATCTGTGAAGATTTACCTGTGCGTTTCGGTTCAGATTTTTTCCATTCATCTTCATGTATAATATTTTTACTAAGAGACCTAGAGATCTCGGGGGGCCAAAAGTCGTAAGTGTCAGAAAGTCACTTGAAACGTTATGCGAATTCACAATCTAATGGTTTTTACTACTAGAAAATCCCTCAAAGAGAGCACTTTCATTTAAATGGAGAGGAGACGCTTTCAGAATAAAAATTATTTTGGTAAAAACTTGAAATTGCCTTTTCAGAACAAAAAGCCCACTAATATTTTTGGTCTTCCAAAAACTTGGCTATGCAGGCATTGGAGCAGGTATATTTAAAATCATATCTTTTGAGCAAATTTTCCAGTTCCCTCCTCTACTATAAACAGGCATATCTACAATGAAAATACATTGAAGATAAACTACTATAGTGACCTGATAGTTCCTATATGTAAAAATAATTGATTGCAGTGGTTTCCCAAAATATTCTGAATTTCAGAAGGACATATATTGCAAATATGGCAACTCGTATCCCCTGTGAACCAATCACACCAGCTTACAGGTTTAAGAGAACTACGAAGCCTAGAGAAAGCAACCTCTTATTGCAATGATTAATTCAGTTCACTCAAGACCTCTGATCATTTTTGTCATGGTTTATGATTGATTGAATGCTTAAAACCATTAGGAATTAAGAAAATATCCATTCTGTTGTTGTGGGTCTTTGACCTTTAGACTCCCCATTTTCTGAAGTCTATTGGTTGAAGTGTATTATTCACTAATAATACAGACTGATTTTGATTTTTTTTTAATGTATTTTGGTTGTTCAATGCTATTTGGTTGAGCTAATCTGTTTTCACATAGTATGAGTGAAACGAGAAACCAGCCTTTTCAGACTTTTTCCATCTTCACTCTTCCAAGACTGCTCTCGCTAGATTTATTAACGGTCTTACGGCCTCTTTTCAAATGCTCTTTATTTCTTGTTATCCTTCTGGCTTGATTTTTTTTCAGTTGTCTTTCTGTACTGGGCTTGAATTGAATTTTGGAGTCAGTGCTGATTTTCCTCTGTAATTCTCTGCATTCTACTTCAGTTTATCTAAAATGCTCTTCACCTCTCCATTAGGGTCTTTGATCGGCTCTTAGGCCTCTCTTGTGATTGGTTCTAAGATTTTTCTCTAACATTTTCTTCCCTTCTGCCTCATTTCATAAATCCATATATTCAACTCCTTCTCCTTTGCTTTCTGTACTGAATCTCTACCAGTTTAGGTTCTGTTCATATGACTTTTTTTTTTCTCCACCATCTTCATGTCAACAGCTCTTCATTGCGTCAACACTGACATTACTAACTTTCGGATCTAACATACAGGTGATCACTGAGTTTTCTTGTAGAACACAGTTTCTGTTCTGCACAGTGCCATCTCCTTCGTTCATTTTTCTTTCTCCAGGACATGAGCCAGTGGTCTATCATCTCACTTAATGAAAGTCATCTGCTTTTCGCTTTGTCCCATGCTGATCATTAGATATTTTCAGGTAACTTCCATCTTTGAATTTCTGCAAAGACTTCCACTCTTTGTCTGTCTCTGATGAACCTGTTTCATTATTCTCTGTAATCACTGTTTTTGTTTCTGTCCTCATTTCTTCCTATAGTCTTTCCTAATTCTCTTCTCCTTTTGCACCACTTCAGCAGACATTCAAGAGACAGTTACTGTTTTCCATGTTTTTTTTTCTATTTCCTGTTATAATTCGTCAGACTCCCTTCATGTTTCTCGTTACAAGCCTATCTACCATCCCCTTTTAATGAGGCATTTCACCTTGAAAAGAAAGCCTTTTCTTGTTGTTATAAATTAACTCTTCTGGGGTTTTTTGTTTGTTTGTTTGGCATAGTACAGGACAAAACTTTCCTATTGTGATGTGCCTGTTACTCTGTCAGGTAATGACAGGCATATTTAGCATATGTACGTATAACTCTCCAAAAGATAAGTAATGTGAATGACTGAATTTGCTGTCTGACTTTTTTTTAAGCTGTTCCATTTGAGAACTTGTTGAATTTAATCTTTTTTCCCCGTATCACCTTTATGATACTTTGTAAAATACTTTGTATTTTTGACAAATATGAAAATATATCTTGAAAATATGGTCTGATGAATTTTGACTATGTTCTGTGACAAAGTGTTGGACTTGTGGAAGAACAGTTTTTAGCAGTCTAACCAGAAAGATATGAGCCCTGAGAGGGTGCATTCTGTACATAGATTGATTCTGATATTTTCCTGGAGTGATATTAAAAGGGGGGGTGGGGGAAAAAAAAGAGCATTTGAGCAAATGAGACACAGAGGTGTCTTCACGCACCTCTGAAAGGCAAGATCAATCATTTCACGCTGTATGAAATGCAAACAACCTTACTCCCAAGCACCCATCAGCCTTCCAAGGTGTGACCTGTGCTTCAGCTTGACTTTAGAGTTCATATTCAGGATCTAGTTACAGCCTGCACAACCTCCAACTGGAGCTCTGGGCAATAAAATTTACATTAAACTACTAAGACAGATAGAAAGTATCCAATGTGGGAGTGCCTCTTAATCTTTATCTTACAGATGATTTTGTCTCGGAAGAGTTTATGTATCCAAAATATAATCAAGAATATTTTTCAATTTTAGAGATTTTTAAAATGCATCTTCATCCCCCTGCATCCCCCCTCCAAAAAGGTGTATTTTGTGTGCTGTCCTTCAGCCTATAGTATAAGCAGCATAGGACCATGAAGGAATTTGGCATTTTCTGGGAGTATGAACATAAAAGTTTGTGATGTTTCTGTCACTTAAATCTTAATGTGGCATTTTATGTGATTGGAGGTATATGTAGTTTTAAAAAGCATGGGAATTTCACTGTATCTGTCCACAAGGACATCTTGTAATGCATACGTACTGAAGCCTATGGCTATTTCATAGATGTCATGGGATTTATATTGAGGTAGAAATACCATTCAGTAGCTTTGTTTCATAGATTTCGATCAGTATTTTTGGAAACTGAGAATCTAGTGGAAGGCAAATCTGTGTATATCATATGTGAAATATGAAGTAGAAAATACATGAGCTTTTGTGGTTATGACCTGATTTTTGAGGGAGAGCAACCTAAGTTTTTTATTTGTGGCTAGCTAGCTTCAGGTTTCAACAAAAATTTTTCGTCCTTTTCAGGACATACAGTGTGACAGCACCTGAACAAACTATGCTTGAGAAAGGTTTGCAGCAAGTGCATTTTTGCTAAATTAAGTTGAGACTGACTCGTATTCAGAGTGCTAACAACTCTTAACCAAAGAAGATATGTTTCTTTGCCTTTTTACTAAGTTCCTCAGCTCCGATTCACAGGGTCCATAGGGTACGTACTTGCAGGCTGCCTCCGTGACTAGGTTGACAGTAGAAGACTCGCGTGCTTTATGCATGCCATAGTCATTTAAGAAGGGAGAATAAAAGCACAGGGAGATGTGAATCAAGTTAGACTTTTTTTTTTTTTTTTTTTTTTTTTTTTTTTACTTTGTGTACGTGTACTACTGTGGTGGAAATATATCACCAAGTCCCTTTTACATGATACCATGACAGTTCTCTTCATTCTACTAGGCAGATTTCCTCGGATGAGGTCTTGCTATTCTTGGCAAAGGCGTGATTTTGGGTAGTGGTAATGGACAAAAGTTTTGTCAAGCAGAAAGTGTAGTGTGACTTGGGGAAGAACCTGAAGAGTGAAACACTGAGATAGGAGGAGTTATTTAGAATAAATATACTGGTTTTTAAATCACCAGCAGCTTTTAAGTACAGTTTTGAAATGGAAAACTAAGTGGTTAGGATTTTTCAATTCCAGACATTTCTATTTTTAACCTTACTTCAGCAAAACTTACACTTCTGAAAGGATTGAGAAATTGCAGCTATCATAAAATTCTGAAAAAATATAAATGATGTTGCAATCTTTGAGAGGTACTTGACTATTATATGAATATTCTTGAATTCATAAATCTGTATTCCACTGCTTTGTGTGCCATAGTAGTTAATTTACCTCTAGAAGACTCGATAAGTTTATGATCTCAGACTGGTTGAGTACTTGGGTGGCAGTCATAGATCACGCTGATTGTGACCTATCAAGCAGATTGGCTTGATTTTACTGTATCTTATTGTTTATATGTGCATGAATTCATGAACATGTGGATGTTCAGGTAGAATACATCTATTCCTATGTTTCCTAATTTACTAATTAAGTGTGACAAGGTCCCATTCCTAAACATCAAGGTTTGGATTGCTCACAAAAAAAATTATTTGTTGTTTTTTTCCCCTACGTTCATTCAACACCTATCTAATTCATAAATGGAAAAAGAGTTTAGAGGATTGCTTCATATTAGAAAAAGCATAACAAAAAAAACCAAGATTCTTGGAAGTGCTCTGTGGTTGCAGGGGGTCTTTGTTCTCAGTGCAGTGCGTGGGGCTTGCGTAATACCCACGCTTGTTCCTGGCTTAGAAATTCAGAAATGGTGTACTCTTGAGACCCTCAGTTCAGTTCTCCCTCGGTCTCATTGGCTTTGAAAGCTTTTCTCCTGGAGCTCATCTTTTCTTGTTCCTCATCCTCAGGTGGTTGTTCTTGCAATTTTTATACTATGAAAGACAGTGGACCACACAGGCAGTGCAAAGTGAGCAGAAATGAGTGGGAAACCAAGGCTGCACTCCTAGCTGCAGGAGTGGCTTAGATGTTTCACATCCAAGGTTAGGACAAGAAGTAATCAGATAAAATTCTAGGAAGGGAGATTATAGTTAAGGCACAGGGCATGATTTTCTAATGATAAAGACAGTTAAGCAATCGAACTAGATAATTGCAGGTGGTGAGGACCTGTTTGGTAGGAAACTTCTAGTAGCCTCTGCAGGGAAAGGTTTGTTACGCTACTTCAGTGCAGGGAGATAAAGTAGGTGACTTCGAAAAGGAGTTTACCTGCCTCATACCTGGTGCTGCTAGGATTTCTGTGATGAGCAAATTCAATACTAAAATGAAAGGAACATGTTCAGGGTGAGGGAGAACTCGCAGAGACACAGAGCAGAGAACATTTTCAGGCATTTCTAATTTTAGCTGGGTATGTTCTGGTGCTCACCAAATGAGCCCTGACCACAAGATTTGAAATTGCTAGTTAGATACGAAAATAGTCTTATACAAGGGTAGGGTTGTAACTGTGTACACTTCAAAACATAATTCAAAACTTTTACAGTAAAACTTTGAAAACCTACTTGGTCAGACAGAATCAACATAGTATTGACTTTAGGAGTTGCTGTTGCAGAAATGCAACAGTTGCCTTTCTCTTTCAATACTATGGTGGGTAATTGGATTATTTCTTACCAGCAGCAAAAGGAAATGAGATGATAAACCAGACTGAAGTTAAGGTGCAAGTACTAAACACCTTCCACTCCCCTACTCTCCCCATCTACAGAGCAGAAAAAAATACCTTTTTTTTTTTTTTTCTTCTTCTCTGACTGCCGACTGGCTGCAGGTACTGTAGTGTTGGTCACAAGTGCTTCAGGAATTGCAAAAACCAAATTGTATTCAATATGACCAGTTGAAAAGGAAAATCTGAGTTGTCACAATTTGAGGGTTTTTTTTTATTTTTTTTAAATCTGTGTCTTCAAGTGGTCTCATAACTTTGGTTTTGGTTTGCTTAAATTAATTCAATTTTGGTGTTGTCAGATTTAATACTAATGCAAGGGATTTCAGTATCATATCAAGGAGAGCAGCCTCCAACTTCAGTTTGTGCAGTAGCTCTGGCAACCTTTCTGGCATTCTGAATGGCCAATTGTAATCAGTTATGCTGTTATTCAGCCACTCAATAAGAATTTGCATTAGTAGTGTTTAAATTCCAGTAGGGATGAATTACCCTGCTGCCACTGGCTAGATGGATTTGTCTACCTGCTTCAGGTCTTACCTTCTTATTTATTCATGGTGCACTCGCACAAAAATGCATCCCCTTCAGACATCATATTTTTATTATTTTTATCTCTGTTTTGGAAAAAAGAAAAAGCCTTACTTTTTGCTGATGCGTCTGGTACGTCGAGTGCTTAAAAACAACTCGACTGATTACCTTTGATTTGAAAACTTCTCAGAAGGAAATTGCATAACAAGACAGAGAGCTCAAATATGTGGGTTTTGGCAGAGAGCTGCGGAAGAAAGGCCTGGCTGTAGCAACCTCACAAGGAAAGAACTTGACATTTTGAAAAATTTTTATTGACCAGTGTGGACAGGGAACGAGAAGTCAAATCACTCTCACAGGCAAGCTGCAGTCTCTTCCTTGCTGACCTTTAAATGCCACTTAGTGTCACCAGAAAGTCAAGGAAATGCTAATAACAGGCCTTTAGAGAAGAGAGTTACACATGAGGGATATCTTTTGAAAACAAACATAGCTAACTTCCACTTTTATGCACATTTATTTTTGTAAAATGAGATTCTCACAACAGCACAGTTATCCTTTTTGGTAGAAAAATCTTTTCTTGTTTTACTAATATGATTAAGATTTCTAAAAGTGTCCATAGTAGGTTCTGTTCATCCTTTAAAAAGTGAGCAGTTTATAAAAGACATTTTATGATTGCCTTCTAAGATGATGACCTTGGAGCCCAGACTAGTCTCTGTTTTAGACTCTCAATCTAACTTCTAGTGAATTCAGTGGACTCTGTGCTTTGGTGGTCTTGCAAGAAGTAGACTTTTCCATTTGCTATTAGAACTTTTGCTTGAAGTGTAAAATTAGCGCGAGTGCTGAGTACCAGAATGGCAGCCATAGAAAACATACTTCTGTCTTCACAAATCGGAAAAGCATATGCAGCATTTGAAATTTGCCCAATTCACAAATGCACTTCAGTTCTGAGGTGGAGATAGCTACTCCTGTGGGGAAGAAGTTTGTTCCATCTTCTCATCCTTGGCCATGCTGCCCAGACTGCCAACAACTGACAAAAATAGTTGTTGCATCTGTGAGGTGAGGTGTTAAGAAATGGATTCACTTTAAGTTGCCTTATCTCAGTCATGTCCAATGCTCTCCTACGGTGCATTAAGCCATGTGATTGACTTTGCACATATCATTCATTTTCCTCTCTGACCTGGTGAAAATAGTGCATGTACACGATTTCAGGAAATTACGTTTACTAGTGGTTCCTATTTGTGGGCTTTAAGTATATGATTGTACGTATTTATTATTTATATATTAACATAAAAGTATATTAAGGCTCTGATCCCAAATCAATGAAATCAGTGAAAATCTTTTCATTGATTTCATTAAGTTTTGAACAAGAACTGAAAGAAGTTGCTTTAGTATTAAGGAATTCCCCAAATAGTTTCTACTTCTCCTTGCATTTGGACATGTTTAAATTCGGAGTAGAGCCAGTGATTGATACTTCTTTTGGACAGATTCAGTGGTGGTTTTTAGCTAATTGTCAATGCTCATGCTTGATTGTGTACGTAGATTGGAAATGCTTTTATGGTAGCAGATTTTCTCTCTTCCAAATCTGTAGAGCAGAATCAGGTAAGTGAGATAGCTTGATAAGAAAATAGACACCTGGGATATAGAGTGTGATTAAAATACTGTTCTGAATTAAAAAGTCTTACTTTCAGAAATATATATTTCTTCTAATTTAAATAAAAACCAAAAGTACATTTGGATAACCTTAATGAAGTCTCTAGATGAATCATATGCTTTAAACAGCAAACAGGGGTGTATTCCTATCACTAAAATTGTTGGACCACAGTGGATGCTTCTACTGCCTTCTGACTTACTAACACTGCCTGTAGTCTTTGTTCAAATTGACCTTTACAAGTATCTAAAAGTTACAGTTTGCAATACAGCAAGTTTGGCAGAGGAACATACATGATTATTCATATCATTGTTTAAACGGTAACCAGATGTGTCTTGTTTTTCTTCTTTCTTTCCCATTGTTTTCAAAAAGTGATGTTAATCCAAGATGTTAATCCATTTACAGGGTTTTTCCACAGCACCAAATTCCCCTTCGGTGAATTCACGTTCCATTACCTTGGGCCCATCCCTGTCCCTTGGTAATATCTCGGGAATGACGGCAAACCCAGAAATGAAGAAGCGCAGAGCACCTCCTCCACCGGTCGCAACGCCTCCATTGCAGAACACGGAGATGAGTGGACAGGAGAAGACAACAGCACAGGTAACAGTGTCACCACACAATGTGTCCTTTGCTAAATGCATTAGCTACAGATCAGTTAGTCCCTCAGACCTAAAGTCAATCACAGATATTTTGGCTAGCCATTAACCTCAAGCACACTGAAACTCTTGATTTTAGAAAATACAAAATTTGTCAAAAGTCTTAGAGTTTTGTACATATTTGCTGAGCCTTCTGGGGATTGCCCTAAACCTTCCTCGCTTTCAAGCTGAAAATTATATGGATGAATAGACGTCCTTGTTGGCCGGGATAGTCCTGAAAAATAGGTCACTCTTCTAGTGACTGATGAAACCCTACAGCACACTGTTTTGTCCAAGTACTTGTCAGGATGTTCCCTACAACCCTATTTTCAAAGCTGCTGTGGGACACTAGAAGATCTGCCCTGCTTTCTGAGCTGGACCATGTGATCCACTATTTTGTCTTCATTGTTTCACAACACAGTTACCCAAAATCAAGATTTTAAAGGGGGAAAAATGAGGACTTAGCTCTTTGAAAAGAGGATTTTCTGGAAAAGGAATGTGTTCTTGTTTTTATGGTGTCAATCAGGTATGTTTTGTTATTAGATGTACCCATACACATCAAGACTTGGCTCCATCAACAAAAGTGTCATACTGTAAATATAAGCTTTAAAAGTCAGTGTGTAAAGCTACATGTAGGTGCCAAATAAAAGAAGAAGCAATCAGTCCCTAACTTCAGGGCCATGTGATGCAGCTGCACCTGCCCTGCTTAAGGCTTGCCTATAGCAGGTTTGTCTTTGAGAAAGCAAACTGTATTTGTCCGAAAAGGAACAAAGGAATAGTCTTTGAGTTCAGTACTATGGATGATAAGTCTAGAGCTCAGTCTGACTCCCTGTCTCTCTTTTCTTTACCTGTATTAACGTACTTTTAGTGCTTTATCTAACAGGATATTGTGTAAGCAATATTGATACACAGCCGTGGTGAAGTTAATGACTTTTCATTTTTGTATACTATCTCACCAATGTACATAACTCGGACAATCTCAGCCTGAACTAGGATTGTGGGATCTTATTTTCGCATTCTTAACATAACTAATGGTGTGATTACTGGGACATAAGAGTGTTTCAGGTTATTTTTCAGAATCTGAATAGATGCCTTTTGAAATTAACACTTATTTATAGGCACAGCACAAGAGAAATGAGTATCTTATCTTGCAACGTTTGATGAACTTTTTAAATTCTCTTTGAATTTCCTACGGGAAATATTTTGATACAGTTTCTGGTGTCTCCTAGAGCTACACATCCAATGCACTTAAGATAAATAGATGTTTCTTTAAAAAATATTATGATACTATAACTTATAAATTTATACAAGTGTAGTAATCACAGGCTCTGTTTTGCTACCCTTCTCTCAGACTTACCTTCGCATAGTAGGGCATCAGCATGTCTTGTCTTAAATTGTGTTGCACAAAAACATTGAAAAGCTAAACTGTTTTTAAATATGCAGTTTGCTATTTTCAGCATTGTTTCAGATGGACAAAAGTGACGGCTTTCTGAACTCATTAGGGAAGAGCATTCGTTTTGTTGTCACAAGTAGCATACAGTGCAGTGTCAACTTTGAATTTATTCTCCTAGTCTAAAGAAAAAGTTAGTTTGAGGAAGGAAAGCGGATGAGGTCGCATCAGTGTGAACTCCATAGTGAAGTTAATTTGGGGCAAAAGAAATATCTTGTGTAGCTGGCAAAGTCACTAAAGTGTGCTGTAGATTAAAAACACGGTTGCTGGAGTTCATCTGACTGTTCTTTTATCCTGTTTTTGTTAGGTAAAGGACATCTTTCAAAACAATTGCACAGTTGAAAATATTAAACCACTGTTACGTGCATCTCAGGCTGCCGGTTTGCAAGTTGCTCACAAGCTGCACAGTAGCTCAAACAGGAGCATGAGGCATACACTTGAAATGAAGCACAAGTCCCATGAAGCAATCAAAAACTGAGGGAAAAGATTAAAGATTTAGTATTATGTGCCAAGGTAGCAACAGGAATATTGTTTATATCAAAACCCAAACAGTTCTATTTTATCTACATGCAGCCTCTCAAGTTTGCTGTGAAAAACAGAGTAAAAAATCTCATGGTGTAAGTTTATTTCTTTAGTTTATGGGAAAGAATTAGCTTTTTTTTTTTTTTTCAGGGAAGGACGTCAATTCCTTATTAATGGACTTCCTTCCATAAAAAGATAAGATGTTTGTTTAGAAAACTTTATTTATGTGCAACTGTTACTAACAGGAAGATCCTGCAAAGGGGAACATGTTTATTTCTAGTGAAGCTGGCACATTAATAGAGAATGAAAATGTTGGTGATCTGAACATTTAGAAGGATTTTTCTTTTAAACTAACCACTTCCATAAAGCTATGTTAGAAAAGCAAATACTGTAGCTGTTATGAATATATGTAGTTTGACCTTCAAACCCAACAGACCAATTATTTTTAACTCATTGTCAAGCTCTTGGGCTTGATTCCATTTTCTTCACAGTATAGCTAATCTTTTAGGAATATTTTTCTCATCTCCCTGCCTAGTGACTGCAGTCAGGAACTTCCATGAAGACTAGAATGCTTTAATTACACTTAGATTTTCTCCACTCCTTTTTCTAGATAGGTGGATCACTGCAATATAACTTTATTGTATCTCAACTCTTGTCTCTGTGTGGCTCACAGTAATCAACCTCCTTGAGGGTAAGACCCCTGCCCTACCTTGCCAAGCATTCATTTCTCGTGTCTGTTTACAGGTAGTATTTCCTCTGTGTAACTTCATTTCTGATACAAGTAAGCAATGTTTCAATGTGCTGAACAATTTACAAAGGAGAGCAAAGTCAAAGAAGGGAGAATTTTTTTTTTTCCTCTTCTTTTAAACATCTGCCATATGATAGAATTTAGAATAATGAGAAATGACTTGAAAAAATATTCAGGAAAAGATCATGGTATATTAACACTTCTGCTATGAAATGTAGACGTTTGGATGACCTGCTATAGAAGCAAGGAGATCCTCTCTCCTTTGTAATCTGCAATGCAGAGTCTGCACCATTCAGATCTGTACTGCAGACCAGTGTGTGGTGTGGGCAAAAAATGAAACTCCTTTGCACACAGTATCTGTTCACTCTCAGAGAACTTCAGGCTATTCTGTATGAATAGCAGGAGAGAATTTTGGATGTTATAAATAGTGGGGGAAGGTGCACATATAACCAGTTTGTCTCTTGAAATACAGTATTTATGTTTGTGCTAGCAAAACTTGCGGAAGCCTTGCGGTAGGTGTTGTATATACCACGTCTGCGCCCCAGAAAACATGCACTTTACACAGACAAAATACGTAATGGAAAATCTGTATAAGTATTCGATTGCATAGAACAGGGGAAGGAAGAGGTGGTTGCTTAAAGCTGCATGTGAAGTAAATGCATCTCCTGAGGAGTCTATACAGTGACCCCTGTTTAAAAGAAAAAGTAATGTGATTTGGTTCATGTCTTGGGAGAATTCTAAAATTGAGCATTTGAATCTTTGGGAGGCCAGGAGTATTGTTCACTGGCAAATTAGTTTATAGGAATAATTCTTTTTTTCCCCCTTCTTTTATTTTCTTTTCCTTTTTTTCCTTAAGTATGTTTGGGAAAGTACAGAAATTGGAGTGAGAGGAGATGATGATAAAGAAGGCCCCAGGGGCTTTCTGTAAGAGCCTTTACTATGAGATGGAAGTGCTTTCTTTCAAAACAAAATCATGAAGCTTTTAGGAGATAACATCAGAATTGGAACTGATGATCAGTGCCTTCATCTGCATAATGGCTCTAATATCAACTCCAGAAGCCACAAATGCAGCTTGTGGACTGTGGTAAATAAGCCATGTGCCATTTCTTTCAGTTGTGGTGACTTTCAAAGCAGAAGCACTTTCTAATCATACGTAGATATCAATGGAAGCATCTGGCATTTGTTACTAGCCAGTCAAATCTGTGTGCTTAGGAGAGGAATGAGGCAATATGCAGTATGAATATTCTAGCATTTGTTCAATAGACTTCAATTTCATTTGCAATAGAAGACAGAGTTTCATAGATTAATGAAAATTGTATTGTTGCTTCTGATGCAGGTGAGGATCTGGCCTTGCACTTTTAGAAATTACCTCTTAGAGGGGAAAAAAGCCCTGAAAATTGTTCTTGTTTATGCTTATACAGTTTTCTACGTGTTGCCGTAGACAAACTAAGATAGGTGACTTGATGTGGGTTTTGCCCTGCTTCTTATGTTCCTCTCTTTTCCATTTAGGTTTCAGACTTGGATTGCCCAGGACAGTCGTAGGCCAATTTTTGGTCATTCGTAACTTTAGGGTAGACCACTTGCCCTCAATTTTACCAAGGGTAATGTTTTTGTACCAAGAATACTGCATTTGTTGAAGATATTTACTCACATGAGTAAGAGGAATATCACAGAGAGAGTCAAAGGTTTGCTTGAAGCATTGCTGGCAGAGCATTGCTTTGTTCGTACCTCCAGAATGTTTTTGATAAATTTTTATGCCTAAATGAATATGTCATGTTTAAGGCAATCATTTTTAACATAAACAGACGTAAATAAGACTGCCGTATCTTTCCTGGAGAAAATAAGGTAACTAATACGGAAAAGTTGCCAGATTTCTTGGTTACGTAGATAAGGAGTTTTCACTACTTGCTATGTCTTTTATGGAAATGAAAAGAAAATGTTACTTTTTCCATCTTCGTGGACAATTTTTATTCTTTTTATTTTTTTCTAAATATTTCTACCCTCTTGTTGGAGATGATAGCTTTTGAAGGCACACGTTCTAATGTTTATTCCGTGTGCAGGAGCTGTGGCTCCATCAGCAGTCTGCGATAGGAGTGCTGCTGAGGTAGCAGCCCCCTTAGTTTAGGCAACCCATGCGTTCAGTAGCTTTTTCTTACCTTTTATGGAGATACCTTTCTCACAGTAAAATTTCTATCAGGGTAGTACTCATCCTTTTTACAAATCTGTATAGATATAATATATCAGTGATAGAAAACAACATTTTAAATCCCTTCTGGTTAATTGAGTGTATTGAAACTGTGTCCAAAGGAGGAGGTAGTCTGAGAAAACATCCTTTTGAGGGCCAGTGAATTTGTGCCTATCTGCAGGCAACCTTGAAATGCCTTAAATCACATTGTGTATGAACAGTGTATAATAAAAACGTACCTGGAATTTATTCTGCTAGCACAAGAAACAGATTAAAGTAATAAAAGTAAAGGGTAGGTAGTGAAAGAAATATATGAATAAAAATACTGAAATAATAGTTAACAAATAGGAAATTATTCAGATCGTTATTAACCATACGTTGACTCAGATTTCCAGAATCAGACTCTGAAGTTGCGGTTCCTAGTTTTCCCATGTATATCTATGTACATTAGGGGCGATTGGAAGGCAATTGGAAGTGTGATTCATTGTCTTCCTTAGAATTGGAAGTAAAATATATTTTAGAGAAGTAGCCAAGATTTTTAGCTTGCCCATAATTAGGAAGCTGAGTTTGTAGCTTAGGTTTTCTGAACTTTCAAGATACCAGAAGGTACTTCTGGTTGCTCAGCAACTCTGAAAATCTGGCCATTGTGATTTTAATATCATATTATTCTTCACTCTACCACCTTCTGTTGCAACAGCAATTTAAATTGAGATTGCTAGTACAGCAATCTCAACAAAGCAAGCATTTCTCCCCTAATGTTCACCGTCATGCTCATTTTTGTGCAGGTATCAATCTTGTACGTTTCCGCAAAGTGATTCCACTCTTCCACCTTGCTGCTTCATAATCTAATAGCACAGATCAGTCAGTAGAGCACAACAGAGAACCTTCTTTGATTAATCTGAAATCCTGTGCAACTGCTGTTCACCTCTGGTTTTCAAAATGATGTATTTTCGTGTGGCTGCAATTTAGACCCTAAAGCAATCAATACATGTCACGTAGAATAGAGAAGAGTAAGGTATATTAATAATATATGCAGCTGTGTCAGTAAAGATGCCATCACTAGAGCTCTCCATCTGCGTGTCTCCAGAATTACAGTACCTTGAATCAGCTTTGTCCCTGGCTACTTTGGGTGACTCCACTATTAAAAATAAGTCCTGCAGTCATCTTCAGTTCTGAGAAAGAGCTGAGTGCTTTGTGAGGATGACAGCCTTTTTCTCCCAAGGTTCTTTTTTACTATTTTCAGAAGTATTGTTTATGTTTTATTGTTTACCTTACACTTTTTTCTGTATTTCTGTGTAAGGTGAAAAGTTGTGCGCAGTTCATTGTGGAGAACACCTGATGGTTGTCCTCTGTTAATAAGGGGCCTGTAATTCAGTGTAAGGGTGGATGGACTTAGATTAGTTATCTGCCTTTCACAGGTTACACGTAGGTCAGAAACATCTGTTAGAAGTCAACGAAATACAACTGCATTTTTTTAAATTATTTTTCAGAGAGGAAGGGAGGTTTCTTTTGACTCAAAGGTCTTCTGGGTGAGGTCTTCTCAACCTTTCTCTAATGACACATTTCCTTTCTCCCTTAAGCATTCTGTGAATGTTGGGGGGGGGGGGAGGTGGTTTTTTTTCCCTCCTCACATCTATGGAACATCCAGAAATCTCCTTTGAGAGTAACAGACAGTGTGTCCTGAGGAAGGATGCAGTGAATCAATTTCTGCTGTAGGAAAAAGCTGTTTTTTCATCTTCTAGATTAATTTTTAGGTTTCATAAGTTAGTTAAGGTAGGAAAGCAGGATTTGTTCAAAGGAGGAGGAAGAACATATCACTTGTTTGTTTGATTAAAAGGGATTTGATGATTGGGTTTGTACCCTTTTCATTTGGTTTGGTTTTCTTTGCATGTATGGAGGAGGCCTGAAATGTAGATGGTGAATGCTATTTTTAAAAGTTCCTTTGCCTTTGTTTGTTAACAGAGGAATATCATGAGTGTTATCTACAGTCTTCTCTGATTTTGGTGCCTAACTTGTTAGAACCCTTGTATGATACATGATACCTCTCAACAGTATTTTAAGGATAGGGACAGGGATATTGTATCTTAAAGGACATTAAAAAAGGGCATTAGAGGTGCCCATTTTCCAAAATATTGCTTAGTTACCCAAGTTATATAATTATTAGGCAGAAAAGAAGAAACCCTCATCTTTTTTTTATGTGTGTTTGGGGCAAGGATGGTTGGTGTTTTCCTGTTGTTGTTGAGAAGTCAACAGATACTTGAGGATGTATGAGATGTCCTTTCGTGGTTTAAAGAACAAACCTAATACTACTCTTCAGAATTCTTGAGACTGCAGAGGGGTAGTACAACTGCTAAGAAAACAAATTAAATCATACATGGCACTCTATCTAGTTTTTGCATTAGATTTTGAATATTAGAGTGGTAGAGTACACACATCTGCTGCACAGTGTCAGACCAAGAGATGAGATTTCTTACACAGCTGGTATGAGGCAGTATTTTGATGAAGTCAAAGAGTAGCCGAGTCTTTAATGCGGATAGATGATCAATAGCTAAACCTATTAGGAATGGGTATTTTATCTGTGTCTCTATTTCATATCAATTTCATGTAGAAATCACTTATTTTGAATATACTAGGCTGTAAGTGCTGCATGATAATTATGAACCTTTGCTGTAGGCTTTTAGTATCTATCTCACGCTGGGGGTTTTATTGCAGTTATCCTGTTTGAAATTCTGTTTAGAAGCTTATTAACTTCATTTATGTGTTTCTGTAGATGTTCGGAAAGTATGGACGTGATGAGATCTTTTTCTTTTGCTCACACAGACATTATAAAATACGTAATTTTCCACACTGACATAAATGCTTCCTTTCTCTTTGACCAGAGAATTGCCTGCTATTCTCTTAGGATGTTCAAACAATTCCTCTTTGGTCGCCCACACAGTCAGAGAGTAAAATCAAACTTGTCCAATAGCATAGATACAGAATGTCCTGTAGTTCCTTTGTTTGAGCAGTAGCTATGCAAAATATTCCTGAGGTGGTGCATTGGAGAACAGCAGCGCTATCTGGAGTAGAAAAGATTGTATCTCTGTGAAGTCTCTTTTTATTGTAGAGGCAGGTAACAAAGATGTACAGAGAATACTGAATGCTGTTGCTAAATGCTACCAGTGCCACACTCTGGATTTCCTAAAGCAATTTAAAGAAAAAAGGTGGAAGTAGAGCTGGTGTTTGCAAAGAAGCAGAGGAGATCAAGAAAACTGCAAACCTCTTAGTGTGGTGCATATACTGGAAAAATTACCGGAACCATAATAGAGAATTTAATTACTTGGCATCTGTATGGAGATAATGTACAGAGCGAAGCAAATATGGCTTTAATAAACAGTAATCCTGCCTTACAAATCTCTTAGACTGTTCTTGACGGATTCAACAAACACATGGATGTGGATGATCTAGTTGATGCAAGCTGCTTGAGTTTCCAAAAGGCTTCCACAGAGGTCCCTCACCAGAAGTTGTTTTAAAGAAGCCAAGTATCTGTATTGTAAGGAGGAAGGTCATCTTATTCTTAAATAATTGATTAAAAAGTAAAATCATGGGATCCACTCTTGTAATGGAGGAATGTACAGGTTAGTGTGCAATAATATATGTAAGAAAGATCAGAATGGTCTTTTCCTAATACAATATAAAAATGTTGGGCTCTCAGCTGACAGTAACCAGTCAGGAAGATCTTAGAATTATAATATATAGTCCTTTTTGAAAAAGTCAGCTCAAAGCTCTGTAGCAATCAAAAAGCAAGTCAAACTCAGAGAATTTTAGGAAAGGAGAAGGGTAATGGTCTGGGGGAGGGAAGAATTTTATGCCACTGTATTTTGAGCTTTGTTATGCAATCTTGAATACTGCAGTTGTGCTCCTCTCATTTCCAAAAGGATATTAGAGAATGGGAAAAGGTTTGTAGAAGGGCATTGGGGTGGTCAAAGGAATGGAAGAGCTTAATACAAGGAAAAACTTAAACTGTGATTCTTCAGCTTGAAAGAATGGCATGAAGACCGTGGATAGGATTTTGACTGTTCAGCTGCCTAACTGGCCTTACAAGAGCTGACGAACATCGTTTGAAGCTAGTAGAAAAAAAACTTGAACAAAACGTAAAAAAACAAAGAACTTAGTAGCCTGTGAAATCCCTTGCCGAGGGTTGGTGTGGGTGCTCAAAGTTTCCATGGGCTCATGTAAGCAGGAGATAAATCCATTGGGAATTATTAAACAGAAACCACACCAGGAAGTCCCTGACATGAAATTAGTTGGTAGCTGCAAAAGTATTGGAGGAGAAGGAAGTATTAAACACACCTGCCCTTTCCTTCTACTCTCCTCTAGGTGCTGGCCACCATCTGACACAGAAGCCTGCACAGAAGAACCTTTGAACCTAATCCAGTAGAGCTATATTTGGATAATGTGGAAGAGGTGGTTTTTGCCTAAGTATTTGTCTCGTTACAATCTGATATCGCACCAGTCACAGGCAACCTTCTTACCAACCACTACATCTTATTATTACTGATTTGATAACCAGGCAACAGGTCTCATTAAAGACAGGAGCTTTGATTTCTCTTCGCAATCGTTGCTCTTTTTGGTGCTTATACGTGCGAAACTCTGCACTTGTAGAACAAGGCTGTAAGTTTTACTGGAAAACAATATGGGCAATAAGAAATTTCCTCTAAAGCAGCTTGCCTGATATACGTATTACAACTTTAGCACTGTAAATGCAGTATCAGAGAGACCTACAGAGCCCAGGGTTGTATTTTCAGTCCAGGGGTTGAGATGCAAGCACCCAGCTCAAATTACTGGGAGCAGGGAGCTGTGGAATTGAGGCCAAATGCACTCTACTGGCACATATCTTTCACTGAAAAAATAAGCAGCAGTGTAAAAAGGTTGATCCCATTCCATGCAAAGTCCATATCAGGTTTAGGTCAGTGTCGGATATTCTCATTGATTTAAGACAAAAATGGGCAAGTGGATAGTCATGATGTTCTGTGCTTTCATTTCTCTTTCCCGTAACTATCACTGTACCTTTCTGCTATCATTCAGATGTACCACTACCTTCCTTACTCATATCCCACCTTAGCCCTACAACTGTTGCTCATGGGACTGAATGACAGAAATCATCAATTTAAGACAGTCTTTTTGGTTACAATTTTTTGCCCTTTTTTAAAGAAAAACAGCCATATTATTTGCTACTGATGCTTTCTATACTTTTTTTTTTCTTTCTATGTTTGCTCTGTTGACAGCAGTCCTTTGAGGAATGAGCCTTTGGGATGCTTATGCCTTGTGCGGTGATGGGTTTACTGTTGTGCCTAGCAAATGATGATGTCGCTACCTGTCAGAAGTTAGAAAGTCATACTGATCCCTCACGGTATTCTGCTTCCCTGGATTTGAGCAGTTTTACCCAAAGGATTGGGCGATATTTCATTGTTTAAGAAGAGTGTGTAAGGATGGAGCTTTTCATGGGGTTTTCATTTAATTGCTTTGTGTTGGAGAAGCCAAGTACAAACTGTTGCCCTTCACAGACAAGGGCAGGAGATATTCTCATTAGCAATGAGACACTGAATTAAGTTACGTAGAAATAACGGTCTTTGTTACCAGTCATAAATCTGAAAAATTTTATCTACTTAATATTTCTACTGGACTTGAACCTGGCTACCACTCTCCTATCCTATCACAGAGTCTGGTATCAAGATCTACTAGAACCAATTAGCAGAACAATAGTATGAAGTAAAAGAGCTTTGTGGTGCTTAAAAATGTGAAATTAAAACACAGAACAATTAATACCTAATTTGAAAGTGATTTGTTCATTTCTCCTTAAAGAGTTCTAAACATGCTGTTTCGGTTAGCTGAATGAGAAGCATCCAGGCTTTTCTTTTCATATCTGAGAAAACAGCACTCAGATGGCAAACGTGAAACCAGCCGATAGTACATCAGATAACATTTGCTGTGCAGTCTTGATGTTTAATTTAGCTAGACAAGTATACTCTAGTTCAGCTAATGATGCAGGCCCAAATTAAAGTAAGAGAGTGAAAAATGCAGTGATGGCTGAGGGCTTATCTTCCTGTCACGTACATGATCAAATTTAGGAAATATATCAAAGACTCACAAAAAGCTGCTAGCAAAAGGGAGTAATTTATATCTCTTTTTAAGAGGAAAGTATCTCTCAAATTTATTCTGAACCTTCATATATGCACACTTAATCAAACAAAAAGCTTTAATTCTTTTAAAATAGTTATCAAAGGCTACAGCTAGATGATGTATGTACTTTAGTGACTGTTTCCTCAATATCTTCAAAGAGTATCATTTCAGAATATGTTACATTTTAATATTTTCTTCTCTGTTCATCCAAGCAAATTCTGTAGTTTCAGTCCAAATTGCTACTCATCCTTTTGAGAGCTCCTGCTACTCAACTTTGTGTTGTTGTACTTTAATTTACAAGCAAAAATGTCCATTTTTAACAGTAAAATTGCAGAAGGCTTTAAACTAACTATAGATTTTTTTTTTAGGCAGCAACTTATTTCCCAGTTACTTTTGTGTCCCAGGGTTTTTTTTTAAAAAAAAAAAAAAAAAAAAAAAAAAAAAAAAACTTGTAATTAATACAGCTGTTTTCAGTCTGACTTGTGCTATAGTTTTGAGTTACATATCCCAATGTGATAAATTAATTTAAAGGACTCTTAATCACTTTGAGAAAGTTAAGGGCCAGTGATTTTTTTCTCTTTTTTTTCCCCCCTCTCCCTTTTTCTGTAGTTCAGACAGTATGAATGAGGATGTTGGTATAGAATTTCAGTGAAGATTTTGATGTTAGCCAGAAGGTGCAGCCTCTCAGAAGTGCAAGGGGAAGTAATACTGCCTTTACACTGGCTTTTTGAGAATGTGCCTTTACTCAGATAAAGTCCAAGGTCCATTAATATGTGTCAACTTTAAAGCTCACTTTACAATTTTATCTTTCTTTAAAGTGAGAATATTGTTTCTTATGTTTCTTATATTTCTACTATATTTTTTAAGTTGCTTATGATGAAGTCACTATGGAAGAATAGTCCACTTTATAGCCTTATTGCATTTTTATAAATGCAATTATTTTTACATTTCTATCCAGAAAATAGTAGATGATGAGTATCAGGTGAAGTTCAGTGTGATTTACATTTACCTGATCTAACTTAAGGCTGGATTATGGGAAGCGCTGAGTGTTTCAGGCTCTGACTTAAGTAGGCTGGTATTCTAGACAGGGTGGGAGAGGAAGACCTGCAAAATTTGGTGAGATTTGACATTGCTGCTGTTCTCTGCAAAGCAATCCAGTCCTGCTCAACCTTCCTCACATACAGTCTCTGAATTCACATCAAAGTGACTTGGTGATCCTTAATATATTACTGGAACCCAAGCAAGCTGGACCTGTAGTATCCTTATTTTACCATTTAACATAGATCGCATAATAATCATGTAAGAATACAAGGCTTGTTTGACAGGAAGATTTAAAATAGCAGTTAATAAAACAGACCCTTTTATTTCTTTGCAAGAAAATATACAGCTTGAGAGTTCGGTATTTAAACCGTGTGCAAGCAGAATTCTTGGAAAAGTCTTTTCTCCAACATCAATAACATTCCTGATCTTTTTACAATCATCCAGTTGCTTCTGGCTGTGAGTTCATGGATCACCTGCCAACTGTTTCTGAACAGACTAATGCTACCTGCCTTGGGAATAATACCACAACTTACCATCTGGTGAGATCATGATAGTATCACTTGACCTCCACATGTGGTCCCTGTCAAGCACTTCATTGAAAGCTGGCAAGACATCAGGGCCCGAACATACTGTTCTGTGCAGCCCTGAATTTTGGCAGTTGCAGCATTTAGTAAGTAAACTTCATCTGGCTTGCAAGTCACACAGGCAAGTAGGACAGGCTGATGTCATCGTAAGCTTTAACTCTCATTAAAGAGAAAGTATGTGTCAAGTAATTACTAGGCTTTGTTGGGCAGGGTATTTAGGGGAAGTTAATAGACAAAGATAATTTTAAGCAACAAGGCTGCTGAAGAAATGGCATTCAATAACCAATGAAAAATGGCCATAAGGCCTTGCTTAATTTAGAAAACTGAGCTTGTGTCATTTTTCAGATTTCACTTGTAACTTCACCTTTCTTAGCTCTTAAAATAGTAAAAAAAAGAAAAAACAATCTATACCAAAAAAATTAACTAGGTAAGTGCAAGCTGTGTAAATCAGGTTTACTTTCAATACTTAATGGCATTATGTTCTGGTCATTCTTTAGCCAAATAAGAAACCACCACTAGTAAGTATAGTCTAATAAAAAGTGTTCTTTCTTGGTTAAAGCTATTTTTTATTTGAGATGATTCACAGTTATATGTTAAAACAAATAAAAGCAGGAGGAAGGGAGCCTGAATCCAGTTTCTCCAACTGCATACTGCTTCAGTTTTTCACCTGTTCAGAGAATGATGGTGTGGTCACTGGGGGAAGTAGGTGTCTTATTCTGTTTGCAGGGTGTTTCATCTTAATCGAAACATCAGAGTTCAACAGAGAAGCATCGAGTCCTGCACAACAGTGTGTTGCTGACCCTTTATAAACATGTACAGGAAGTCAAATACCGTAGTGGGGTCCCCTGTCAGGGTGAGATCCAGTCGTAATTTTGGATGGTGAAACTCTTACACTTGTGTGGGTACTGTAACGTAGAGCCAATGTTGTGCTATAGCCTGTAGTAATATGTCTAATTTACAGTGTGATATCACTTTGTTATTCGAACTTTTTCTTGGTTTCTAAAGATCATGTAAGTAAGGGCTTCTGGCTGCCCTTCATTTGTCCTGGGAGGAGCTAGACTGAGTGGAAGTATACAGGGAGCAGTGGAAAGGGATGGCATTAAACCATCACTGGACTCAGGTTTCTCTGACACGCTGTTTATCTTCAGATTAAGAAGGGTCATATAAGAGGAGTCAATACTGGAAATAAGAGGAAAAAAAAGCCAGGTGTGCTTTCTTCTAAATCTAGACTTTTGAAGAGATTACCTAGAGCTTAACGCTTTTCTAAGCACCAGGTACTCACCAGCTTTCTTTACAGAAGAAAACTCTTAAGTGTAAAGGAAAACTTAAGCTCCAGGGAGTTGTGCAACTCTGTGGCAGTAGAAAGGACATGGTTTTCTGTTTTTCTGGTCAAAGGTTTGTGTGATTGCATTCCACTGTCTATCAGGTTTTAGGCTACATCCCATTCCAACCTTCCAGCAGAATATTGGATAAAGATGCAAAATAAATTTTGCAGATCCTCATTTGACATCTTCCAGATTTTTAAGGACAGACAAGCAAACTGACCAGCCAGCCTGTAGTAGTGGAGACAGGTCTGAGGGAGAAAAAAGGGTATGTATAATCCTTATGCCAGTGCCTTTTCTCAAGACGTTTATGCAAGACCTTTCTGATAGCACTGCATATCTGACTCAAGGAGACACCATTTATCTCTAACAAACTTCTTCGCGAGAGGTCAGAGAAATACTAAGCTGCAGTCCTACTATGTAAACTCTTACAAATACTCACTTATTCTAATCAAATTCATTGTTCTAACTAAACAAATAAGCATAAATATGAAATGAAATCTTGAAGGCTTTTTTGCTGTTTTTGTTTGTTTTATTTTGCAACCTATTTCTGAAAGAGAAATAAATCTTAGGAGCAGATCAGTTTGTGGTGGTTTTAAGATATGATATGTAAGTGTCTGAGGTGGCTTTTTTCCTAAACGAAGACATAAATGAGGAGGATTACATTGAATTCAGAGAAACCAGGGAAGTTTAATTCTCTGCCAAAACAAACATCCGCAGACTTGTGTAGTCTACATGTTTCAATGCATGTGAAAATATTTGGTGTTGTAGAGTGACTTCCTTGAGTAGAAATAATATTGCAGCTAGTAATGAGATTTTGCAAAAGGAGGAAATCACAGCTATCTTAGTAATTTAACATCTCAGTTTTGTTTATGGGTTGTTTCCTGTCTGACACATTTAGCTGAAAAGTTAGTGTTTAAAGAAGATTAGAATGACATTAATTCTTAACTGCCCTTGACCATGACATTTCACAAAGGGTGTGTTCAATAAAAACAGATGGAAAAATGAGCTTGTCCCTTCACCTTGTAGCAGCGGCTTTCTTATGTCAACGGATTTCATTTTCTGTCACCAATCAACTGAGTATTGAAGGACATTCTTGGCTTTTGTTTTCTTCATTTTATGAATAAATTAGCACAAGAATATAGCAGTTTCTGTAAAATCCAGTAATACTGAGCTTTTTATCTGTTACGAAGGCTGAGATGTTTGTGAAGTCACAGCTTTATTTTTAGTAAGGGATACTAAATTTCATTACAAAATCCTATTTGATACCAGAATTTTATAATGAGAGAAATTTACTCTGAAACTAAACAGCATAAAAGTAGGCAGAATTTCACAAGGTTTTGGAGCATCTGACAAAAATAACAATAGGAAGGGTATTTTTCACAAGAGCCATACAACTTGTTCCTTTATCACAAGCCTGACACAGCATCTGAACCTTTTAGTAGAAAATTGGTGTTCAGCAGCCATGAGTGTGGCTGGAGTGCCCATATCTTTCTCCATTTGCCCTGGCTGTCTTGGTAGCCAGCACAGCAGAAGCAACATGGTGCCCGGCTGCCAAGTTAGGAAGGAAGACTGTGCTGCAAGACCTTCTGGTGGCACCACAGGGATGTAGTTGTCCAGCTTGAAGAGTTAGTTGTGTGTTGCACTGCAGGGTTTTGACTCATTTTGGCAGTAGCTTTTTAACTTTGTAAGGCTTATTTTGAAAAATCTCCCTTTAAGTTTGTTATTCATTTCATTGATGGGTTTGTGAGATCCAGCACTGAAAAATTAGGATATACTGAACTCAAAAGATTGCTCCAGAGAAGCTGCTTGCCAGTTTCTAAAGTGTAGTCAAAATAACAAGTTGTTCAAAGCATATCCTCTTTAAAATTGTTTCTATGTGACACATTTTTTAATATCTCTGTATATGTTACTGCAATATGTTATCACATTGCATGGGATTCTAATCATCATTTAAAATGTCCCAACACTTAAATGCATTCTGCACCATAAAGACCTCCTTTTGGGAGATATCAGACTGCTGACTTTGAATCCCATTGCAATACACTCACAGATTAAAATTTTAATTTTTAATCAGCTGAAATAGAGCACTACCCAATAAGGAAACAAGGTAGAGAATTTCAACGCTGAATAGACAATTTAATACAATGTAATTAAAATGATCAGCCTCATGAATTGCTCATAAGCTCGGTTTCTGTTAGAGCTCTTTGAATTTTTCTTTGTCAGTATATGCCGGTGTCAGCCTAATGATGTATGACCTGTCCAGGAAATATTAGACATACGAGTAAATGTTAAGATGTGATAGTGTTCAATTGGAAGTTCTTATGGTGTCTAGTGCTAGGCATGGTGAAGCATCTGTTGTCCTGGGAAAATGCAGAATCAGCTGGATGGAGTAGCTTTTATATCATCAAGTTTAGTGGACAGATTTATGTCTCCTTTCTGCAGCTTGAACGATTTATCTCTCTGATTTCCTTGAGCGGTGGTTCTTCGATCAAAATATTTTCTTCTCAACTGCTTTAAATTATGTACAAAATCATAGCAAAAATATTTTTATAAACTCTCAAACCATATATCTTATTCACATGCCAACCTACCGCTTGTCTTTCATACAACGCTACAGAAGCATCAGTGCAGTTATGGTGCAGCAGGAGTTTAAAACTCTTTAATAAAAAGGGGCATTTTTTTTTCCTAGAGCTTCTTGTAAAATTGCTCCTACTTATTTCAAGATTTCTTAAATTTCCTTGTGAGGAAAAGAGGGTTGAGATGATCGTGCACGTAGTTTTGGGTTGTACAGTTGGTCAGTTAAAACTTAACTCCGAAACTTTCTGTGGGTCATTTTTAAATGCTTGTAATTGGATAGGCAATCTGACCCCATCGAATGTCATCAGCAGCAGGTTTATTGAAATCTGGCTTGCTTAGATCAGAGCGTGTGTCTTGTCTGTTCTGGATGTCAGAAAACAGTTTATAGACATGGCATGCCAGTGATTGAATACATGTGTGTTCTTTTTTCCAACTCCTTTTTTGTTTACTTGTAAAAATAATTTCTATAAGCAACCACTCAGTGTTTCCTCTGACAAGGCATTTTATATACTAATTATCCAAAATCACAGCAATACAAGCATTCTGTAAAACGGTGAAAGATCCTGACATGTCACATAAAAAGAGGAAAGGAGCAAGAAAGTTTGGGTTTTCCTCATACAGTTTTTGATTCATATGCACTAAACCATCATGGGACTTCCCTTAAAAAATATATAAATATATGTATGTGTGTGTGTGTGTATATATATATATATACACATATATATACACACACACACACACACTTAGTCCAGATGTGATGCTGTTGCTGAAAGAATGTACATTTCACCTGTAGCTAGGGTATTTGAGCAGGAATAAAATTGCTTTAAAGATAATTTAGACTTTTAAGAATGGAAAATTGTTAGGTTCTCTGGTTCCCATTGCTCCTTTTGTGTGACAAAATGAGAGAAGTGAGAGAAAAAAGAAAAATCTATTGCCATAAGGTAAATGTTTCTTGTAAAAGTGTTTATGAAAATATTAAACAGAGTAGTTTGGATTCTGAAACACAAACTCTGCACTTTTTTGGCATCAGTCACATACTGACAAGGTCCACTGAGGGGTTTTCTATTAAAGCACAGTTAGAACTGCTTATATCCATCTATTAATAGTTGTGGCTTTCTCCAGGAACTGTAGACACTGCCTACTGTAGAAATACCTGCAGATACCCAGAAAACAACCTGTTCCAGGTAACTTAGGAAGATGCATTTTAATTCATACGTCCAAAGAGTCATTCCATGGCAGTTTTTAAGTTGTTCTTCTCTGCTTGTGTCATAGTTGTGCTTCTGAGCTGAGATCATCCAGCTTTTTTCCCAAGCTCCTAGTCCTCCAGAAAGTATTTGTCTCTTTTCTGTCTTCTTTTCTCCCCTGACAACAGTTTTGTGAGAAGGGAAAAAGGATAATGTCCTTATTCTCCTGGTCTCTGTGTCCCCACACTGTAGTTCTTGAGGATTATCAAGTCTCCCGTTTGTATTCATTAAGTGGAGAAAAGGTGTTGCTGAAAGGCAATAAGTAGTTCCCAGAAACCTCCAAAGTGGCCATCAACATGCAGTCTAAAACTTTCATGATGTCTTCCTTCAAATCCCCCAGAAAACTGGGCTTCTAGCAGTAGTTTAAGCATTTTTTGTTAGTTGTTTCACCATTTTAAAACACCTTGTTAGTGGCCATATATTCTATCTGGCAAGTTAAAGCTGTAGTGATTGCAACATTGCAGTCTTCTGTTATTTAACAAGGATTCGCTATGTGCACTTTTCGAAGTTGCATTAAGCGTAGTCACTTGTTCTCTACCATACACTCTACCAAGAGTAGAGTGTATGGGCTATTCTTAATAGAATAGATACGGATATGTGTGGCTGTTCGAGCCTGCTATTGCCAAGTCTTTAATCTGTCTACGGAGACAGATAGCGTAGTGCGATTTCCTTAATGGTCCAAGCAGCAGTTAAAAAGAATGGGGTATCTAGTCGGCAGAGGAGATTGCGAAGGTGGTTAGGTACTGGAGGGATAGCAAAGCACAAATGACTGATATGATCATTGGCTTACAGAAGGAAGCTTAGTTTGGGAAGCAGTAGACCTGCAGTGAAGTTAGGACCAGTTTGGTCTGTGAAAAAAAAAAGAAAAGAGAAGGAGTACTTACACAGACAAACATGACTGACAAATGGAAAAACAGTGCCTGACCCGTAAGTAGAGGATAGGGAAAGCGAAGGGGAGAGTTTACATTACAAGTTTGAGAACCTTTGCTTGATGCACTTTTGATAATGGTAATTCTTGTTTCTTTGAAACTCTGTTAATTTTTCACAAATACATATTCTTTGCAGCTAGACTCAAAATAAATACTGGTCTTTTGCCCATGAAATAACTCAAACTCAAGTTACGTATCCATCGTTACATTATCCGCAGGTCTTCAGTAAGTAAGATGACTGTCAAATACTACCAATTGAAATTTTCAAGCATTAGTTCTCTAGGATTCCTTTCTGCACAATTTTAGAACGTAAACTCCACGTGATGTTATCGTTACATGCTAAGTGTGATCTGAAATCTTGTCTAAAGCCCAGAGATTTTAATTAAGGTTTTGAGCTTTCACAGAAGTAAACACATTTACCCCATTCTTAAAATATTCTTTTTGCAATACTGGAAATATTTTCCGATCGGCATATGAGCCATGACATGAATTTAATAGAAAATTGCCTTTTCCATCATGCATAGTCTCATCAATATGGAAACAGAAATGGCACTGTTTGTCAGATTTAGGTCATTTTGGC
This sequence comes from Rhea pennata, assembly GCF_028389875.1. Taxonomy (NCBI): domain Eukaryota; kingdom Metazoa; phylum Chordata; class Aves; order Rheiformes; family Rheidae; genus Rhea; species Rhea pennata. Next base: position 63,736,476 of record NC_084664.1, on the reverse strand, counting down.
CCGCTCTATTCATTTGTAGCTCAGCTGATTGTATTAATTATAGTCAGAAAACGCTTATCAACATCTTTAAAAGTTATTTAAATATTGTTTGCACAGCCAGAAGTTCACCTAGCAATTTCATCTTGCTTTCTTGGAAGTGTTGCATAGGTGAAGCAGGAGTGCTAAGAACAGCAACTGTTTTGTCACGCTCAGTGAGGGGCTCCTATAACAAAGTTTGGACGGGAAATTACTTTAAATAATATTGTTAAGGCTTAATTTCTTTATAAAAGAAGCAGCCAGCCATTACAAATTATTTTCAAGTACTATTGTTTTGGTATATACAACTGCAAGAAAGAAATAGAATGTTCTTTGTGTATTTTGCCATTTATGTTTAGCCTCAGGTTTGCTGAGGCTGACATTAAAGAACTACTTTCAACAATTTTTATGACCTGATCTTGAACTAGACACTTCTTATATACATTGTAGTGTGGCTAGCTTTAAACAAGCTTTTCATCTTCTTTATGGTGTTTGTAAGTTAGTATGCTTAGCTGACAGCATAATAAAAACATTTTCTTGTGTATTTGACCAAGCTTTCATTGTTGCAGTTGTGTGCTATCTGTTTTCTAGCCTTTTTTTTTTTTTTTTGAGCAATAACAGTTTGTTCATCTGTACATCTGATGTTCCTCAGAAGATTCAACTAAATAAGAAAGCATATATCTGAAAAAAATAAGCTGGTTTCTATCAAGGATTCTTTCTTCTTGGTAAAGCAGTGATGTATCTTTGAGGAATTTTACTGTACCAAACTAATATCCTTCACTCTTCTGGTAATTGGTGGAGTGTGACTACTGATCATTATCATTTCAAGTGGAAAAATACCTTTCCTTACTTTCTTGCTTCATTCTCAAGTCTTCCTAGGCTTGTCATTTAAATCACCAGTCTTTGTCCTTCTCAAGTGCAGTGGCCTTTCTGCCTGGAGAGAAAGGAATGAATGTGAAAGTTACAAAATGCTGTTAAACATCCACAGAAATCATGACTTGTCCTTGACAGGAGTTGGGAAAGTTCAGGTACTGCCCATCTCCCACATGGTTCCATTTCTTCTCTACAGCTACTCAATTTTGGAGACTGTAGTCAGATCTAAATGTTTAGTCTCATCCCCGCTTCAGTTGATCTGTCCAAGATACAGTATTACTTGCTGCCATGTCTGAAATACGGTGTAGAAAGAATGTGATTTTTTTTTTCTATTTAAATAAGTGCCTGTTTTTCCAATTACTCCAAATAGGCATGGAGAACAACACAGCATTAGCCAGGTGTCTTCCATGTAATTACTTCTTGTCAAAACTAAAACCTGATGAGTCACTGAGCAGTGTTTCCCATGTTTGGCTGAATATTGGGCATTTTGGATCTGGGGCAGGGATCTCCATCAACTGCAGTCTTTCCCGACCTGCCCAGCTTACTATGGAGTAACTGCCTTGATTTGGGCAGCTCTAAAATTTTGCTGTATCCATTCCTGACTGTTCGACTTGAAGTTCTTCCTTGCAATTAGGCACCCAATATTGAAGTTTGCAAAATCACTAGTTAACATTCTTGACCATTAATGTTGTGCCTAAGTTTATCTAGACTGGCCTCACTGGCTTTAGTCATGTGTTGTGTCCAACATGCGTGCAATGTAAAATACAGAAACAACCGCAGTAGCAGGAACCAAAACCAGGGCACTTTCCTTCCCTCCTTCCTTCCTCCTTCTGCCTTACAGAATCAGTTTGCAAGGAAGCTGCAGCTCCATCTGGTTAACCTGCTCCATTTCCAGGGCAGTTAGTACCAAGTTTGTGTGCGGTGTACAGGTTGACCAAGTGGAGAGGCCTTTCTCATCCAAAAGCATAATAGTTGAAGGATGAGAACTAAATTTTGATGTTTCGGTTCCTGAAAGAGTGCCCTAACCACTGTCTGCCTTTAAAAACCAAGCCCGTTTTGAATGCTATTAAAAATGTAGGCTGAAGGAGGAAGTGTTCATGTTCTGTTCTTTTCTGTAAAATTCATTTATCTTCAGAGTTTTTACTGAACCTAGAAAAAGATGCTGTGCTATATAAATGAATACCTCTGAAGTCCAATAATAGCTTTGAGCAATGTGAAGCTACTATCTGTTTAATGAAACCTTCCTCATCAAATATTTTTAGGTGTTCATTAATCCTCTAGATTAAAGAAAATATTATTATTTTTATTTTATTTAGGTCTATGTAATATTAGGAAACCACCTGGCAATACCATATATTAGATATCTTCAGCTCTGTGGAGCATCAGGACAGACAGAGCAGTGAATGGAGCAAGTGAAGCCTGAGGAGCACTAGCCGAGCATTGTATGTGGGCAGTTTATATTGCTCTTGGCGTTGATTAATCCTAGTTCTTTCTGGTGTTGTCAGGCCCTTTTGAATATAGAGACTCAAGTGATTTTCCTACATGTTTTTTTCCTTTTTCCTATAAAAGGAAATAGAGCTAAGTTCCAGCAATCTACAGGAAATACAGTGCAATGCAATGAAACCAAAGGCACTTTGAACTAAAATTTATCTATTAATCTATTTTAAAAAGCAGTCTAAACAATAATGAAGTCTTGGCTAGCCATCCAACATGTTGCATTTACTGGAAGCAGTGCTATTACACAGCCAAAGTTTCAAAAGTTTGGCTAAAATGGCCAGTAGTCATAAATCAAGTACAGTATGATCTTATGTTGTCAGGTAAGAAGACCTTCAATTTGAGTTTTTCTCTCACAACTCCTTAGTCTTTATACATGCAGATTGGAGTGTCTAACCATAATTTAAGGTCTGAGGAAACCAGTAGAAAAACAGAGCATGTAATCGATCATGCCTTATGTCAAAGGTGGTGTCCTCCTGCGCATGGCCTAGTATTGGGCTCTTGATTACCTATTAACAAAAACATCAAATATATACCATACTGATACTCTTGTTGTGACATCCACATGCACTTCTTCCCCCTTTCCTTCTTTGAGCGCAGTATTACTTCTGATTCTTCTGATTGCTCTTTTTAATCTCTGGTTGTCACTATTAATTCTCACTATAAATATTTTGGTGATGCTGTGTGCTTAAGAAATTAAGACACAGGATAACTAGTTTTCTTTTTTTCATTAGTGATAACTTAGAAAATCTAAAGAACACATCCTTTACCATTTGTATTTTTCAAATTTGCTAGATTTCACAAGGAGCATCCCTAAATGATCTCCAGAAAAAGAAGAGACGTGCCCCTCTTCCACCAAGTGCGTCCGCTCCACCCACTCCTGCCATGCCAAACAGGACAGAAGAAAGGGAGGACAAGCGCAAGAGCACAATGGGTGAGCGCTGTTCTGGTCTCCATATAATCCTCCGCATGTGCTTTAGACACTTGCTGTCCAGCAATTCCATAACTCAGTTGTGCTGTGAGCTGGGGCCTTTGTAATTTGCGGGGAAAAAAAACACGTTTATTCTGCAGAATGAAAGTCTGGAAATAAGTGTTCATATGTTACCTTTTACCTTAATGGCACTTTCAACCTACCATAAGGTAGTAAAAAAGCAGATGAATGTTTTGTATGCATTGGGTATTCAAAAGTACTAGTCCTGGGCTGTTTCTGTGCCTTTAAAGTCGCAGTAGTTTGATTAGTAAATGGAAAGTGAGAAGAAACAGGTCAGGCAGTGCTGAATGCTTTTGAAGCCATGGTGCTCCCCTGAACTGAGCTGAAATACAGTTGAGCTAGCTCAGGATCACCTCGTGCTCCTAGTTCTCTAACATTTTAACATTAATTGACTGTATTTAATGAAGTTTATCTTTTTAGTCCTATTTCAAATTAACATCCACTGAATCTTAAGTTAATCAGTAGGAGAAAAGAACTGGTGGTGCTCTGAAAGAAATTCCATATATGGCTGGAGACCATAAAGCAACCAGCCATCAGCTGTACATGACACCACGTTTACTTTCATGCAGAAGGACTGAAAAATGTGCTTCCAGCTCTCTGTCATTATCTGACTGCTAGCTTATTCAGATCAGTGGGAGCTTTGCCTGAGTGAGGACCCCAAGATTAGGCTTTTAGCAAACAAAGTGATTTTATGATGAGTAAAGCTATGAGATAATAACCCCACATATTGGAACTTGTTTTTCAGTACATTAAGAGAATCATTCTTTAAGTGCCATAATGCACTCGGTGCACTCCAGTTCGTGCCTTTGACCTCATGTTTCATAAAGTGCCTAAGACATACAGATATGACATCCTGTCATACATAATTGCTTACATTACGAGTGCCTCACAGTTTAGAGAGAAACCTCTTGGCTTTGTTCCAACATTTATTTTCAGTAAAGGCTTCACATTTAATGCCTCAGCATTTATGTAGCAGCAGGAGTCCATTATCTTGTGACATGTTCGACTCCGTTGACATCTCTTATTTAAACCCTCTAACGGCAATGTTATCACCGTGCCATATAATACAAGAGTTTTCAGAAAATTGGCTTTCTGTTAACCATTGCTGATGTCCCAATCTGTCATTCCTGATGCTTTCCTCTATTACAGCAAGTCACTTATTCATGACATTTGGTGCTTTAACTTTTTGTAAGTGTTAATTTTATTTTATGACAGTGCTAGGAATGTTAGAGATGAGACAGAACAGACCACTTCTATCGGTTGAGTGCTGTATACATAAGGGCTTGTTGGCCAGCCTCTGTTGATGTAAGGTTTCATAGTATCATTTACTTTAATGAAGCCTTACTAGTTTACACTGACAAAGAACTTGTCCCACAGTAGCCCCAGCCTCAGAGCTTTTCATTTTCTGCTGCTTTCTTGAATGAATGCATTCATTAACAAGAGAAAATTACAGTGAGGGAGGGTTGGTAAAACAGCCTCTCTTTAGGGCCTTTGCAAGAAAATGATGAGAAAGCACAGATGGCTCAGAAAGCAAGAGGGAAAAGCTGTGAACAAAGCAAGACAAGACAGTAGTGCGGGGAGAGGGGAGAAAAAGTGCTGCAGGAAATAGCAGCGTGATGGAAAAAGACTTAAAGATACCTGTGTATCTCCCGGTCTAGCCAGATGAATGAAAGCAGAAGAGCCTATCAGCAACTTGCTCAAACTGGCACATGGAGCACTTGAAGTATTTGATACTTATTCTGACCCTGAAGTACTATGTGCAGTTTTCTCGAAGCAGGCAAATAGGATCTGCGCATTTGCAGGCATTAAATTGTATCGTGAATCTCTAGAAGCTGGTGTCTCCTGAGAGCATCATAGTGAGTTTAATCTTTTTCTCTTCTCCTTGGTGCTACATCCCTTTTTGGCAGCACCGGTACATGAGCCGAAGAGCATAGAAATGGTCATAACTGCTCAGACCAGAGGTCCCTCTATGCCAGCATCCAACTTCAGCAACGACCCACAGCAGATGCCTAAGGGAGGGTGTAAAAACAGAATGATCAGGCAGTCATGTTTCCTCACATGCTTTCTTCAGCCTCCAAAGACTTACTGAATTGCAAGATCAGCATTTGTGGAGATAATAATCTAAGGATTAATCCATCTCAAAACATCCAAGTCAAGCCTTAAGTGATCCTGAAAGATTGGTTGATGCAAATGCTCGTTTGTATGCATGTGAGAGTCTGAACTGGAGATTTAAATAAGTCTAAAAGGAGGTTGGAAATACAGTTGGAAGCTACAGGAGTCCTCTGAATTTTCAGAGAATGCTGCAAATAGCCAAGTATGACAATAGTGAATATGTTTTCAGATTTAGATCTGTGAGTCATTGCATGTCTCTTTGCTCAAAGCTAAAAAGGGAGGAGATGCAGCTTCAGCTGGTGTCAGCTAGCTCTAGGTTTGTGCGATACAAACTGGCAGCCGTTTTTGACGTTGCAGATGGTTAATGCAATATAGTGCAAAGGTGCATAAATTTTTTTAGTTTGTTTTGCACAGTACTGAAATAAATCCCGGCCAAAGCTCTAAGCATTTCCACAGATAGCTTAAAACACTGTTTTGCGAGGAACATCTTAATCAAGTGCTTCTCCACAATGTCAAAATAATAAAAAAACCCTACTCAAAAAAAAAGTCAAGATACGTTTCTAAAAATACTGATCTGAGGCATTTCTCTTTTTCTCTGAAGTAGTCAGGAAAGTAGTCATACAATGATCCTAGAGGTCAACAAATTGAGGCAATTTGGCACTTAAGGAGATGAAAATAAAACACATTTTTTACATATTCTCATATGCTCAGCATGGGATTTTTTCACATTTTTTTCACTTCTTGTTTTTTTGTCCTTATATTTAATGAAACACTGGTGAAGATTTTGGTTATTTGTTGCGATATAATTGTATGTTCTGGACCTGATTCTGAACCCATGGCCATCATCATCTCCTCCTCGCATATTTATATTGGGGTAAATGAGAGGAGAATTAGATCTGAAGAGACTTGGGGTGCGGGTAAGGGAAAAACCAATGCATGATTAAGAAATAACGACAGACAGGCAATCATTACCTTGGCAATGAGAAGTAACTTGAAGTCAATTGATCCCCCTGTAGGTGATGGACGGCAGGTGCCACCAAAGCCTCCTAGAGGCACCCCGCGTGGTCCACCCCAGTTAGAGATCCCCCCGCCCCCACCTTACCCTCCTCCTGACACAGACAGTACGGATCCAGCAGTTTCTTACAGAGAAGCAGATGTTACAGCAGCAACAGAGCTGGTACCTAAACGTATGTTATGGAATATATGTATTTACGTCTCATCTCTTCTGATGGTTACTCTCAGGGGGTAACTTTTCCAGACTTTCCTCTCTGCTCTGTAGGCATACATGTCTGTTTTTCCCCCTGCTTTTCTAGCCTGTCCTCTTTTGAAGTGCACAATGCAGTGTAACTAATTAATATAACATAAATGAAGCACGTGTTTGGAGAGTTTTGCTGATGATGCCTGGCCATTTTGTAGAAACATTTAAAAACAACCATCAAGCCATGTGATTTTGTGCAGCTGGAAGCAAAACTTTGTTGTTACATATTGATTCACGGTGTTTGGTTTTTTTTCTGTCTCTCCCCAGAAATTCCTTTGAGAGCCAATAGGTCTATCAGTTTAGGTTGCAAACAGCAGGGTGCCTCCCTTCAGGAAAATGGAGCCATTTACACCAGCTGTATATTGTTAAAGGCCTTCTTGCCTTAATGGGTGCATCTTCCTTGCCATCCCTGCATAGTCCTTTGTGTGCTCTTCCCCTCAGGGCATAAGTGTTATCAGGCAAAGAAATATGATAGTTTCCACATCTGTGTGTATTTCTGAAAAGTATATTTTCATGCTGCTTTCTTGTGCTTGTCCACTGACTGCCTTTAAATTTTTGTATACAGTCCAAGTCTTTGATCATGTCGGATACTCCTTGTGGGCTTGCCCTGCGCGCCCACGTGGCTCCTGTAAAGGTGGCGAGGCTCTGCACGTTACAGCATCTGGTGGACGTGCTTATCGGAAGGTTAGAAGAGAGCATGACTCCAAACGTAGGACAGTGAAACATCTCCATTAACCGTTAATTTGACAAAAGTCTTTTCCAGGACATTTTCTTCACAAAGATTATTCTGCAGATAGCTCTTGCTTTGATATGCTAATGTTAGTGTGTTTGAATATCAGCTAAATCCAAAGCATTAGTTTTCAGTCTATGCCGAGGAGATGCAGACTGACAAGTTTTATGGTGAGGAGAGAAGGAAATTGAGGCGATCCATGCTAACTGAAAACCTAAAGCTTATTGAAGATTAACTGTTTCGATCTTACCAGCATATGCACAGAAATCATGTCATAGTTGGAATATTTTCTTTATTATTTGTTTCCATCAGGTTGCCTACAATGTTTTCTTTATTAAAAATCTGTTGTGGCCTTCCTTGCATTAGTATTTCTACTTCTTTTGAGTATCTACCATTACAATATTTAGCAATACTTTCCTGATCCACCTTAGTGATCAAATACACTTTAATCAATGCAGTTGTGATTTTATCAGCCAGATCATTTGCTCTTCAAACAAACAAAATATCCTAGCCAAAATGATTTGATTAAGCTTGTACATGGGAACATTACATGAGCTTTTATTATTCTCAGCTTACTGAGACCTAAGGGATAATGCTTACTGGATATTTTAGAGATGTAAAGCATGGAGAGCATTTGAGAGACTTAGTGTTGGAAAGGGACACAGAAAAATTCTTAATTATGCTCTGCTTTACCGAGATACATTATGTTTGCTGTGTGTGTAGATTTACCCATGAGAGAAAGCAGAACACATGACAAATGCTAATTATTATTGCCTAATGCCATTCTGAAAGGTGCTTATTGAATGGTCACGACTGAGTGGTATAAGAACAGTTTTGCAATGAGGTTTTTTATTGCCTGAGAATGCCCCTAGCACTGCAAATAGGACTTTGGCAGTAGATTCAAAGAACAAAGTTTTCAGTCCTCCTAACTCTAACCACAGAAACTGTGTTTTCTCATAGAACAGGTGGGAAGGAGAATAAGCTGCTGATGCCAGATATTGATGAAAGGCATATTTGTTCTGAAATCGCTCTAAAAACAGGTTTCCCTGATGAGGATTGCGGTCGTCTTTTGCTGAGTAGGCGAATTTCAGCACCAGTTTGTCTTTCACGAGATTGCGATTCAGATTTCCATTCAGAAATTAAAGTTCTGTGATCGTGTGGGGTTGGAATTCCTGCCCTATATGATCTACCACTGTTAGTGAGACCCGTGCCCCACCTCTCACTCCTTCCCAGTGAGGACACAGTTGTCCCATTGTGCTCGGAGAAACTCATGTTGAGGAATCCTCATTTCATAGACGATGGTGGTAATCACTCTTCACGGAGTTTTCCAAACTTAGGCAGAGCACAAGTCATTCGTGAATAGGACCTTTAGTAGGATATTTGAGCTTTCATGGCTGTAATGGTAAGAGTCGCTCCTTCAAACAAGAGTGCAATTGTTCCTTGTGGTTTTTGCTCTTTAATCTCTATATTCTCATTAAATGAGCTTTCCTGTTAATTTTTGTTCCAGTAGACCCTTAGCTGCCTGTTGTGTGCATGTCTAAAATGATGTGTTTATGGGATCCTTTCTCCTTTCTTGTCTTACTAATCAGATTATTCACGGCTTGTGATTTTAAGATTGATTGCACTTTGGTAGTACAGAAATGGAGATCGTCACCTCTGTTGCACAGAGTTTACTTATGTCACATAGATCACAAAGGTCTCAATAAATAAGTCGATAGTGAGCTCTGTACTACTTAAAGCAGTTAACGAACATGTTAGCAATACCTAGAGGAGCAATTAAACATGCTATCTTGAAATGCTTACAAGTACATCATTAGAATAGATTTTTTTTCTCCTATGAACCTCTGCTATTAGCCTCTTTTTTGCTTATTATGAACTATCTGGTAGCAATGCAGTATGAAATTGAAAAGCTAATTGAAAAAGAATAATTCACCTTCTGGTAGAGTGAGATCCTGAGGTTAAATCCCCTAAATCCACTTCACTCTTGTAAAGTACTAGTAAAGTCAAAGTTTCCGTTGTGTAAAGGTTTGGTGATTAATTGATTTTTAAATTTCTGAGAGTGTTCTGTTAAAAAAAAAATCATAATTTGAATCTGTCTTTGTTTTAATAATAAAACAATCAATCATCACTTAACCAGAGAGTTTGAAGGGGAAGGAGTGTGTGTAAGTGTTTTCCAGTTCCTTTGTATAGATAACATTTATACTCCTAGCTGATGGGTAACTCAAGGTTCATTTTAAGGAACAGAAAGAATAGAAAGGAGTCTTGTCTCCATATTCAATTTTTAATATTTTGTATGATATCAGTGATACAGTAATGGGTAGTACAGCTCATGTGACAAAGGCCCTGAGAGTTCTGCAAACAATTTGATCATATTTTTTCAGAGACTATACATCTATCTAGTCTTGCACGTTTGTTAGGGACAGTCTAAATTTAAACAAAAATAGGTAAAGAAACTCAGAGAGGAAACCGCGTCCTCCTAGATGTGGTTTTAAATTGAGAACTGCAGGCTACTGAGGAGAGAATTTTGCTTGCTTATCGTAACGCAGTGCTACAGAAGGCAGCCATCAAACAACCCAGCCTTTTCTTTCTTAGACATGGTCTTCAGAGTGTGAAAACCTGCAAATGTGCCTTTGGAGGCTCACACCACCACCATTTCTCCTCTTCATAAAGCCTCATCTGAGGGCAGAAGATGAAGTTCAGTCTCCCATCATCATCTGCCATGTACCTTCTAGGGTATTAATATTCAGTCCAAGTAAAGCTGAATTCGTAGACATACTGAATATCAAGAGGTGTTATGGTGCTGCAATCAAGTTAGCTTATACGTGAAGCCAGGAAGTCAGTCTCATAGAGTGAGGGGAAGCTATGGGATTATAAAATGCCTCTAAATTTCAAGACATATGCATGTACCTCCTTTGGAAATCTCGTTCTTTAAGGTTACTGAGCATGCTAGCCAGTCTGCTGCTTTGTCTGCACAGTATTTATAATTGTGTCATTTTACTCTTTTTCCCCAACAGTTTATTGTTGTGCATCATTCCCTTCATATACCAAGCGCGTCTGACAGACCTTGCCTCTTCCTATGACCTTCATACCTCTGCACCTCCTGTTGCTTCTGCTATCCTGATTCTTTCTTTCTTCCCTGCTGAAAAAGAACCTTTTTTTTTTTCTTCTGACTGGGATTTTTGGCTTCCTTTCTTTTCAAACTTGCACATTTTCTTTTAATTACTATTGATTATCATTTTGGCTATGGTTCACATTCATTTGAGAGAAATGTTCCCCAGAACTGAACGCTGTGTTATAAAATCTGTCAGCCACCTAATGATTATCCATACGTTTGTCTGTTCTTTTTCAAATGGTTCTCTTTATCTTGAGTCACTGTTTAGTTTGATTTGATGTTTCAAAGAGTTTGTGCATGGGGGAAAGTTTCTTACTTTCAGTACTGTCTAAGAATTTTGTGAAAACCTTCTGAAAACATTTTTCTCTTTTCTGTCAGTCCGGGTATATTATTCTATGTTCTCTGATATGTTCTATTTTTTTTTTTTTTTTGCTCATCGCATTTGTTTAGTTATCCTGGAACAGAGCTGGAACTGGGCATGGCCTGGTCAACCTGAAGGGCAAGATTCTTTCTTATACCTTGGCTATCAATCAAAGTAGCGAGAAAGAAAAAGTAGAAATCTAAAGATCTGTCAGATTTATGAGGGGCCTAAAGGTATACTGAAAATCAGTACAACATGCATTGATTCATCAGCTTTACTTCTGCTTTCATAGTGATGCTTACTATGATTAATTTTATCTTGATGCTGGAGACATCCTATGAAAAACAAACTGTGTGTTCTGTTTCTGTAACAAAAGATGCAAATGCTGTTTGCTCAAGATAAATCTTGTTCCACAGGTCTACTTTTTTTCACTTGTAATACAAATATTCAGTGAGTTATAATTAAAATATACCTGCTACAAGATTTTACTTACCTAAAACTTTTTTCATTGAAAAAAGTTCTTCATGTGGAATGGCCCATAAGGCATGCATTTTTAATCATTTTGAATTATAAACGTAGGTTTTATGAGTTGCAGTGGTGCACACACCCAGATCTATTCTGACCTCACACATACCATGATTTAAGACATCTATGTTATTTAAATGAGTGAGTGGCAATACATCATTCTAATTTAAATCATGAAAAATTATTGTTTTACCCTTAAGTGAATAATCATGTGCATCTTGAATCCTTTCCAGGTAGGTAAAGTGGAGAATAAGAAAGCAAAGCATTCCTACAGATAATATGAAACATGAGTAAAGAGAGTTTTGGTGGTTTTTAATACAAATATGACATGTAATTAATAAATTTTAAGTGATGCCTTGGAAAATATACTTACAACCCTAAGGGTCTTCTAATAAAAGTGGAGTAGACTTGAACTTTGTAATAGCTTCTTAAGGTGGGACAATGGTTTTGTTGCAATTCTCTTGTCTTAAAAAAAAAAAAAAAAACAGTAGGAGTTCACAATATGAAAATTAAGAACCTAAGTTACCCATTCTCATTACTCTATTTACATCCTGTTTGTAACTTCATGAAGTTACATGCCCCATGGAGTTAGCACTAGTATAGAACTGGAATAATGAAGTGGTGAAATAAAGGTTTTCGTGTTGAATAGAATATACAAATATGGTATACTGCAAAAGCATTTTTTTACGAATATACCATTGATACCAGTTTAACTCAACGGAAGGCTGAGTTTTCAAATTAGTTGCAGTATGGGTGGAAAAGTTCCCTTGTCTTGAAAGAACACAACCTATGAAAGAACAACACAAACTATGAACCTCTCACATAGCTGAGAAGTTTTCAATGAAAAGCTGTCTATTTCCAGATGGTCCACTAAAACCTTGTATGTTCTACCTGAAAAGTCAAAAAGTTCTTTAAACAGCCATAATTTATTTTCTTTTTGTCTAGAAATGCAAAATTTGCCTCTAAAAATCCTGATGGGAATTACATTTTCTGTGAAACTTCCAGATCGAATACTTGTTGACTCACTTTAGCTAGCCAGCTCTGTCTTTTCTGAGCTTAAAAAAAAATCCCTGATAAGCTAGCTCATATCCTTTTTTTTTTTTTTTTTTTTTTTTTTTTTACAATTTCATCAGTATCAGCACATATATAATATTAAACAGAACTAACGAAAAAATGAACCAACTAAAAACTGCTGTATCTTTATAAGAAATCATCTTAATTATAAGGAATTATTACTTATTCTGTAACAGCAGCATGTTGCTTAAAACCTCACATTACTTTGTACAATGTGGGAGATAGCTTTCAGTGATACTTATTAAATCTGAATCCATTCGATGGAATTGCATAGGTATGCTGTTAATACATGTGAGTGTGAAGGGATAAAGTGTTTAAGCAAAATACAATCATGGGAAGGTGAATTCATGGGAACTTTGGATCATGAGCACCAGCTCAGTGCTGAAATACTCTCACAGAAGCCCTGCTTGCTCTAGGCTTCAGTCTAGGATTTCTAAAATGGCCTTGATTCTGCTCCTGGAAAAGAGTGAGAGTTTTTCCTGTCATTTTAAGCGAGAAGGGGAAATGTCAATTTCGGTATTAGGATAGAATTAAGTTAGCACTGATGAAAATGTACAGAGGTTTGGTTTTACTCCTTGCATTTTATCCATGAATGCAACAGAAATTTGATGAGAATGAGATGGAAAAGTTGATGGCAAACACACTACTATATTGCAATTTTCCACCAAAACGGGCTTACTGGAGTCGGTAAGAAATGCATTTAATTTATCTGCATTTTTCTGTGCTACCAAATAGCATTGCTCACACATTCTGCCTCATGGCAAGATACCTCGAGTGAAGAAGACAAAAGGGAATACTGGAAAATATTATTGAGCCCTTTACAAGGAGGCCTAAATGCTTAGAAAGCTTATTGTAAGTCAAAACAATTCAAGTATCACAACTCCAGGGTCTGTGAAATTCAGTACCCTTAGGAGATAAAGACATATAATTTATGATTAATCCTGCTCTGATACATGTTAAATATCCTCAACTCCTACAAAATCCACTGAAATTATAAACGGATTAAACTTCATGATGGACAAATTTTACATAGTGGCCACGGAAAATATTTCTGTTATTATTCTGACCACCAGAGGGAGCTGATGTTGTCACATAGTTGCAATAGGCCCCAAGTAGGAATATTGCTAAAAATTAGTTTTAAGTTAATAGATGTTGCATTAAAGATTTTTCAGTCTTGAAGAATTTCATAAAATTGGGCATTGGTACTGAATTGTTCTCTTCAGCAAATAAAAGAAAAAATATTTGTTCTTGTTTTTTACCGATTTCATCACAAATAGAAAAACTAAGAGGTAAATCATATTTGCCTGTCATGCTATTTTGATGACTATGTCCAGATTTAAGGTCAAATTTCTTCTGTAGCTATTCTTACAAAAGATGATGGCATGTGTCTCCTCTCACGCTCCAAACACATTGTCTGTATGTTTGCGAGCGTTGTGTCCTAGGCGTGGAAGTTAGCGAATTGAGCTTGCATACGTGTTCAAGAAGTAGTGCATAGCAGCAGGTCCGGTTTAGTGTCAATATAGAAAGAGATGTTCTGCTAGAAAGGTTTATCAGCGTGAGTTTTAGCATTTTAAAAGCATGTGCGGATTATTTTAGTATCCATCCTCTTATACTGACAGATGTCTTCGTTATCAGCAATTCAGTCATTCAGAGACTAAAACTGAGGATGCAGGGGAATCTCCAAATGTCCTTAAATGTCTTTTCTATACATCATGATTTCATTTTTTTTTTTTAGGACTGATCTTTGAGGATTGAAATGAATACTGTCTTTTTCATTGAGAAGCTGAAATTAAATGGAAGGAGGAAATTTTTCTCTTTTTGCTGCTTTTTAACTGGAGCTGGCCATGGGGTTTGGAGTGTTTAAATAAGCGCCAGGCGAGGGTGATGATAGATGATCCAATCAAAGTGATGTGATAAATTGCAAAGGCCTGTGATGCATTTATTTATTAAATATATGCCCAGGCAATCTGTTGTGTGCCCATCATCTGTCCCTAAACTCTGTATATGTAAAATAAATTTTGTGGGCTTGATTCACATATACCTGTTATTCATGTTCACAGCCACTTTAAGGTCTCCTTATGGTTCCCTCTAGGTATAAAGCCCCTCTGTGTGAGAATCGGGCCTCATGTATGTATATAAGACTGCAGTCCTGTCTTCCTCACTTGGCTTCAGGTCACTACCATGACTCTCAATATATATTTAGTACGTGCAGTAGGCACCATTTAACTTTCCAAACTAAAATACATGTTATTTTAGAAGACAGAATGTAACTTATTCCATCCCTCCAAAATTACAGCCATGTTGTTTTCTAATGTCACTGCAAAACTATGAACTCCCCCCTCAGAGACAGTGAGACAAACTTGCAGCCACTGTTTAGACACTGCTTGTTGAGATATCTCGTGTGTAGGATGTGAGCAGGCTCCTGTATAGCACCTGTATGACTAGAGAACTCCACTGTTGAAATTCATAAGAAGTTGACAGAACAAGAAAAATGACAATTTGCAATGTCCTGCTTGTCCAAAAGATCTTATGGACGATAAACCCCACTGTTTTTGCTGGGGCAGAGAAAGGGGAAGGTGAGCCTGCGTTCTTCTGTGTAAGAACTGTCTGCCTTACTATCCATTTGTTGTATATTATCTTATGATGGTCTGATGTCAAGCAGTAAATAACCATTGAAAGGATCCAAGCTAGTGACAAGAGTTGAGTATTTTAGAACATTAAAAAATACAGAATACATACTGACTCCTTTATATATCTTGAATGTACCTTGAACATGGAATTTTGCTGTTCAGTTCCAGTAAGTCAGCCCTAACTTAGGGTTATCCAGTCTCTTTCATTTTCTCATTGAGAAAGGCCTGGAAAAGGAGAGCCAGTCCTTGGTAAAGGTAAGACCACTTGGAAAGGGAGTTTTTTATATTCCCCTCTGCTGCCTGCCACAGTGTTGCTAACAATACCTGGGGCTTTGCAGACTTGGAGGCACAGATCAGGCCTTGTGTAATGGAGGACAGTTCCTTTGAATATAACAAAATATTTTCTGTTTACGATGTGTGTGGGGCTGGACTCCAGTGAATCAAATGTTCCTTCTAATCTCCTGTTCCTAATATTTAACTCTTGACTGGTTATTTACCTACTTTATAAAGTGTGGAATAAACCTTAGCTTCACATTCCCCATCCTGATTAAAGGTAGAGACATTTCTCTTTTAATTTCCTTGGTTTTGCAAGCCAAGCGGTCTGTGGACAAATTGTGAATATTTGTTTGGAGTGAAACTGAGTTCTTCGTTTTCCTCTTCCTCAGTCAAAATAAGAGAAGTTTAACTCCGTGAGCCTTACCTTTAGGCTGTGGTTAGCATGCTGAACAGACCCTGTTGCCCTTGAGCCAGTGGAATTTGGGGAAACTGCTGCGCCCACGAGAGTAGGGAGACTCGTGCTTTATCAGAAACAAGCCGGGCTGAGCAGCGGTTTCCAGCTGCGTGCACGCATGTGGTCTGTGTACGCATGTGGGTTTTGGAACTTCAGACCGAGTTATTTAAACCAAGTTGTGCTTGATTTACACATAATGGGCCAAACCAAACTTGAAGGTTGGCATTTGAAATGGCATGGGAATTTGTAGTGCAAGCTCCTACTGATTCGAAGCGGTCGTTTATACAGACAGCTGCAGAAAGCGAATGATTGAAAATTTTTGTATTCTCTCTTCCAGGTAGGTGATAATACCCATACCAAAGCATTTGCCCATCCTTAGCGGTGCTTGTACTCAGCTTTTCCTATTTCCCTTGCTAAGCCCATAAGCATTCACTAAAATGACTGCTTGCTTTCTCCTGAGAAATTGAGAATTCTGGCCATGCGCATTCACTTCTGGGGCTGAGGAAGCAAAAGGCTGAGAGCAGAGACAGAGTCTCTTTTGTCAGCTCCTTTGTGGATCCCATAATTGGATCTTGGCTTGGAGGAAAGAGTTACTTTCCAACCTAGCTTACCGTAAGCGAAGGTGGGGTGTTAACGGAGGCCAAACAAAAGAAGACAGAGGAAAGAATGAGAAAGGAGGGCTACAGCTGACAAGTATTTTTTCTTGTAAGGCTATTGTGATTAAAAGGTAAAAGTAAAGTTGCTAACAATATGGTAGTTTCTCATAAACAGGGAAGAAACAGTAAGGGAAAATCCACTCGTTTGATAAAGCAAACAAGCAGAAAAGCCCAATTTTTTACATCAATGAAAATTATTGATATCCAATTTTAAAAGCATGTAGGTTGGCAATTTGCTTCTTTTGTCTCCTTTTACTGTTCCTTTCCTCAATTTTTCACTTGACAAGAAGTTAAAAACAAAAGGGAAAAAAAAATTTCAGTTTGTAAAAATATGAAAACTAATTAGAAAATACTTTCAACACTTTTTCGTAATTAAATGAAACAAGCAACCAGCTCTGTTTATAAAGTGTGTGTGTATGTGTAACAGTCAAGACTTGAATATAAAGAATTTAAGAGAAAACAATCTTAACAAAACTTTAAATTTAATGTAAGAATTTTCTTTTATTGTCTTTTTTTTTTTTTTCTCCTAAGCTCAGAAGCTAAATGAACTTGCAGACTAGATACACAGAAAGCCTCAGAATGAGCTGTTGAATACTGCTGAAGGACCAAACTGTATCACTTGCTTGTATTATTAGATGTAAAAACTAAAGACTCTGGACTATTGCAAGAATTCATGGATATGTTGGGTTTATTCTTGAAACCCTTTTTGGGTACTCAATCTTTGGACATCAACAACCAGGAATGTCACAATTCCGTTTTAGCAGAGAAAACTTACCCCTTTCTCCTCCCAAAAAGAAAAGATTCTTTTTTTCTTTTTCCAAAAGAAATCTTACTTCAATTAAATACAGCATGTGTGAACATTTTATTAATTATTTATTATTTGAAAATACATTTAGTTTGAAAACCACTCTCTACTTGCCTTCTGAAAACTAAAACAGTATACTGATTAACTGACCAGTAAGTTGAAGAAGCATAGAACTTTAAGTGCCCAAGCTTTCCAGATGAAAACATTTGGTTTAAAATAAATACAGAAATAAAATAAAAAGCAAGCTTATACTGTAATTTGCTTGTTTGCTCCACTCTCTTCTGGACATGCCCAGCTTCCTCTGTACCTGACAGCTTTCCTGTTCTGTATTCATCAAGCTAATCAGTGTGATTCAGACGTTCCTCAAATGAAATCACTGATCTTCAGCCTCCTCCTACAAAGGATGTAGACTGTAAGAAAAAAAGGCTTTTCTTCACTTTCAAAGTATACAAAATATACATTGCTTGTCCGAATATGCAGCTTTGGCAATGTATTGATTGAATGTTTTCACACACAAAAAATCCTTGCACAGGGAAACTCCTTGTGGTTTTTCCACAGAGTTAAATTGGTACCTGTAAGAAAATTAGCAGACTGAAACCACTGGAGAATAGATGTCTTTAAACTTACTGGATATAATATGAACAGGAATAAGAAACCACCAGCTTGATTCTGTCCCACTCTGATGGGGGCTACCTTAAGGTGAGAGGACAATTTTACACTCTCATGCTGAAATTTTAAGCAATCAGGAGGGTGAAGATGATTGTAAGAAACAGTGGCCAGTCAAATCCGCTTAAAATTTTTCTGAACACAGTGTTTGTGTTTGTGTGAAGTTTTTTGGGGAAATTTTTAATCTGTTCTTTGGCATTTTTGAATGTGTTCAAATGAGCGTTTTTCTTTCATTTTTTTTCATAGAAGCTCTTTTTAATTAGAAAAGGATAAGGAGAAAACAAATGGATGAAGGGAAAAAATCTCCAGAATCTTCACCTTCCTGCTTTTCAAAGCTAAAAAGGATGTTAGGGGTTGGTGATTTTTTTCCTTCTTTTCCTTGTTTTCTTCTTGTCCTATCCCAGCTGCCATCAAGCAGTTCCTTAAGCATTTTTTTAGGACTTCTGCCTTAATGACTCTATTTTATGGTATCTAAAAAACACCATGCTCTAGCTGAAGCTTTCCTACAGTTCATAGCATCTCTCTCTGCAGTATCTCTGGTAGATTATAAAGGGTGAGATTTTCTGGCAGCAGACAGATAGAGTCTCCTTACTCTGTCCTTCTACCTGCTCGTGAAATTTTTGGAACTGAACTTTAAGACTGTTTTCCTTCCTGACTAATTTGGTAGAAATTGGCCAAGAGGTTTAAAAGTTACTGGAGAGTTTAATAGACAGACTCATAAAGTTGCTCACAGTGTGACCTTCTAAACTTACTTTCCCTAGGAACCAAGGCTAAAAAGAAAGAAACTTAAAGACATTTACGATTTTCCCATTGGAAAAATGACCTTTTATGCTGATCCTATTCAGAATTAAGCCCATTAACTTAGGTAAAAGGTTCCCCAAACAAGCTTGTCTGTTTTTAGGGTAGGTTCATACTAAACCTTCAAATTCTAGAAATGGCCCTGCTCCAGCAAAGCACTTAAGCATGCTAAATCAGATACCCCATTATACGGCATGCACGTTATTATTGAATGAACTGTGTAAATTAGAGCCTTAAAATGCTTTACTTGAATTAAAATGCAGACAAATTTTCCCTCTGGGGATTCCTCCCATGCAGGAGATACCTGCAGCTTTGCATTTTAATCAGTGAATGGTCTGATCCTGCTCCCCTTGAAGTCACAGGTAAAGCCCTGTAGAGTCAGTAGAAGCAGGATCTAATGTTGACGAAGCAAAACATGAAAAGAGAAAACTAAGAGAACTTACTCCTGGTGGATGTTCAGGTGAGGACCTGTTTCCAAGGAGCTTTTCTTGCGTCAGATTACTGTTTGAAGATGGCAGTGCCATTAACATTTCATTACTTGCAAGTCGGTAGAAAGCATAACAGCCAATGATCGCTTTTGCATGGTTGCATTTCTCCCTCCCACTATTGCATTTTAGCAGGGGAAAGGAGACACTGGGCAGAGCACAACTGGTGAGATACTGGGGACTGTGGAAGAGTGGGCCCAGGTCAGCACTGGCTGAAGTATTCTTATCTCTCCTTACATCTGAAATGGTCTGATCTAGTCCATGTGCTGTCAAGGAGGACGGGTAGCGTTGGCAGCAGAGCTCTTCTCTGAACAGTCTGTACCCCAAGTATCCAACATCCAGAGCGCTTCAGGGTGCGCTACAAGTAAAGGTAGAGCCAGAATTGGCACTCATGATACCCTGTGTATGAGTCCTATCCTATGCAATGACTTCCTGGTTATGCTTGTGTTACCAGAGAAGTCTTAAGTCTGCCTCTTGCCATCCATCCGTGCAAGCAATAGCTTTAATTGGCTTCTGCAATGTGTCTGCAGCTTCTTGCTGACAGCATAGCCCCAGGGTGCCCAGCAATGGGTTACACAGTGAGCTTGTTTGGTACACACCATCCTGGGTGCCCTCCTGGCACTGGAGCCTAGTCTTCATGGTGACTAGGAAATGTCCTTTGAAAATGGCGTAGATGCCCCTCGAGAGGGGAAGTGGTAAGAGATCTTCAGAGAGTCACTTGGCGTACCCTAGACCTCCGTTTTGATCTCATGACTACAAGAATATTTCTTTCTTTGCTAGGCAGTTTGAAAAGATAAAATATGTTAGTGATGACAGGTGTTGAGGTACTCTAGCAGCATCTGTCCAGATAGATGCTTTCATTTGCGTCATCAGAAGTCTTAAACCATGAGCAATATGATAGCTATCTAGTCTGCATGAGCAGCAAAATGTATAATAATTAAACATAGAAAAGAAGCGTACTTTTCTAGGTTAAAATATTCATATAAATATAACTGCAAAAGTAAACCACAATCCAAAGTATATCTGAAAAGCCTGTTGTTTCAGTTTTGAACAGGAATGTAGGTGTTCTATTAATCAGAAAGTCCTAAAGGGAAAGAGACGGTTAATGTAAATCAAAAGGAGTCAGAATAGAGCTTCGTGTCTTTACAGTGCAGAGAAGTATGAAGATATCCTCATATCTAAATTTGGAGCTAGCTGTTGAAAATCTTTTGTGAAGGTATTTATGTTATTGGTGGTTTGGCTGAAGCATGTTTTGGGCAATTAAATTTAGTTATTTTGTGCCACCCTAATTGTAAGTTAGACAGGTGGTTTTTGCATGAAACATTTAATTTTGTCAGGGCTCTGTCTGACTTCAGATGATACTGAAGAAGATACTATTCGATGCAAAGGTGGAAAGTGGTGTAAGGCAGAATGGTGGGTGGACTGATGGAGGAACTGAAGAGCAGTATCACAGTTCTGAATGGTAAAAAGGTGGGGGGAAATCCCCAACAGCAAAAGTGATAAATTCCCCTTTTGTTAGCCACTGCAGTCCTCTCCAGTCTGGAGTTCACTGTTAACTATTGATATCAGGAAAAACTAGTATTTGTTGCTATTTGTACCTAATAAATATGCTTTGGTAGGAATGTACTAAAAGCATTTTCACTCATTTGTGCAGCAGTGCTCAAAAGATTGGCTTGCATGAGTAAGGCGAGTGTATTTTGTCCCCGTAAGTAGAAAAGAGCTGATCAAAATTTCTACTTATATGCATGTGATTCCTAATGACTTCAGTAATAAATAGATAATTGGAGATTGACCTGATTCTCTTCTACCCTCCCCCACTTTTAGATCATTTTTAATCAGAAATAAATACACCACAGTGAATAGAATGATGCCTTTGTAATACAGAATAATCTCTTTCCCTCCAACCCCCCAACAAGTGTGTATATGTGTGTGTATATATGTATGTGTATCTGGTTTAAGGAGGGGTTTTTGTCTCTTCTTTACTGAATTTGCTGACAGCTAGTCTCTGGGGAAGGAAAGTATAATTACAATGCAAATGTGGTTTATGGTTTTTTTTCTCTCTAGCACAATCTCCAGATTTGTGCTAGAAATATGAAACTGTAGTGATTTTATGAAATTGGTAACAATAGAGAAAAATAGTAAGAAGGAGGATGAATTGACTGAAGCAGAATGCATGGGAGAAAGATGATGAAACTTAAAAAGTTGAGCAAATGGCCTTTTTTCTGTGGTCTTAAAAATCAGCTAATAAAACACTGGTTTATTGCCTACGTGCACTAATCACTTCTGATTTTAATCATTACATTGCATATACTTTTCAAGCGATTTTATCAAGTCTGTAGCCTGTTCTCAAAAGTGGCTCAAGAAAATGGAAGTCACCTTCACAGTCCATTTGATTAGCTTCTGCAGTGTACTTGAATCAAAACCGACCACTTCTATAAAGGATGCAGATTGCCAAAGTTTATCGCTTAAGACTGATAATCACCAGGAAAATTTGGAGAGTGATTTAGTTCTCTCTAGGTTTATTATATAGGGCAGTCCGGTTTTAGATCTAGGTTTTTCCGTCCCACACGGGATTGCAAAGAGCCCTGCTATCAATCACTGCAAGTTACTAGTGTTGCACATGATGATTTATGAAGTGCGAATCTGAAGCCATCTATTACGTATTCCTAAATATATTTCCATGTTATCCTGGTCCTGCAGCCTGTATCGTTGGTTTGCTCATGGTCTTTTGAAACACATTTGTTAGGCTTCTGTTCTCACAACTTAGTAAAGCACCAAGTAGAGCCAGGGAGGTACCTGGTAGGTACTTCTGGGCTCCTGTCAACCTCAGATAGTGAATACCAGGGACTGCTATGAAAGTCTCTCTATCATACTCTATTGTGTATAAGAGGAACTGAATGACTCACACTACTGGCTTTTTTTTAAAAAAAAAAAAATCTGTCCTTCTCCAAGCCAAGTGGCAATGTTGTTCAGTTGATCAAAGGAAAGACCTTTCACAATCAGTCCTTTTCCTATCAAAAAACATCTTCCTGTTTATGTTCCATTTTGGGGAATTGGGATCCATCGTAAGTCTCATCCCCTAGAAAAAGGGAGGCTAGTTACTGGCTACAAGGTAGGGGCATCACAGCCTTCAAAGAATGCTTTTAAACAGGCACAAATCCAGTGAAGAGTAAGGTTCCAGAGAGTGCCAGGAGGAAAAAACAGTTTGGGAAGATTCTAGATCGTATAGACTTTGCAGAGGTCAGAAGTTTTTGAAGGTCACTGAAGAAGGGATTGTGGGAAAGAAATAAGGATAATAAAGCCCCATATGTTAATTTTCCCTTGTTTGGAAAATTCATGTTGCTTTGGTTTGGAAATTCTTGTTTGTTCCCCTGTTTGGCAGCTGAGGAAAATAAAGGTCTGAAATGGGAGAGAATAGCAGCCATTTATTTGAAATTATAGTTTCCTGTAGGAGTCTCTGAAAAGCCAGTAGGCGGACTTATCTGGTGCAGTTCTGAGACTTTGTAACCATTTTCAGGATATGTTTGAAAGGGAAATCAAATGTTCCTGCACAACACTTGACAGTCTTTTGTATATGGGAAAAACAATGAGAGGGACTGGAATACTCTTTAGTTTCTACTCCTTGGTTTTTCATTCCAGCTTGTCTTGTTTTTGACATAGAGAACTTTACTGCTGGAAAAAGCTTTTGCAATGGTTATGGCAGTACGTTTGTATCAACCAACAGCAGATAGGTTTAACCTCAAGAGAAATGCTAACTAGCTCAAATTGGTAAAGTAGGTTAAATCAGTGCACATTGCATTTATTTTTCCTCTGTAGGAGAGTACATACATAAAGCTAGGATAACTGTGGTAGGCTTGAACTTGACTACAGAAACATCAAAGATTTGCAGGATGTATCTAATAATACTCCATATATACATTTCTGACAATATGTCTAGTGAGATATGTCCTTTGTGAGTCTTTTTGTTGTTTGCCAGCTCATAAAGGAAGAGATTTACTCCTGGCTTTAGGTTTTGTGCAATATGGATGGCTGCAATTAAAGAACCTGTTGGCACAAAAACATTAATTGCAGCATAAGGCTAGGAAGGAGCCTGAAAATACCCCATTATGTGAGAGCTGGGAGCCGTATGCATGACTGCATGAGTCAGCAACGCGCCCTGATGGTGATGGAGCTCTAAACACATACTGGACTGCGCTAGTGAGAGCTGTCATGAGGCCACATCTCTGTCTGTTGCCCAAAAGTGGGTTCAGTATTGGGTTCCCTGAAACAGGATGTTGACAAACCAGAGCAGAAGCAGCAGAGTCTGAGATGGTTGTAGCACATGTACACAAAGGTGCTGGGGCAACAGGTCTTATTCAGCCTGCAGAAGAGGAGAGTAAGGAGGATTTATATGCTGTCTGGCATTTAAAGAAAGTGGAAGACAGAGCCAGATTCTTCTCAGAGGTGCCTAGCAAAAAGATAAGAGGCTACAAGTTGCAGCTAGAAAAATTTTAATATGCCTTAAGCAAAAATTACTTATGGGGAGAAACATTAAATATCACCCAGGGATTAGGTCATGATTTTCCGGAAACGTCACCCCAGGGAATAGTTCATGATTTTCCAGTGAGATATGGAATCTCCATGCTTGGAGATTTTCAAAACTCATATGTTCAAGGTCCTCATCAACCCCATCTAAGCTGGAAGTTAATCCTACTTCGAGGAGGAGGTTGAACTAAATGATCTCCAGAGGTTCTTTACAAATTAAAGCATTCTGTGATTCTACAAACTAACTAAACTGAGCCAGCCCTAGACTGCTTGCATCCTCATTTTGGAGGAGAGGGAAGCCTGGTTCATCTCAGCTTTTCCCAGAAGCCTCCAGTTCCTGCAATGCAGTTACAGAAATTGAGATCGAAAGAATGTCTGACCTCGATCTCTTCCTCCCTCACCCCACCGTTATCGTTATTATGTAACAGTGATCGTTTCTTTTATTTTTCTTTCAATTTAAAAAAAAAAAAAAAAAGTCTGCGTGTAGGCTCAGGTATGCTAAGAAACACAGCTATCTTTTCTGAAACTGCTGAATGAAAATACTAGAAAATGACTAGAAAGAAGTCAGCCCATTCAGTCTTGTGCTCTAAATGCTTACTGAATGCTTCTGAATTTTTATCTGTTGCTACGAGTTTTTATTTTGATGAGCAAAATGAGTAAAATGTATCCAGAACACATGGATTTACAAAGTTTTATCTGTGTAAAAACTCTTAGTTTGATCTTGTGTTGTCCATTTTCGTAATTGTTGTTAATTATTGCCATAATAAATGTTTTCTTTTTCCGTTTCTTCAGCAGACTCCTTCCAAGTGTCTGAAAAAAAAATTACGCCTTTAATACTAGTCTTTTGTAGTGATCCAACTTTCATGGCAGATGCAAATAACTAGAGTAGTATTTCTTTCTCTTACTAGCAGTTTTAACTATTGTCAGTAAAATAATTATGTTTTAATATCGAGGTCATAATATTTTTTACAGTGTTATTGTAATAGGCTATTTGAACTACAGCAAAACAGTTTCATGCAGAAAAAAGTGAAACAGGTGATGAAAGAAATCTGAAAATAGTTGCTAACCTCCGAGCAAGAGCTGAAAGAAATTAGAGGAACTCTGGATCTCTAAAACCATTAGAGTCCTAGTTATTCACTATGTAAGGATTAGATCAGATATTGCCTCTTTAAAAAATGCATTAGTATTTGCTGTTTCTGTCATTATTGAATGTGGCAGTTGACAACCAGCAGTGTTGTAAAAATGGAAGGTCTCAGAACTTAGCAAACGGTCATAATTTGCAAAGAATCACAGAATAGCAGAACAGTTGAGGTTGGAAGGGACCTCTGGAGATCATCTAGTCCAACCCCCCTGCTCAAGCAGGGTCACCTGGAGCATGTTAGACAGGGTTGCATCTGGGCAGGTCTTGAGTATCTCCAGAGAAGGACAACCTCCACAACCTCTCTGGGCAGCCTGTTCCAGTGCTCCGTCACTCTCACAGTGAAGAAATTCCCCCTCACGGTCAGGCGGAACTTCCTGTGCTTCAGTTTGTGTCTGCTGCCTCTTGTCCTGTCACATGGGACAACTGAAAAGAGTTTGTCCCCGTCCCCTTGACACCCTCCCTTCAGGTACTTGTACACATTGATCAGATCTCCCCTCAGTCTTCTCTTCCCCAGGCTGAAGAGGCCCAGCTCTCACAGCCGTTCCTCGTAGGGCAGGTGCTCCAGCCCTCTGATCATCTTCGTAGCCCTACACAGGACCTTCTCCAGTAGCTCCACATCTCATTTGTGCTGGGGAGCCCAGAACTAGATGCAGTACTCCAAATGAGGCTTCACCAGGGCTGAGTAGAGGGCTGATCAACCTTGATCTGCTGACGACACTCTTCCAATGGGCCTTGTGCCCATTGGCTTGAGGGAGAACATTGGCTTGGGCTTTAAAAACGTGGACTTCAATTCAGATTTCATAAGTCTGGGTAGGCTATGCATCTTTTGAACACACTAAGTCTGGTTTTGATCTCATTCAAAGTCAATGGTGGTTGTTTTCACAGTAATTAAAGTGAGGATTTTGACTGCAATAGTTGTCACATACTGAATTTAACCTTCATTTCTGAAAGTGTTGATTAGCATTTAAACCAGGTGAGGTTTATCTCTCTACCCATCATTGGCATTCTCTGTGAGTAATGTGTACATACATGCAATATTGAACTGTACGAATGCAGATATGATTCTTCTCAGCGCGGAGTTCAGTGGTGTCTTAATTACGTGCAGCCTATTGAGATTAAAGGGACAAGATCCCTTTTGTGTTAAACAAGAAGCTCACATTCTTTACTGATGAGCTGTTCTCCTCTTTCCCTCTTGATGATCACAGGCAACGTTTCTTAAAAACAAACCCCTCCGCCCCCAAGAAGAAAGCCTTTGTAACTTGTGGTTGACCTAATTGTGCAATGGCAGTGCTCTTACTGCTAAGCAAGGGGGATCTGGGGGATGAAACTAATTTGGGCTTGGCAGATTCTGCAACCTGCTGTATAGTGTAGGTAAGAGAGAGTGTGGGACACTGGTGGGCACTGTCTCATCCCAGTTAGGAGTGAGATGTCCAGCTCAAATTTGAGTATGACTTGGAGACTACAAACCAAGTTGCACTCCCTTTGCAATATAGCACCTGACCTGTAACCAGTGGACTTGGTTACGTGTTACTGAAGGAAGAGCTTGGTATTGTTTGTTTAGAAATAGAGACCAGCTTCTGAGTTACAGCGCTATTTCAGCAATACCTTAGTGTTTTTGTGGCAGTCATTATTCGTGTGTCCAATTCTGAATACTTGTTCAGTATTCTGTCTTACACGGATGTTTTTTGTCTGCATAAGCTCTTGAAGATCCAAGGTCATATCTGAAATCTTCTTAGTGTAATGACAGAGGAGAGAGAGAGACAAATGCTGGGATTCTTCTACCAACAAATAACCTTAGTCAGCTGCCATCATTGGGATCACACTGCGCTCAGTGTGGGGTGTTTTTCTGTTTCTCCTTCTGAAGAAAATTATGCAAAAGTTGTAAGGAAGCATCTCATCTACTGCAATATGTTATGCAGTTCTCTGTGCAAAAATCAGGAAGATATGAAAGTTATTTTCAGGCTCCCAGAGTCAGGACCACTCAATAAGTTGATCTAGGGTTTTTTTCATTCCATGTATCATTACCTGGTAAAATACCTCGTAAAAAAATGGTTGCTCATGCAACCCATCATCTTCAGTTCACACTGGTGGAAAATTATCAAGAATATAGAGGGAAGAATAGTCTTACTTAATCTACCGACGGATGCCTTCACTTTAAAACAATGGTATTTTCTTGCTGCTGTTAGCTGAAACAAGGTTGTTAACATGACATATGACTTTAGGGCTCATGTTTTATTTGTGTGCTGTCATGTTCAGGTGAGTGGTAGTGGAAATCTGCCATTAAATCACTGTACTACTATCACAAAGTAGCTACATATAGTGAACTACTTTTACAAACTGATAGACTTGAAGAGAGGGAGATATTTTGCTGAATAGGTCTGTTGTTGAATAGAAAGATTATTTTCTATCTTGCCATGCTGCAGAACAGAATTGCAGCTTAAGACGTTGAGTAAGGAAGATCTGCCATTGGACTGAATGATGCAGCTAGACAGATCCAGAGGTAATGGATCAGGTCTCAGATAGACCCCAATAATACAAGAATTAGTTTTCATTTTGTTTGTTCTCATATGGGAAGAAGGATGGGCAAAGGTCCTGCAGTTGAGCTTGCTGGATAAAATCAGCAAGAATGTTTTGTTACTGCAGTAGTAGTAGGGTTGTGTGACCAAAAATGACGAAATTTCTGAACAGAAAGATGCAAGTTCTTTTACATGAGAAAATACCTGCAGGCAAGAGAGAAGAGGATCAGGAGGTGGGAGAGACAGTTTGGGAGGAAAAACCTGCCATCCTTGTGTCAGGCACTGGAAGTGGGTAATATGTTACAAAGTGTTGCCCTAGCTATCGTGGGGCTCATTTTAATTGCATCCTGGGGACAGTAGATGTGGCCTTTATTATATAAAGGTCTCTTTGCATCAAGGTATACTGCATTGTGCAGTACTTCAAAGCTTTCCAGGGGCTCTTACTCCCTAAATTGCTTTCTTTGCTGTACCATATCTCACTTTGCTCTGCTTTTAACATATCATAGCTTTTACTAACACTTTGGTGATGTGTTGTTGTTGGGGTTTTTCATTGTTTGTTTCATTGAAAACCAAGCACTATACGCTGTTGTCTATTTGTTTGCTATGTATTTCTGTGGCTGTATATTGCTTTGTGATTGATGTCAAATAATTCTTGTTTTTCCTTGATGTTGGTGTTTTCCTAACTGTTCTTGTCACATGTGTAATACATTCAACGACATATACTTTGTTTTTTTAATTGATATTTTTAGATGGAACGATCTCTTGGATTAAATCTGGAACCTAGAGCTGATGTCGTAGAAAATAAGGTCAAAGAAATCAAGAAACATTCATTCCAAAGACACAATAGAGTCTTTGTATCATCTTCCATCATTAATATTGATGCTTGACAGCACTTAAAACTTTAATCATGATTTGTAACCCTGTGAATTTTATTGCTTCTGCTGTCAGAAATCATTTTCAGCACTTAATGGCATCTTGTAACCTCAGTCAAGGAGAATATTGGCTTGATTTTTATTTTAATTTTACTCAAAGCTTTACTGCTAAAGTACATCTTAAAAAATAATTCTGTGGTGCATCTTTTTTCTCTGGCTTAAAGAAAATCCTTCTGTTTATGCAACATAATACAGGTTTTTTTCTCATTGTTTTCACTGGCCTGTTGATTAATATATACTTCAAAAACTTACACATTCTGACCCTACAAACAGTTAAGTATGCTTACTCATAATCATGCTTGAGATCTGAGACTTCTCCTATAATTAACGTCCACCACAAGTGTTTGCAGGATCAGGCCATAACATATGTTGTTTAATCTTCCTTTTGCTTATTGAGGTTGAAGAAGAGAATGGAACACATACATAACTCCGAATTTAACATTCATATTAGTCTTTATTGATACCTTTCGATCAAAAGAAGTATGTTTGAGCTTAATTCTGTCTTTAGTTCCTCTGAAATTATTGACGTTGCTGGGAGTTGCCCTTTAATGGCGTAATTGCAGGATGGGAGTCCAGGTTTGTACATTTGCAAAGGGAAATAACAAAATTGTATTTTTCCTAAAACCCAATTAGCCAATAGGCACCAAATTAAAACAGAGCATGAAAAAATTTTACTGCTTCTGATCATGTCTCATGACTTGCAACTTTAACAGAGTTAAAGATAAACATGCAAAGGTCATATCCCTTCATCTCCTTCCTTACAAATGACTAAAAAATGCAAAAAGGTTCTGCTTTGTTTAAAGCATCATAATGTCTACTTTTCTATAACACTTTTTAGTTAATTTTGTATGCTTTGCAAAGGAAATGGTTGTTATTCTCCCCACTTAACACAGAGGAAATTGAAGGGTGGTGAAATAGTGACTTGACCAGTAGGCCAGCAGTAGATCTAATTTACCAATTCAGTATCCTAATTGGGAAATGCTGCCCATATTACCTCGTTATAGACTTCTTATCAGAAATGTCGTGATGTATTTGCCAGCATGTAAGAGCAGTAATAAGATTATGTCGTCAGAACGGGTAACAGGAGTGAATTTTTTTGTAGCATATCATTTAAACTTTGGTTTATTGTTGAAGTTGAGTTTTGTTTCCATCTTCATTTTTTTGTTAGTTCTTATTTATCTCATTCCTACCAGTTCTGTTAAATTTACCTTTCTGCCCTTTAATTTGAAGAAGCTGAAAGCTCCCATTTCTCTAGCTCTCCAAGAAGCTGTCCCTGGAGAGTTGTTTCTTCTGAGAAATTAGGAAACAGATTTGATACGAATGTTATAAAACCCCACATTTTACAGGACAGGCAAGGCAAGCCACATTCCTAAAAGCAAAGGAGGACAAAATTTCATCATTTTGCAAATCATCCTTCTCATGTATACACATATTGAGCTCCATCCTACTGTTTCTAAAGGAATTAGTTCATTTTCCTCCAACTACAGAGGCATTTATGTTGTCGAGATATCTGGAACCAATGAAATCAATAGCAAAAGACCCATTGAGTTCAGTGGATTCAGGATCTCTCTATTGGTGGTTTGATTTATTTACTAGTGAGTTTCAGCTAACTTTTTTTGCTATATTTCGTTCAGAGAGCCTTCTGCCTGCACATGATAATGTTTATGTAGTCGATGATGTGGTTCTGGAGCTATCAGAGGTAGAAGAAACAGCATCAGAAAGCAGCTGTTTTGCATCTGAGGACACCACCGAAGACTCAGGTGTCGTGAGCTCCCCATCAGATATTGTATCTTTGGATTCGCAAAATGACAGTATGAAGCTGAGAGACAGGTGGGTCAACGGCCTCATGGACTCTACTGAGGCGGACACGACATATGGCAGAGACACATACCCTGTCAAGACCGCCTACTGTGAGAACATGGGATCCGACAGTGCTCCGGAGAGGTAAAATTTCCCTTTGTAACTAACTCTTTGAGAGTATCTTGTGTGCCCCCTTGTAGGAGGAATCGCTTAAAATCAATTTCTGCTTGCTTCTGCCCTTTCCAGTATGAATGCCAAGCAACTCCTCCCGATGAAAAAGCTCAGTGCCAGATCCCCTCCAGTAGCATACTTGTTGCAACAGGAAAAGGTCACTTTTCTGTTTGAACTTGTGGTTATATTTCTTGCACAAGGCCACTGCCCGCCAGAGTTAATTTCTCCAAGAAGTCTGAAATTAATTAGAGTTTTGTTTATTCTGTAGTATTGTTAGCACGAGGTACTTAAAATTTTCCTGTATGTTGATCTAGAAAAATTACATGCAGGTCAGATTTGGATGCAATCATAAGATGAAAGGAATCAAGACACTTAAAGCTAGGTAGAAAAGGAATTTAGGATTTTATTTGTGTGTGTGCACATATGTTCAACTGATACTAACTTCCACTGCTGTTATATGTATGGTTTTCTTTTCAGCATATTCCCACCCTTTTTTTCCCCCATAAATACTTTGCTGAAGTTTTTGCAAGAAAATACAAGAACTTGGAATTTAACTAGAAACTGCCTGCAAGCACAAGCGACTCTGACACTGTTGGTTTGCCAAAACTCACATAGCCAGTGGCAGGGCTGCAAAGGGAACACAGAATTTATAGGACTTTGCAAATACAAGCTGGCCAAATAGGAAGCTGTGCCTCCAGCACGGAGGGTGGCCTGGTGGTACTGACAGGGATCTACTCTGTGCGATGCTGCAGAGTCATGGGATAGGGGCCAGAAATTCCTCTGAATTCTCAGTTGACACAAAGTCTGTGCTTTCTTGTCTCTCTCCATTCAGCTGCTAATCTGTAGCCCCTTCATAAGAGTATGTATCATGACCTAGTTATTTCCTTCCACATATTTCTGAAGGAGAACTTCATTTTGGATCATGTAGTGGGGGATAAATTAGGCCAAAGTCAGTATTTACCCTATTGGAATGATCTCAGGGCTTTTCTTTTCCCATCAGTGTCAACAGGGACAAGGTCAAGTCTCATTTAGATACTTGCTTAACAATGCATTCTTCCCCGTGGTTTGGCCTTTTACAATTTCTTAGATCCTTCTGGAGTGTCTATATGGAGGCTTATATAGGCTAGACTAATAGAGTAGCTACAACTAACGTTCCAGACCTGATCCAAAAAAAGCAACCTATTAATTTCAGTAGACATAGATCAAGCCTTGTAAGATAATTAAACAATCCCAACTTTCCTCAAAACTGCCAGATCCAAACTGGAAAAAAACCATACACACATCCAGGAAAAATACTAAAAGTTACCATAATGTTCAATAAAGGCATCAAAGCAATACCCAATAAGAACACTCCTAATCAGTGGAAAATATTTTTGACTTGTTCTGTATTTTAGTGCAAAATAAGAGGCCATTAAAACCAAAGCAACACGCTAGCTCTTGAAACTTAGTGTTTTCCACATCTTTCACATCAATGAAAGGTGGGCATTTTTTCCATTGCATTGAGACTTACTTTTGCTGTGCAAACATACAAATTTTTTGATAATAAAATATGCACGGAAGAGACAAAGGGACAATGAGACAAAATACGCTCTTAGCAACTTTGCATGTGACGCTGACTTGGGGGAATGCTTAACAGGCTGGCAGGCAGGACGGCTGTTCAGAGGGATCTTGCTAAACTGGAGGAATGGGTGAAGCACGAGGATCAGCAAAGACGCATGCAAAATCCTGCGTCTGGAACAGAATAATCCCATGCAATGGGATAGGCTGGAGACTGGGTAACTGGGAACAGCTGCCCAAAAACAGAGCTGGGGCTCCTAGTGGGCAGCAAGTTGCCCACTGTGTCCCTCACAGTGAATGTCCAGTTCCAAGTTGGCTGTGCACCCCTAGAGTGACGAAACGTGTGCACAGTGATGAGGGTAACGCGGCATATTGGGCTGCAAGAGCACAGCTGTCACACAAGGGAACTGCCAGAGAGGCTGAGGAATCTCTGAGCTTGGAGATTTTCAGGACTCAACTAGACAAAGCCTTGGACAGGCCCATCTAACCTTGAAAGTGGCCCTGCCTGGAACAGGAGGTTGGACTAGGTGGCCTTCAGGGGTAATTTGTAAACTATTTTTTTTCTGTGATTTTATCATCCTACATACTCTATGTTTATCTCATGTCCCCATAATTAAAGGGGAGAGTTTTTAGGCAGAAATAGGAGGCAGTTGTTGCCATTCAGGGTGTGAGATTATTTTTCATGAACTGTATTATTTTTTTAGGCTCTGGGACAGCAAAATTATATCAGATCAGCTTTATGACATAGTGAAATCGAACATTTGTGATTGATTTTAGTCTTCTGGCAGCAACCATTTAGACTGTCACAGCAGAGATGCTGATAGTATTATCTTTTAAGTGTTT
This sequence comes from Rhea pennata, assembly GCF_028389875.1. NCBI lineage: Eukaryota > Metazoa > Chordata > Aves > Rheiformes > Rheidae > Rhea > Rhea pennata. The sequence goes on along the minus strand of NC_084664.1, from coordinate 63,703,677 downwards.
ATGTTCTGAATGCGTCAGCAATGTTTGAAACTAAATCCCGTTCCACTCCTAACTTAGGTTTTAAACAAACCCAGCTTTGAAAATTGTACTCTTTTAACTCTTTCTAAGGTCAAATTGCTAAGTTTTCAAAAGCCACTTCCTAAGTGCAGAGGGGAAAAAAACAGGGATTTTTTTAAGCCTATTTGTTTTAGGTAAAATATATTGGTAACAACCTACTTATTTTTAAACTTACTTAAAACCTATGAAAACCTTGTTTTAGTGGGATTTGGATAAGTTAGGAGTACACTTTTGAGTATAGCTAAATCTGGAGAACATCACTTTCAAAAATCTGGAGAGCATCAGCTTCAAAATTTTGCTGTCTTAGCCCCACTAACCCACTGATAAAATCTTTTGGGAGCTCTGAGATTGTAGATAGTTCTTCTGATGAGCAGGGACTACTTTCAGGACTGAACCAGTCTTCTGAATCCCCAGTCAAGTTAAAATGTGATGTTCATGTGAGTAAATGATAATCATGCTCAACAGTTTTAAGTGTGTTTTATAAGCTACAAAATTTCAAGGAAAATTATACATGGAGTTTCATAATTCCCCTTTATATTCTGTCAGTCCACATACTAAGATCAAACTCAATTCTAGAAGGAAGATAAAGATATTTGGAGAAATGTCACGACTGAAGTTAACTGTAGTTAGCAGCAATTAATCAAATATCCTCCTTGAGTCTGAGCTCCACTGAAGCCAGAAATTTCATTTAGGGACTAATTTCTAACAGCCTCCGAAAAAAGATAATAAAAATAACAGAGATATTTTCATTGTAAATGGTAAAGCTGACTGAAATCTGGGCTTAGCATTGTCCTGTGAAATAACTAGTTCATAAAGATTTATAATTCTTTATATTATAACCATATTATACTGTGTGAGTAACGAAAAGTACTCTTAAAGTAGAAGTAAATACTATTTAGAGGAGGATGAGGCTTTAAAGAAAGCAAAAGTGCTGTTTTGCAAGTGCCTTGTGAAGAACGACAGTAAAAAGAAGAATTAAGGTCTTATGCAGGTTTATTCCAAAGGTTTAGTCTGTGCACCAAGGGATCATCAGGAATACTTTGCCGTGGTGCTTACTTTGGTTAGTTGTGTATTTATTTTTAATTCATTTTCCTTAGACCTTTGGAAGCGTGTAAGCCTGGGTGGTCTCTGTGTAACAGAAATGCCTAACAGCCATAGAAAATCACAGCGGAGAATTTTGGCCAGGGTCTGCACTCACTCCTCTGCTGCTGAAGTCAAAGAAAGCTGTGAGCATTTAAGGGTGCACTCTTCAACGTGCAGTGGATTTGTCTGTTCATAGCAGCATAGTAACGTGACCAGATCAGAAATTACCCATACCGGTAGCTTCGCTCATGCAGAAATGACAGTAACAGAGTCTAAATCTCTGAGTTCCCTAGGCACAGAAACAGAACAGATTTACAGAGGCAGGTCCCCAATACTAAGGGTTTCCAACCAGGGTCTTGTTTTCCAGCACGTGGAGCAACTTGCAGGTGCGCTCTTCTACATCTTTTGTTTTGGGATATTTTGTTTAAGCGATCATAATCCAAATATGCATATGAGACAGGTAGCACGTAGAGCATCAAATCAAGTATCAAAAGACTGTAGGCTTACCCTTGCCTCTGCCTCTAACCTATTACACCACCTCTGTCTCTTTCTGCCTCTGATACCCTCTGCAGCTACTTACTGTTTTCACGGTAAGTCTGCACACAGCTGTCATGTCTCAGGTTAAGTTTGTGTAGTGCCTGGTAGAGCAGAAGCCTGATGGCAGCTGGAGGTGCAAAGGGCTACCACCCTATGAATAATTGACTACATGCAACGGTTGACTGTGAACGTTTTAATATTAACTGCTGACTGAACATTGTTCAACACAGTTCTCTTTCTTCATATCCTTCCTTACAGCTGATTTCTTTGTGTTATGTATCTGTTCAAAAAATTTTAATACATAGTGTTAAATGAGTAACAGGAAAACCACAGAGAAGCTGAAATGTTGCTTACGTAGCAGTAAACACATCTTATGATCTCACACTGTTGCAATTCGTGTCCTCCCATACCCCCTCCTTTCCCATCCCGTGTATGGTGTCATCACGCAAGCTCCTTGGGGCAGGGATCAGTCAGTTTTATATGCTTATAAAGCATCATGCACACCTACTGTCTGGAGCTGTATAAGTAATTACGCATTAAAAATTTTGCTCAAATAGTAACACTAGGGATGCTAAGTCACGTGCTCAAAGTTAGGTTACATTAATACTAAAGCTGCCTGTGCAACCTTAATTTTCTCCCCTCCCTTTCTGCAGTATGATAAAGTCGGTAGTTACGTGATCACATTCTGGTTTATTTTCTCTGGATTTCAGAGCTCAATTAATGGAGCAAGTGTACCACAGTTTGTTCTCAGTTCAAACTCCATTCTGGAGACAGGACTGCCTAATTTCCTCTTGGTCTTTCCATCTTACTCATCACCCTAGTATCCATGTGCCATACAGACTTTGAATTTCTCCTTGCAGTATTCAAGAGAGATGAAAAGGTGGCGTTGTCCTATTTTAGAGAGGAGAGTTGAGGCACAGAGTCAAGACAGTCCAGTGACCAGATAGACCACACACAATCCATTTTTGCAGAGGATTAAGCATTTTGTAGCCCTTCCTGTTTCAGAGTGGAACTCTCCATTTCCTCCAAATGCTGTTCTTGGAATTCATTTGACTGTTTTGGCTCAAGAAAAATAACAGAATAATGAGGATCATGATAAAAATTGTCATGCTTGGACTGCCACCTAGGGAAAAGGTATAAGCAACCTAATTTAAGGTTTTAGAAGGAGACTTAAGAGTAGATGATTCTGTCAGTCTCACACAGAGCAGTACAAACATTTTAAGTCATAAAATATCTTCCATTTAATTTCTTTAATCTATTAAAATATTTCTAAATGTAAAAGGAACATGCTAGTTACAAAGGTAAATAAATAGAGCGTTATAGATTGTGACTGGAGTGGGAAAAAGAAAATACCTTTCGAGGGGGAGGATGGGAGCCCTACTTCAGTCACTTAATGCTCTCGATATAGGTAGGGAGAATCTCATATTCTCTCTTTTTCTTGACAGAATTTATTACGTGTGACTCTGATTCTGATAGCCAAAGCTATTGTGAGGAGGAAGGAAAAGGATCTTTCTTGTTAGCAACTTGAGAAATACTTGCTGTTTGTTATAAACTTTTACTTTTTTTGATGAGTGAGTTTTAAAACAAAAGCTATTGAAAGGATAGAGGTGGGTGATTTTTTCTACTTAATATCTAAGTCCATTTAAGTTCAAATGTTGCAGGGTTTTGTATTCCACTTAGGAAAGATCGGAGAGAAAGAGAACTTGGTATTTGGAGGAATTTAATGATGAAACAGGTCACAGGAAGAAAAATACAATACTGCATGGAGGAAGGCAGATAGGAAGGAAAGAGGAAAAACTCTAGAGAAAAATAACAATGTATTATATATACGTATATATGCATGTATATGCACAAACACATTCTGTATAATTAACCGTCCCAATCTTTGGGAAAGATGGGATTTATTCTGTTGTTTCTACATAGGTCAAGTTTTATTTTAGCTGAAGAGATGTGTTTTACTTTATTGAAAATAGAAATGTACTTTTAAGGGGGAGGATGAAAGAAAAAGGATTACAGTAACAAGGAGAAGAACTGCAGGGATGAAAAAATGCTTAATTAGGACCTAGATGTCTGACAGATCTGCAAGCCTCTGTTTCTTACACAAATTTGATAATTTCCTTCCTTATCTCTGGCTTTTCCTTTCCCTTCATTCCAGAAAACTCTTCACAATCTGGACATTTTCATGCACTTTTTTGGTGACAGATGTTCTTGGAGGGAAGATGCTGATGATATTATGGTTAAGTAAAAGATATTCACAGACATTAGAGCAAAAATCCAGATTAGCCTTTCTGTCAAATTCATCCGTGGGAAAAATACCTTATGCTTTAGAACTATAGAATACTTTACATATTAGGAAGCAGATTCAGTTGCTAAAAGTATAGCATTGGGTTCCAGGAGAGAGAGATTTTTCATCCTTGCTCTTTTTTTTTTATTATTTTTATTTTCCTGTGTAAACCAAGAGAAATTCTATAACTGCACTGTACTGGGTTTTTTTAGCATGCAGTGTTATTTTGCACAGGTGATATCACTGAATTTCAAGTTGATTCATGTTAGCCCAGTTTATTGGTTATTCCTGGCCCTGAGGCAACCCTGTTTGCCTCTTGCCTTTTCTGTTGTGAAGCTTCCCCCCATATGTGGAGGAGGAAGAGTGGGGCATTTTTCTGGCCAATAGAAATTGTAAGCTGCAGCTTACAGAGCCGACGAGAGGACCCTGAGACTGACATATGTCTAAGGGCTCTAAAAGCTTAGATCACCCTGCTATGTAACATGCTTAGAGATTTTTAGCATTAAGGCTCTCAAAAACACAAAGCAATGCTATAAATATGCAAAAGCATTTTCATTTGCTTTCCGTTTAGGTTTTTGACCAGTAACCACAGAGGAGCTATATAAAAGGACCATAAACTTAGCTGCTGCTGAAATACCGTTTCATTTTCCTCCTCATCAATGTTTGCAAGTTTGTATTTTAATCAGGTGGTATTTATCTGAAAGCACTATTAATCTGAAGGACCTATGTATTCCAGGACTTGAAAACAGATTAATTCAGTCTGTAATGATTTTTATTCAGCACAGATATAAATGCAATCTAAAGACCGTGGTAAGTATGATGCTATCCAACAGAACTCAAAATAGAACCTAAGCTAAAAAACTTGGCGTAGCAATGGTATCTGTACCTTGCTCTCGAAAATGTACAGCTTTTTCTTTTGTCGCTTATTCAAGGACATAAAAAGCAAGGTTATGTGGCTTTCAGGTAGAATGTGACTCTCTGCTTTTTCCTTTCTCTACTTGCTTGCCACTTGCAGAAATCTTACTTCAAAGACAAGACTTTGTTATCTAACCAGTCCTGTGTGGGATGTTCTTTCCAGGACATTAACAGTCTACAATATGGCATTTTAATGGGCTTTGGTCATATGAAGCTAGCACATTAAAACTTAAGAATAAAGTTCACAGGAGGCAGCAGCAGCTCTCATTGATCAAGTCATAGCTCAGGTGCTGTCACTTAAACTAGCTGTTCTTCTGCAGCCATTATAGAAAACAGAGAAGAAAAGAGAACAGAGCAGAGAAGAAAGAGAAGAGAAGAGAGGGGACAGAAGGAGAGGGGGAAGGGAAGGGAAGTCATCTAGCCTAAAAAACTAAAGGGTTGGAGAAGTGGTCCCTAAGGTTTTGTAAATTATTGACTATTACGAAAAATAGTTACGTCCACTTTTGAAGAGTACTTTGCTACATTGATCAAAAACAAATCTGTGAGATTACTTGATGTCGTCTTTGTGACCTGGCTGAATAGAACGCCTTATTCAAGAAGGGTGAACTTTCAGACATATTTTCTTGAATTTAGATACATTCAGCATCTGTCTGTTTTTCTTCCCCCCCACACTGTGATAACACTAATGAGAAGCATTTCTCTGTCCAGCACTTAGGCAAGAGGAGAATAATATGGATCTGTTTTGCAGAGGAGGAGTTTGGGTACACACGGGAGGCTTTCCTAGTGCCAGACTGCGAGCGCCATCAAAGCTGGGAAAGGAGCTCCAAAGGTGCTCCAAAGCCCCATCCATGCTGACAATAGTATCAGCCTTTCATGCTGGGCACAACAGCTCTGTCTGCCCCCCCATAGCTAAGAGCAAATGCGCAGCAATCCTGTTCTCAAGATTTTTGATATAGCAAACATGAGACTCTAGAAGACACAGTTAACTTAGAAGAGAGGTCTCCTGCCATTTCATCTTGCCTGTGGCCACTGTGGAAGGACCCGGATCCCCGATATGTTCTGTAGTACATCTGCCAGCCCCCTACAGGTGTCTTGAATACCTTCAGTGTTTCAGATGACCCTGAGTGTAGGCACCTGAATCTCTTCCTCAGTCCCTTCACTGCAGTTTACATAGCTCTGCACTGTTTCCTCAGTTACGGTGGGCATTAGGTTCTCTATCTCTGGCACTATGCGCAAGGCTTTCCAGAACTCTTGGAAAATGTGCTTTCTTCCAAAGAGGCTTGGGTCAGTGTGAGCATTTGCAAAACTACTTGAAATATAAACAAATGGCAGCTTCTCTGATCATGAATCTGATAGCTTTTTAATGGCTTTTGATTTCTTTTTAATGCAGATTTCCAGCTAGGTTCATCAGAAATTTTCCTCTCTTACTTAGAACATAAACTTTCTCATAAATGGCTGTCTCCCATGGCCCTCATTTGACAAAATGCTGCTCTAAGTTTCATTTTGTCTCCAACCGAGTGAGTGACTGCAGAGGAGCAGTTATGTGTTGAAGCCTGAGCTCAGTGGAGCACTGAAGGCAGTAGTTCAGTTTAGTAGCTGCTCTGCTCAGTTCTGTGCTCTTGCACAAATCTCAGCTCATCTGCATCAGTAGTAAGTGAGCAGGCTCCCAGGAGCCATGCGCGTTGGCCATTTCGAGCTTGTGCTCAGCGCTGCCCAGCGCTTTATTTTTAGCGCCTTGCATTTTACGAGAAAAGCAGCCTAAAGGTTATCAGGTTCTTCCTCGAGTTAAAAAAAACTGTGTGTGAGAAAATGCCACTGGTAATGTTTATCCAGAATGTAAAATGTGGTATCAGAATAAGTCTTGTATTTTTCTTGGATTCTGGCCAAAACAGAGCTGTCAACAAAAGAAAAGTGTATAGGGTCAGAAGGGAAGAAGGCTTTGAAAAAAAAATTAGAGGCCTTTTTGTTTTCCTTTTCCAAACAATGTTGTGTGAAAGACTCTTCTTAGGCATATTTGTATACCATGGGAGCTACTGGAAACTACCAGTCTTTTGCCTCACAAAACATGTATCACTGTATATTTTAAAATCTTGATGCTAAGGATTTCAGGAAGAGCTCTATGGCTAATATATACCTACTGGCTTTTTTTTCAGGTGAGTTTGGAGATGAAGTGAGTAATAACTCTTTTAGGGATTTGGAAATGCACAAGAAAAGTTCTGCTTTTTCTGAAGCTCCCCATGTAAGAGAAAAATAAGAATCCTTTCATTTTGACTGCATTGTTCTCTTTCCCGCAGAAAACTTCTGTGAACTGGATATTATTATCCCAGTTGTCTAGATAAGGAGATTGAAGCAGAGACTGAGAAGCAAATTATGTATAGTCACTGCATTCCTGCATAGAGGATAATAAAAGAAACCTCTGCTGGCTGCTGCACCCATCAAAGAGAAGATCATTTTCATATAAGGAATCATTGAAAGATTTCCACTGATTTCAGGGAGGAAAGAGTTGGTCAGAGTAGATAGATTGATATCTATCTATGTGTTTGGACCCAGGAATCCCTGTTCTACAATGCCCCTAAAATTCTCAAGCCCATAGGGTTCATTGCGTCCTGGAGAAAGCCCAACTCTGACAAGCCAAGTAATACGGAGTTTGGCTGCGTTGTAAAGCACTGGTGCAATAAATAAAAATATACAGTGAGGTACCAAAAAGATGTTGAGCTGGCAGGGCCTTCATGAACTTCAGTCTCATCCTCTGATAAGTACAGGCTTACACATTTTTCTTCCAAGATTTTCTCAAGTATCATTCAAGCACCATAGCCTAAAGCACCTCCTGCACAGCAGCTTGGAGAATGAGTTTCACTGCACATTCATACTCTACTTCCAGCTGTGGACAACAATCCTCCCCAGACCATCTTTGCAAAGCAGAACGAAGTATTTGCCTTCCACACTGGATAGCTGGTGTGCCACTGGAATGATTTTTTTTCTCAAAAACACTTTTGAGTTTTGGAATAAATTGTTTTAAAATGCACTCATAGGAATACCAGTATTTCTTTTTATTAATTTTATAAAACTTTGCACTACAGAAACAAGATAAAGTTGGATTGATTCTTTTCTACCACCTTCAAGTTGGGTGTTTTGTTTGCCAGACTTCTGCACCAGTCCCAATGCTGCAGTAAGCTTAAATTGTCTTGTTAGTTTTTTCAGATGAGTGATCTCATTGGGGTGTGTGTAGGTGTGTGTATCCTTTAGGGTACTGTGTGTGTATCCTTTAGGGTACAGTGGGATTAGAGTCCTACAGCACCTGTTGCCTCTTATGGAGACGTTAGCTGATTTGTGCCTTCCCAGTTTTGGAAGATGTCCTTGCAGGTGTGGTTTACTGTTTTTGTTGACCCAGCATATATGAACTCACCTTTTTAAGTTCAAGGGAGTTAGCTGCGAGTAGAGGAAGCAGCAGACTCTGAGAGTGCATTTGTTCTTTTAAGTATAAAAGTGATTTCAGCTACTCCTACTATAAGCAAGAAAAAAATATATAACAATAAAATAGCAGAAGAGGAAACTACGATGACAGAGGTTATTTAAGCCAATACCAGGAAACATCCCTGAATTTTGATTCAGATGGCTATCTCAAAGGGCAGCAGCAAAACAGTATTTTGCAGTGAGTGTTCAGGATACTACCAAAAAAAAGTCATCTCTTGATCTGTGAGATGAAGGACTTGATCTTGAAAAGGGCAAAGCTGCTTTGCCTGATCAGAGTTGGTTTAGGTGTGGTTAGAATGGAAAATTATATTGTCAATAGCCTAATCACAAGGGCAAAACTTAGATGCAGAGTCACAAATGAAAATGTTTTGACTGCCGGTGAGGAACAAGTAACTGGAAAAAGTTAGTCTCCCAACATGAAATCCTGGCTTTTTGATTTTGGTAGAAAAATATTACTGGTTGAGATCTTTCTTCCTAAGAAATAGAAGGTCTGTTGTAAAGCAGGTTGTCGTGTGTACTTTTTTAATTTTAGTTCTTTTTTGTTAGTTTTTTTTCTTAGTTTCATCAGAGTTTTTTTCTTTTAATAAGCCAAGAAAACCCTTGGCACTCATTCTGATTTGAGACATGTTTTAGATCGTTGTACAACTTCACTGAAAATTATAGAGCTACTTCCTGCCAAAATCAGGCCCCCAATACATTTCATTAGAAACCGCTCCTGAGAGATTAGTTTCTTTCCTTCTCCCTTCCCTCCCTCCAGGAAGAAGAGTAATGATCAAACAGTCCATAGTTGCTTTTGTTTTTCATTGCTAGGCAGTTTTTATTTAACGAAGGTGCGGATTTATTGGCAGAGTACATGCTGGATGGGCAGCGGTCCGCTTTAAAATTTGCTGGATACGTGAACTCTTTGCCTTGGCGCACAGTGCTTTGCGGCAGCCTGGCTGAAATATTTGCTGCACTGTGAGACCAGGCCATCTCTTCATGGCAGGGTTTATTAATCCTAATCTTTTGATTACCAGTGCACTGAGTGTGCTCGGCACCGCAGAGATCCCTCTGAGATATGGCTGCGACCGTGTGGCACGTGCCTCTAGCGCTGCCCCGGTGGGACTAAAGGAGCTGAAGTGAGAGCGTATTTCAGAGCAGCACCATACGGCAAAAGCAGAGACCTAATATTTTCTTCCTATTTTTTGCTCTTTCAATTAGCAGTAGAGATGAAGAAAGTCCTTCTGCTAAGCACGACAGTGAGGACGCGTTCATTGCTGCTCAACTGCAGCAGACGCTGGCTGACCTGGATGAAGATTTGGAAGGTAGGGGAGTGGGTTACCTCCAAAGTGCAAAGGAGCTGGGCGTAACTGGGAGGTACCGAGGTGGACCGTGCTCTGAGACATCCGCCCGTTTCTCACTAACGTTGCTGGGAACAGCTCTTGGCTCGGAGGCAGAAGGTGGGCTCCCCACAGAGATTGCTTTCACCTTGCGTCTGGAGCAAGCCACCCTTTATACGCTTGTAGTGGGTGTTTAGGGGGCTGCTGTATCAGACCGTCGTTATATTTCAATGCCTGCTGCCAGAATGAAATGAAGAGCAGTTTATGGGAATGTTTTATGGGCCAAATTTGGTACACTTCCATTGACCTCCATGAAACTTCACTACGTTTTATGAATAATGCTTCTGGTTTGTATTTTGTCCTAATGAAGTGGAGAAAGGGGTTTTGTACCCAGTGCCTCCTCTGCATTAGCTGCTTTGTACTTTTAACTTTAAAATTGAAAATACTGACCAGAACAGTGGAAAGAGAAGTCATCACAAAGCAGTATCGTTCTTCTCTCTTGCCTAGTGTTAATGGCAACGCTTCACTATTTGTCACTGACTGATGTTGAATACTTTTTTAAACATCTTTGTTTTAGTACTTTTACAGTGGACTTGCTTCTAATTTCTCTGAGTACTCTTAACATTGCAATTTCTTCACATTTTATCTCATAACCCTCAATTTTTACCAGCAAATTTGAGAGAGGAGTTAAGCTTCCTGCACAGTGAAGCTTCTGAGGTCGTTGGTAACGAAGGGTGAAAAGAATGCAGGGAAAAATACAAGTTCTGTTTCTTTGTGTGCTTGCTCGAGGAAATCCTTCAGCTGGGTTGTTATTACTGACCAGCTCTGGGAAACATAATTTGGAGCTGCTTGCTCTTTCTCAGAAATGTTTCTCCTTTGGAGTCATGTGGTGAAATGTTTATCACTGGGAGAAGTTAGTCAAAGATAAGGTATGAACAATAGATTAAATTCTGCTTTCAGCTGCATTTGTATGTTTCCCACTGGCTGAAGCAGGAGGACCGAGGAATATTTGCCTGATCCTAATCAGCAACCAGACAGCAGAAGGACCCAGATCTTTCTTCTTTGTGTAATACAGGCGTGTGTACGTGTGTGTGTGTATTCCTATTAGTTTTACTGGAACTCAAATATCTGATCTGGATTAGTTTGCATTAGCTGTTTGTGTAGTTTAAAGTGATATTGCCTAAATATTACCTGCATGTACTTTTGTGTGTGTATTTTGCAGCAGTGGATGACACAAGCAACTCTGACTCCGACTATATTACTGAAGTGTTGAGCCCGCATACAAGAAAAGCGGAGGTTGCCCAAGATGTTACCTTTTCTGTTCCAGTAACAGTCATAGATGATGATGCGGAAGTTAACTTCCCTAGGTCTGCTGGAGATCAAGAGACAAGGGGTTCAGAAAATGCTTCAGCTGACTCTGTTAATATAGGGAACTTGACAAATAAAAACAACAACGCAGGTTCCTTTGATAAGGGGCATATAGGTGGTAGATCTGTGTGTATATCCAAGGACTTAATACACGGGCAACCTTCTGAAAATGAATTTGATCACTTGCCTGTGGAACAGAGGAGAGATATGTTTGAATCTCTCACGTCTTCCTTTGAAAAAAGAAGTGAAAAGAACTCAAGACTAGACCCCCCTCCTAAACATAACGTGAAGTCTGAGGAATATAAATCTAAGCTGATTCCATCTCACTCCAAGGCCACAAACGAAATCAGTACAGCAAAAGAGAAAAAAAATCCATTTAAGGAATGTAGTAACAGGGAAAGACCTCTGAAAAAAAGTAAATCAGAAATAGAAATCAAGCAGCCACTGGCAAAAAAATATGAAGAGAAAGTAGAAGAAATCCCTTCAACACCAATATGGTGTCATCGCACCCAGAATTCAGGAACAAATTACGAACCTAAAATGGGTTTGACGACCTTTAAAATTGTTCCTCCCAAACCTGAAATAAAGCATTTTGATAGAGGAGTTTCTCTTTCCACTGGTGCCATTAAAATAGACGAACTAGGCAATCTTATAAGCCCAAATGCTAGTGGCCCTAAGAACATGTCAGATACTACTACTTTCGGTACTGGTGAAAGTGAGGAAATTCCTATTGGGAAAGTAAAGGCATTCTGGAGGTCAAGTTCTATGGACAAGCAAAGTGATGACTCTGCTGAGCATCTCCTTAAAAGGTCAGCAGTCACCACAAACTCTAAATCCTTTACTATAAAACAGGAACACAAACCTGTCTGTCTTGTAGCACCAAAACCTGTAGCACCACAAACTGTTACTTCCCAGGTAGCTGAAAAACAGTTTGAGAATGAAAAGACCAAAACACCTCTCCCAGTCACACAGTCTCAGGTAAAACCATTAATGGCCCCAACCATTAATAAGGACAAGGTAGAGCTTCCGTTTCTAAAGCCGCATAGGAGAACTTCAAGTCAATACGTTGCCTCTGCCATTGCAAAACACATCAACCTACCTACCTTTAAGTCTGACTCCACAGAATATCATGAGAAAGAAGATCAGCATGGGGCAGGAGAGGTTAAAACTGAAGGAGAACTTTTCCCAAAGAGGTGTGTTATTGTGGCCAAATGCAGCCCTATGGAAACAGATTCAGCAGAAACAAGAGAACCACCTTCAAATATTTTTACTTCTAGTTTAAAAGCATCCCACAGGTTTACACCTGGTGATAATTCTGGAGTGGAAAACAAAATAGTTAACATCAGGGCACCAAATCAAGCAACTCCTCCTAGTTTCTATAAAAAGAATGCCAGTGTCCCACTTACTAAATCCTCTTCAAAGGATAACAACACTGCAGAAGATGATCACAATTTGAACAGCAAACAAAGTATAGTAGAGAAAAAGACACATCTTTTATTTGACCAGAAATACGAGACTTTGAACCACAGTAATTCGGCACCATCTCTCAAGTCTCCTGATCTCCAGGTTGTCCCACCCTTTTCCAGCTCATCTTTGCGAGCAAGTAAATGGCCTCCAGCTAAAAGTGTACAAGCTAGTTGTTTTAAAGCATCACCTGAGTTAAATTGTGCAACCGCAAAGAATCACACGGAGTCAGAACGGGAGGACAAACACGACGGTTTGGTTACTAATGCTATCAGTGAGCTGGACAACCAATGTCCAGATGTCCAGACCAACATCTTTGGACCAAAGAAGAAGTTCAAACCAGTTGTCCAGAAACCAATCCCAAAAGATACGTCCCTGCACAGTGCCCTGATGGAAGCCATCCAAACAGGAGGGGGGAAGGAGAAACTCAGAAAGGTAAAGTGGAGGCTTCATTCAGCCTGTGCAGCCCACAGAAGCCTATATTCTGACACCAGCTGTTTTATAATTGGTCCAGCTGCTGGTGCGCTGGACTACACATAGCATTTGAAAAATTTAACCATGGCAAAATGCACACCAAGCCACTGGTTATGCTGCATGTCCTATATGTTAGGCAGTGCTATTGCAGCTGCACTAGCTAGGAGAGGCAGAGGGTGCAAAGATACAGCTTAAAGGAGAGATAATTGAGGTTAGCTGAAGAGCCTAACACACATTTCTCTTATGTTATCTAAAAATAGGAACATACTATGTAGAGAAAACTTGTAAATATCTGTAAAGGAAAGAAAAATACATTTTGTGTTAATTTGGTGATACTAATTTGTCACTAATGCTCAAGGGATATGAGCCTGCATCTGTACATACAACATTGCTAACTGGAATCTGCGTCTGTCCTTACCAGTCAGGGTGAGTAAGGGTTGTAAAAGCAGGCCTGAAAGAAGACAGACTGATCAGTCTTCGTAGTTTGTGAATGCAAGCACTGGTACAAGCACTAAAAATGCTTTTGGTAGTGTTTCCAAACTGTCTCTAAGTAAATATCTAATAAGTTTATTGGTTTTATATTCTAGATTTCAGACAGTGCATTGAATGGAAGCCACAAGAAACCTTTGTATGCTGAGCCGGAGAATGAGCGCTCAGCCCTGCTGGCAGCAATCAGAGGCCACAGTGGCACCTCAAAGCTGAAAAAGGTAAGAGATAAAGATGATCAGTGATCTAATGCAGTCTTTTCTTACTGAAAGCTTTGTATAAACGTGAAATTATGCAAACTGAAGTTGTCCTGCAGAGAGGAAAGCTTAGGAGAAAGTATTGTGATATAAAACCAGATCTGACTTGCACAGATAATACAGTGGGTCAGGTTCTGTTCTCTGCTACAGAAGTTACTCTCTTTGAAATTGCATGCTTGTAGCTGAGAACGAACCGTGGAGAAATCCAAGTGAATTAAAGAGAATGTACGTGGAAGGCACCAGCTAGCATCGGTTTCATGTATTTAGGTGTTGGTTTTTGCACTTTAGGAGTATGCAGTTAGGTTATTTGCATTACCTATTGTATACATCTAATCCCAGTTCCCCCTAAAAACACATTGTGACTTCTTCATCCATGCTTCATGAGTTAGGTGCATGCAAACTGTATGCAAGTAGTGGACATCGATGGAAAATCTCAAACTGCAGCAGGACAATTCCTTCTGTCTGAAGAGTTGACCTAATTATTAAAGCATCTCCTATCCCTAATAGCCAAAGCCTGCATTGTTCTAGCCTTAGCTTTCCCTCGGTTCACTAGTCAAGCCAAGGATGTGTATTTGGCAAGGAGTCCCCCATTTCCCTCATGCAATGACTCAGGCCATTAACACATCCAGATAGCTGGCAAAAGATTGGAGGTGTCTCTTTTCTGTGTTAGGGCATTACTCTTTCCTTCAGAGCAATTCTGAGTATCTTGCTGCCCCTCCTGCAGGTAGGATACAGCTTTCTCTGAGCTTGAGGGCAGAATGTGCTAGCAGAGGCAGTGAAGGATCAGCAGCCTCTTGATCAAGGATGTGCTGTAGCCATCTTCACACATACTTAATTGCATTTTGCATTCATTTGGCATAAATGTAAATCTGTGTGAAAGAGGCTCTGAGAATGAAGTGGTGTTATTTTATCACAGAGACTTTTTGGAATACTTTCCTCCAACAAAAAAAAAAAAAAAAAAAAGCTTTTAGTATCATTTTAAATGAAGTTGCTTAGAAACCGTACGTTTCTTTTTCACACCATGACACCTGTGCTAGTTAAAGCACCATGTCTGTGTGTGTACGGGGCTGAATGTAGATGTGCTGTTATGGAAGGGCTGTCCCTTCAATGTCATTTCATGTCTTATCTGGCATGATTTCATTCCCATGTATTTGTATATATAGTGAGGGAACAGAGTGTAGGAGCTCTCTGGATTTGGGTTGCTTGATGGGAGAATAAATCCTTTCGTTTTTCACTAGAGAGGTATTGTGCCTCAGTTTCTCTGAAGAAGGCATGGTACTACATTTACTGGTAAAACTCCCATTTGCCATGTGATACTAAATTTCATAATGCTTTCCAAATCATTTTAATTACTGAGACTTTATCATGATTATTACTAGTAATATTATTAACAACAAAAAGATTTGTTGAGGCAGCTGGAGGAAAATATGACTTTGTGTGAACAATTGCCTCCTCTCCTTCCATTCACTTAAACAAAAATAAATTTTCACGTAAGTTTCATGCAGGAATTTCAGGTTCAGAAATTCCACAGAAACCCTCTTGTAATAGCAACCAATTGGTTTTGTGCTATATCCTTTCACATAGTTCTCTCTGGTCCTGTTTCTTTTTAGTGTGGCTGGAAACTTCAGATTTAATAACAGGGTTTGGTTGGGTTTCCTTGTTTTTTTGTCTTTTTTTTTAATGAAGCCAGGTCCTAAAAGCACAGCTCTAGAAGAGCCTCACTCTCATCTGAGATTATTTCTGTGCAGCCCAGACTGCTAAAAGTAACAAGATTTCTGGGTGGCTGCTGCAGCCTTGATACATCTTACTGATTCCAAAAATCTTTGTGGTTTTTTCCAAATGAATACCAAGTCCAGCTCTCCGTCTGTTACCTTAGATGCCAAGAAGAGTTACAGGATGCTGGAGCTCACAGTAAATAGAGATTGAGTTTCTGAGAGAGAGTCAATGCCAAATCCTTGATGCTGGTAATCAGCCTGGCTGAATGATGTGAGTGAGTAGTAACAGATGTTCAGCCCTATGAGCAAACAAAAGTTCTACATACTTTATATCATTCAAGCAAAGTGAAATTGGGGAACTGAAATTAAAAGCATCAAATGTCAAATAATTACGGTTTAGTCATGCTTTGATATTAATCACTACCTTTCAACTGCATCATCGACAGATCTCCTCGGTGGCCTCTGAAGAGCTGCAGAGTTTTAGGAATGCAGAACTGTCCTTGCAAAAAGCAGAAGACCCTCGGGAAGAACAGCTTTGTATCCCACCGCCCCCTGTGCCGCCGCCGCCACCACCTCCTGCTCCACCATCGGCAGCAGCTCTGAAATCCTCTGCCCCTGCTGCTGCTGACCCTGCTGTGGCAAGGCAAGCCCTAATGGAGGCCATTCGCTCCGGTGCTGGAGCAGCAAAGTTAAAAAAGGTAAACATGCTTTTATATTTGCAGCCATTTGGATGGAATAGCCTGAGCTTGCTGTGCTGCTCCGGGAGCTGTTTGTAAGCTCTTAGCCACGCGTTTCTTTTCTTTCTGTCACCGTGAGAAGGTGAACGTACTGTGTTTTCTCTAGCTGAACCAAAGATCAGGAGTGTATTTCACATCTTTGGACAGCTATTAAAACACATTTTTGAAAGGGTGCTTCTCCTCTTTTAGAAGACTTAAACTTGCTTGTGCATACGTGCAACCTTATGAATATACCAGTACTTAGCTCTTTTAAAAGAGAACATTAAGAGCATTAATACGATTTCAGAAAACGTTTTCATGCCCTTTGCCATTCTCATGAATCTGAGATAATACTGGATATCCTTTAGACAAGGAAAGGTCAGATATGATACCCATGGTTCTCCTAGCCATTTCCTTTTCCTGTTTCCACAAACCTGAAGCAAACTAGAGATAAATACTCCCTCCTAGTTTCAGTAGTGTGTTGTAGACTTTGATTGCTAACACTTAATCTTAGATGGCACATGCTGAGAGCTGTCAGTAAAACTGTGAGATCCTTTTAATGTCTACCTGAATTTTATCAATTGGATGATGTGTACTTCTCATTTGTGGTCAACTATTGGTAAACCAAATCCTAGATGGCTTAATACCATTCTTGCTCAGTTATCTGTGCTGTTTTTTTGGAGTAAGTTAATTTATCTTTTCAGTCAAGATTCTGTTCGTCCTAACCTTCAGTTACTTCTCACTTTTCGTGAAAGAGAACCAACCAGTTTGCCTCAGTGGTGTCATCTTAATGTTATACTGTAGTATCTAAGAATGGACTTTGATCCAGGGACTTCAGGGACTGTACAAAAACAGATGGAGTTTTCTCAACACATGATTTAGCTGATGCCAACTGTAAATGTGTAAATAGGCTTTAACCTTGCTTGCTTGTCCTCTTTAAAACAATTCAAAATAGAAAAACAATTTCAAAATAAAAAAAATAGGTAAAAAGATCTTGTTTCTGGTAAACTAGAAGTTCCACAGCATTACCAATTGTACAAACACATGAGTTTTTCAGAGAAATTTCGAATTAACATGGAAACAGAAATCAGGATGTACAGTTGTGTGTGTGAAAAAAGTTATATTATGCAAATCTGTAGTATACAAATAGAAGACTACAACTTCTGAAGAGATAACATTCCAGGTCAGATTTTCTTTCTCAGCTTCACCAATTTACAGAAAAAAAATAAAGTAGATTTGTGCATGCAAGAATACCCCATGCAGTTCTTTGTTTTCTAGATCTTTTCAAATTCCAAATAGTGAGAACCTCCAACTGAGTAACTGTTGCAGAAGTCTCGGGGGGGGGGGGGGGGGGGCACAGCTCTACTCATTAAAACAAGTCTTTATCACTTCCTTTGGGGATTCATCCTGAAACAGTTGGATAGTCGTTGCAATGTATGAAAGTGAGCTTGATATACATTCTGCTAAATACTGTGCCTGTCTTCTTTCATTTTCAAAACGGAGTAGTTTTCAGTAGATTTGACATTGAGATGACAAAAGAGTGCATCTTTTCTTGCCTGTCTTTTATGAAAATAAGAGAGGCATTTTGTCCAAAGACAGAGCAAGTTCTTATTATTGTGCTGTCCTTCATTATATCAGATATGCATATGCATATATGTATATGCCAAAGGCATCATATCATTCTGACATCTGAGATCCTATGCCCTATAACATTGATAAAAGTAAAATGTTGTCAGATTTCTCAGAGCTTCTATCCAGTGTGTATTAGTATTCCTCCTAGCTTACTGTGTTAAATGAGAGCCAATTTCTGTTTTTTTCTGCAGTTGGACACCTTTTAACAGCAAAAGTTGACTTGGTAGAGGAGAACATATGATACCTGCATATCATGGTTTTCTTCCTTTACAGCTGCAGAACATGTCTGCAAAGAGTGCTGAGTTTTTGGTAGACAGTGGCTTATGTGTGGTTTTGTGCCAGAATCAAAGCAAACATTTTTCTTCATTTTACTTCCTCTGTCAAAGATCCATGATGTCCTGATGTGGAGGTGTAAGCCCAGAGCCATTTTTTGACTAGGCTGCCTCTTAGATTTGGGTTGCAACAACTAGATAGCAGACTAGATAGTTAAGTCCTTTAATTGCATGTTTTTCTCACCATAGTCTTCAGGAAGTTTTCTGGAACAAGGGCTTCTGATGGTGAAGTAATTTAGTTAGCTAATATTGTGGAGAACTGGGAAAGATTTTCATTGCTTAGTTATGTATGACTCAGTTTGTGCTTATTTGTGAGGGGTTATTTGCAATGGAAGTAGATTAAACGGGACTGTCAGGGGAACCAAACATGAAAAGCAACCAATTGCCCAGATAAGGAGCATCCCAACAAACATTTGGGCTCTATTAATATCTGTGAAAAGGCAACTCCTCCACTCCACCCCTGATTACACAGCTGTTTGCTAAAGTCATGAACTTTAAGGTTGAAAGATCCACTGTGCAGGAAGGGAGGAGAGAAGTTGCTGCAGGCTGACCCAACCTTGCTGAGAGTCCGGATCTGCCCCAGAAAGGCTGTAATTGGGTCACCCAAAACAAACTAGAGCAAAAATGAATATTTGAGGGAAATGCCAAGTATAGGTAAGACAGTATGTGCATAGGACTCTTGGCTGTTCTTTAATCCATTTCTCGGAGTGCTGTGCCTGTTTTGGCAAATAAATCACACTTTGTTT
The DNA here is from genome assembly GCF_028389875.1 of Rhea pennata. Taxonomy (NCBI): domain Eukaryota; kingdom Metazoa; phylum Chordata; class Aves; order Rheiformes; family Rheidae; genus Rhea; species Rhea pennata. Next base: position 63,684,818 of record NC_084664.1, on the reverse strand, counting down.
TGAAGAAGCGGCTTCTGTTTTATTGCATGCTGTTGCTGTCCACAGGCTCCTGAAGGAAAATTCTTGTGGGTGCCAAGCCCAGCTGGGCCTGCTCAGTAACATGGTTCATCCCCAGTGCAGTGCATTTCAGAGACCCACCAGAAGGTGGTTTGGTTAAAGATCGTACCCAAAGGGAACGGAGGCTCTTACTGCAAAGTGATGGCCTTACTGAGCTGGAAAAGACCTTGCAATACATGGGAAATAGCCCTTTTCTTCATTCTCACTATGGTCTGATCAGGAACCTGGCACAAGTTTAACACGTCCGAAGTTTAACAGTAAGTCAGAGAGTCATCATCAAGTGAAGCCACCAGGATGGCTGCCCTAATGCCTTTGATGGTTAACCATCTTCAGAAATGGGCACGCCTTGCTCACGAGGCATCTGCTTCCCAGCCACGCTGTCTACAGAGGGTAATCACTTCGTCTAGGAAAAAAGGGCTGAGCTGAGACCAACTTTTAGGCTGGTTTTAGTGGGCAAAACTCAAGTCAGAGTTCTGTCATTTGAGCTTCTCATGTTAAAAGTGATCTAATGTTTCATTTAAACTGTGTAAAGCAACTTTTGTCACAATTTCATATACTCATTTCTTTTTTAATTTTTTTGTTTCTGTTTCTGAAAACACACAAGAATCCAGCTAGATTTCTGAAATTCTGTGTATATAATTGCGTGTGTATTTTTGTGTCTATGTAACTTGGCTTGGGTTTTACCATCTTTATCTGTGGAAAAAAAGAAAACTAGACATGCAAATAACCTGTTAGATGTCTAGCTGTAGGTATAGTTGCAGCACAAGCCCATGCAGGATTGAAAATCTTACCAAACAAAGAGAAGCTATAAAAGTTGTCTTTGCTTATATGTCAGCTACTCATCTTAGGTAGAATTGTACCCAGGGATTTGGTAGAAATACTGCAGGGGAATGTGTTTGCACAAGGTGGAGAAGGCAGGGTACATATCTAAAAAACAGACTTTTGATCATGGAAAAATAATTTCTGTAGACCACTTTTTAATGGTACATGCAAGAAAGACTCTACAGATTTCACATGTTTTCCAGTTAAGATTAGAGCTGAACACATCTAAGCAGCCTTTTTATGTTTATTTGCTATGATTTTTAAAATTAATTTGGCTCCATCACAGTATCCACAAGCAGTCATTCCAGTATTCAGCACTTAGTCACATGAACTCTTGATGCATGCAGTATATCATTCTGTTGGCAGTTAAAGGAGCCAAGTAAGGTAATTGCTGCACCTTTTACAATGAACCCCTGCTGTCTGCTGGGATAATTCAAAGTTGGTTGCTAACAAGTAATGCATCGATCTGAATTATGGCATGGTCAGTGTTTTCTAGGGATCATGGCCAAGTTTTGTACCTTTCTGTCAAGCAGAGGACCACTCTTCTAATATAAGCAGGGATGTATAATTGTGAATGAAGAAATACTATTTCTTATCATTAATGTTTGAGAGGCAATGACAGAAGTTACAAACCCAGAGCCACAGCTGATGTTGGCACTGGTATGCTGGAAGCAGGAGAAGGAGGCCCCACTAAAAGGTGGTCCAAGCTGAATATACAGGTAGTCAAATGAGCCCAGAAAGTGAATTTGGTTCCCATGCACAGTGAAAGGTAGTCATTTGCATGTTTTTCCTCCATTTGAATTGAAAGATAAAATTTCATTTGAACTCTTCACCTTGCTAATAATTTTTATAGTGACCTATTTTTTCTCTAAAAATAAAGCTTCTTCCATGGATACAAAGGCCAAAATCCAAAAGTTTAAACTTGATCAAACACACATTGATCCTTTTTAGCTTTTGTAGTCCCTGTATTGTGTATCTCTCTGATAGAATCAAAGCTCAGTGAGCAGAGCACTCTAGCATATGTATTTACAGTTAACTGTATGCTTAGATGAACTGAAGACTAGGAAGGAACATAAGTTTAAGTATTTTCCTGTATCAGAGGCTATGGAAGTTTTTTTGTTCAATCAGGAAGCAAAGTACCCATCAATTAATTAGTATGACCAGTGACAGCTAACCAATGTTGAACAGATTTTGACTGTCAGGTATTACATACTCACAGCCAGGATTTGTGTTCAGTCCACAAAATGAAGGAAGTTCACAGAAAAAATACATCACTTAAACTCTAGTAATAATGTTACTGCAGCTGTAATGGTATAAGGATGTATGAGGGGTGTGATTTTTAGGGAAGGATAGTACCTTTCACTAGACTAATATAGCTGGAAAAAAAAGATAAGCTTTAAGTCTCAAAGAACTGAAGAAGAGACTAAGCCTGCAAACAGCCCCGCAGGAGAATGTTTGGTTAACAATGTCAGCAGTTGAAGGTTTAAAAATATCTTGAATGATCATGTGCTTTTCTTTGTTATAGGTCCCTCTACTCGTTTGAACTGTGTATAAAGAACAGGTAATTGGAAAATCTAACCCCATATGCACCCATAATCATCTTTCAAGGTCTGAAGTGGCAAAAAAACATCAAGAAGTTTAGTTTATTCTCTCGTCTGCAAGCCAAAATAAGTTGTAGTTAGTTTTTTGTGTTCCTGCACAATGGTTCTAAGGGAAAAATATGTTGCTCTGCTGTAAAGCTTCTGTGCCAAGGAATTGTGTTTTGCCTCTGAATATTTAAGGTTGCCAATAAACTATTCTTGTTGGCAGGTTAATAAGAGTATAAACACTGTGCAGTCCTCTGTTAATACTTAATTGCATTTATGGGCAAAATTAAAAGACTTTTGCTAGATGTCTGAATAGTAATATTCATTTCAAGTTGTTAAAAGTACATAACTATTTCAAACTATTTGCTTGCTTCTTATTTGATTTGGAAAAGAGCTATAAGTAGTAAGAGGGGAAAAAACAGAATAAAGATCTATACAAGCTAATCACAAGAGAAAAGTTATGTTATATTCCAAAAGTCCTAAATTGCCATATGCTGGAATAATTGTTTTTTTTATAATTAGGTGAACTTTGTGTCTCGGGTGCAGATCTGAGAAAGCAGGCAATCAGTAATAAATGTGAGACAGTGTGTCTATTGAAGTTGCTTATGGGGTATGATGTATAGAATACGGTATACTGAACCCTGGTAAAATTCATAGCACTTGAAAAATACTGAGACACCTTAAGGGATCTCTGTTTGCAACTGTGAAGGTTATGAGTAGAGGACTGTGTAGTGGTCCGAGATTTCGAACTCATCATTCCTGCACTGTGAAAGGAAGTGGAGGTGGTTTACGTCTGCAGCCAGGACGTTGTCACTTGGTCAGGTCGTGCACAAGCGAGCCCTTTGTTTCCAGTTCACACGGCTGTTGTGTGTTGGCTCACAAGGATTTATAGCAGCTTCTTTTTCAAATGGTTAACTACTTTGGTAGCTGTGGTTGTACATATTTTGAAAATATTTTGTTAAATTGCAATGATTAACTTAAAAAGGACGGATCAAAATGCTTTTTCACTTTTCCTATATCATAAACTCAAGAAGAGGAAGTTTGTACATTTACATTTTTATAATTGCAGACCAGAGTGGAGGTAGTGTTTTTTTGCAGCTGAAATTTAAAAACATACAGCTATGTAATGTTGAAAGTAAGAGAATATTTAGCCATCTGCATTTAATATGTCTGTATATTATATATTGTAAAATATTGATGTCTGTTAGTGCCACAAATAAAAACAAAATCAAAAACTGTTACATGGTCTGCAAGACTCTTTTTGCCAATCTTTTTCCATTTACAGAAGGAAATTGGAACTAGAGATGGACTTAAGCAAAGTAGTGTGCTCTGTGTAATATCTCAGGTCTAATATAAAATATCTCAAGCCAGGAAAGGACTCATAACTGATGCCTGAGCAACACAGAAATGGACAAATAAAATCAAGATACCAGAACACATTACCATACCATACATGTTTTTATATTAATCCAGCGTTGTTGAAAATCTATCTCTTCATTAGGGAATCTAATATAGTTAGAAATAAGATGCTGTTTCATATCCATCCTTGGAATGGATAAGATCATCTTTGTTGGCTGGTTAGCCTTTTTCTGACTTAAAATCTTCTCGGTATGCTTTGTGTTGGAAATACTAACATGTTAAATGTGCTGTCAGAGGAAAGGACTCACTCAGTAACCTTGAATACTGTACAGATCCAGTCCCACCAGCAGCGATTACAGCTTCCTTGATATGGTGCTGTAAGACAGAATCCACTGCAGTTCTTGCTGTTTCTCTTAGTGTTGTCTGAAAGCCCTGATTCTGCAGCCCCTCCTTACTAATACCCCTTTCATGTAATGAATTGTTTATGTAAGTTCTTCCGATGCAGGGGAACCAAAGCTGGATTTTGAGATAATAAGATACTCTAATCCAGCCCTGGACGTTCAAAGGTTCTCTGTCTGGGTGACAGAACAAAAGCTTATGACAGAGTTATTCTTGGATAAACTTCTGATTATCAAATTCTCGTGGCTAAAGAACTGTAAAAGTAAGAACATCTGCAAGATGAGACGTCACCTGCATTGTGACAGCAAAAAAAATTTTTTTTTTAATCCTGCTGTCTCAGCTAGAGATGAAGCTAGAAGAGGAGAAGGGGGATTCAGCTGTCTATGATAGGAGGCTGAACTCAGTGTGCATTCACTTCTCTTGTTGACAAGAGACGTGTGTGCTGTCACATTGTCACCCCTTGAGAAGCCAGGTGTTCTTGGATTCCCAATAGCAGCCTAATTTAACCCAAAATGAATGAGAATTTTCATTTTTATGAAAATAAAATGGACCTATTTTTAATGGTGTCTGGTTAGAGTTGTGAGCCTCCTCACTTTCTCTATCAACATTTGTGGTAATTTTCATTTGGAAATTGTTTTAGTTCATATCAGGCAAGCACTTTCAACACTCCTCACCAGTTCTCCCTACTTTCACCATACTTCACATCTTGGCGTTCACAAACTGGGTTCCTACTGGATAACTGAATTTGGAAGATGTGCTCCAATACAAATTGGTATTCAGTTTGTGGAACCAGACTAGAGCTAGTTTGGGGGGCTAGGGGAGGAACCCTAAATGTGTCCAGTAAAGATGTCATGTCCTCAAGTATTTTAATCTATATAGCTGCTCTTACAGGTCTACAGTAATTGCTGATGTAGACAGTCTGTGTGTGGAGGCATATATGCCACCTAGGCTTAGTCATCGATGCATACTATCATGGTACTTGTAGGTGGAGAACCTACAGGTTGGTTTCTTCTCTGAAGGACTGAAGAAAGGGCAGTGAGTTCCCCCTTTCTGCTGTGTGTCTCTTGGCCCAGATTTTCCCCACATCCTCTCACCCCAGTTCAACCAGAGGAAGGAATCTGATTTGACCCTAACACATCTGATTATTCATCGCATCCCATATGTAGATAAGAGATAATCAAATGAGGTGAAAAATGCTGTCACCAGGGAAATTGAATGGAGAATTTAGATTTGGTATGATCATACCTTGTACAGATATAAATCTATATTCAGGGCTTGGAGAGTCTAGTCTTGAATAAAATGTGTAGGTCTCCCCCCATCCTTTTTTTTTTAAATATGTTTTTGCTGACATTTTTCATTGAGTTCATAGCAGCACTCAACCGTAAAATCAGCATTAAATCTTGCTGATTAGATATTTAATTTTAAATAATATTGGCTACCTGAATTAAATATTTGACTATACTATTAAATATTTGACTATTACAGGACTATAGCTTCATTATAGATTTTTTTCCTTGTGCAGATAGATTGCTAATATTGGTTGTGGAAAGTATTGGACGAAAAGACCTTTTGACACATACACGAGTCTGCAGATGGAGGATTCCTGCCATCTGAGGCAGGGTTCAACCTCCTCAGCTCATACAAGTGATTTGCCCAGTTTATGCTACATTTGCTACAGTCAAAAATTGGTACTTTGTCAGTCCATAGGGAAAAGGAAGAAAATGAAAGATATGTTATGAAGCAATGAAAAATGTCACCAACAGATAGTTTGTATTGTTTTCCCTCCGGTCTCTTTAGAAAGGAAAGAAGTATCTTTGTTATTTAGCACTATTTAGCATTAAGCATGTGTTTTAACTTGAATGAAGAGTCTGCACAGATCTTGTTCTGAGTCAAAGTTTATCTGAATTAATTGTTTATAGTTTGGATCTTTGCTAGTGCAATATGAAAAATAGATGTCTTCTACAACAGTAAATTAGTGACTTTTAGTTATGTAGAGTATATATGTATATGTGTTCTCTGCTCATCCCTAATCCTCCTTTGAGTTACATATACATCGTGTGCACCAACATGCTTCGTCTCTGAGACTTTATTGAGATTTATAAGAATAAAAATATTCTTATTCTATTCGTTCATGCCATTTCTGTTGCTGTTGAGCATGCACTGTAATGCTTCACAGCATACTATAGCTGTAGCTGCCTTAATGGTTGCATTTCCCCACTTTCAGAAAATGATATATGCAATGGCAGAGTTTCATTTTCTAAAGATAAAATAAAAAAAGAAATTCCTAATTTTTCTATAATGTCCACATGGAATCGATACAACATTGTTCCGATGTTCTGTTCTTTTTTGCTGAGTAGGATTGCTGATGTCTTCATCTGGCTGGAAAATGTTTCCATGTCGTTGAATTCCTAGGGGCATTCATCGAAGTATACTGAGATGGATGAAGCTTTCTAAGAGCAAAAAGGTATTTTTTTTTTTTTTGTTACTGTTAACTAAATGTTAAGTATTTGATAAGCATATAAGTTGTTTAAGGACTGACAGCCTACTAGATGCTGCACCAAGTACAAAAGTCACGCTCTCCTGTGTTTGTCTGGCAATTGGGGGAAATTTTTGTTATGATTTCCTGTAAGTTATTATTTCTGATTAAGGAATCCATACAAAGAGAAATAAATTAGAAGTCCTTAATATGAAAGTCATATCTTTTTCACACTTAAGGACCTTAAGAGTGAGCTCCCTTTCATTGATGTTCATGAACAATAAAACATCACTTACTCCTACTCCATACTGCACACATACACCTGCATACGCTTCTACACACACACCTCCACGCACACGCACACCGAGTCTCCTTCAGTTAAAGGTCTGCGGTCTGCAAGTATGATGAAACATAGAATGTGCTTATTCTCAGAAGGAATAATGTCAGGAAGTTACAAGTAGTTAAAACCAGAATCTTTACCTTTTACTGGATCTGTTTCCATTTTTAACTGTAGTTTTTGCATCCTGTCAAGTAGGAACTTCTGGTAGGTCAGGGACTAAGTTTTGATGTGCTTAAAACAGCTGTAGACAATCCCTGCTGGAAGCAATGCCCGATTCAGCTCCAGACAATGCCGTTTTCAGCCAATTCCTTTTTTTTTCCTTTTTTTTCTTGCTTTCTTTTGGCCATAGACTAATGAAAACATGCACATGTGAGGTCACTTCTCTCAAGTCTTTATATTTTGTTACAATTGTGTTTGAAATCCTAGAAGGTTTCCCCCTAAACAAAGCATAACATTGTTACAGTTGTGCATCAGGTTGGAAGACGATATTATTCCTACCGCAACCATCGCTTTCCACTTTGCAGCGGAGGAAATGAAAAGGCAATCTCACGGAAGGAACAAAACCATGAAATATCATTGTAGTCTCTATTGCAACCCATGGCTACTGAAACAGGAATGGTGCAAACAGCAGAAACGTGCGTGTGGTTTCCTTTAGCCGGTTTCATACACTCAACAGAGGAGTCTGTCAAAAGGGCTTGGATCTGCTCCTCATAGCGCTTGGCACAGAGAAATGGGTCAGAATTTGAGGGTTCTAGTTCGACTGGTACCACTGATCTATTGTGTCACGTTTTTTCTTCCCTGTATGAGCCAAAATGGGAGTGGATTTAGCCAGCTTTTGGGACAGCTAACCAAGCATTTCCACTGTGTCTGTGAACATGCATCTGTTGGGCAAACGGCTGTCTAGCTGGAGGTAATTCAGCTGTTGCAGAGCTACAGTCCCTCGATGCTATAAGTTGGTAGTTTGTACAGTTTCCTCTCCAACTTAAACCAGGGGTAGTGGTAAAGGATGGGGGAAATGGATGTGTCTGCCCTCTGACAAAGCCTGAGAACGAGGCACGTACAGCCCAGTGAACTCCAGCCCTTCCTCCTACAGCAGCACGTGACAGAGCCATGTAAGCCATATTAGCAGTTAAGTTGACCAAAAGTACTGTTATTTCTGGAACCTGGAAGTCACCAAAGAGATCCTGAGACTCTTTGTTAATATGACTGCGTGGTCAGTTAAACTAACACCATTCTCAACGCTGGACTTGCCCAGTTGTCCATGCTGTAGACCTTACACCCATGTTGGTAGGTTGCCGCAGCTGGAGCTGGGCTAACATGCTGTGAACTCAACTATCAACACATTTTAAATACAATGTGGACAAATTGAGTGTGTCATGGCCACCAGAAACATGAGTAGAAAGAGTATGTGTTTGTTTGTGTATCATGGGATACGGTGCTCTTAAAGCTCTCGGATTCAGCCTTCACCATGCATCTCTGCTCTTCAGTCCTTTGGTCAGCCCTGTCTGTGGATGTATCTTGGGTTATCCTTACAAGCATAGGGTGAGCAGAGAGCAGTGAGTTGGCTGCTTGCAGAGTGCACGTTCCCCCACTCGCTAGCCTCCCTGTTGTGCTTCCAAACTTTCCAACTTGCAAAAGAAACTGTCAAAGGCAATTTGCAGATAGACAGTGCTGCAGAAGTGCAAAGTGTTATATATCTGAGTGCCAATGAATAATTTAATGATGATTCTGTGTTATGTAAAGTTACTGCTTTGCGGTTGCTAGGGCCAGTGCTCATATGAAGTATCCTTCTAAGCCCGGTTACACAAGTTAAAACTCGCTGGTTTTCTCCTCTGCATCTGTCATTAGACAGAACTTGCCCAGGTTCAAGCTGGGAAGCAGAACGGTTCTTTAGTTCCAGGGGAGAGCAGTTCTCCTGTCTTCACTCTCGTTTATGGTCCTGACCATCCTACCTATTTTCTGAATAGCCAGTTTTGCACCAGGCTGCATATGCTGGTCAGTACCAGTTTAGTGCACACAGAAAGATGTGGTATGATTTCTCCTCCCAAACCCACCCCCATGGAAATCAGCCATCCTCATCCTGCTTTATATTAAGCATATAAGGAGCATGCTAAAATGCCATTTCCTTGGAGAGCAGCTGCAGGTTTCATTCCCTAACCTCGTGGATCAATCTTGTGCATTTATTTCGGCAGGAACACAGAATACAGACAGACTTGGATATATCTGTTTCTGGTTTCAAGTTGAAAATTGTCCCTTTGAGACTACGTTTTCTGTGCTCAGATTGGAATTAAAAGATTAGGGAATGTAAACAAATAACCATATTATTCCCACCAGAAAGAACACTAGTAAGAAAAAAGAGAGATTGAAATGTCATTGTAATTCAGTGCTAAGACATGTCCAGAAATGGAGAAACTCACAGGGCTTCTTAGGACTCTGCATCTAGCTGCTGCTTCTGCTATATGCTACAAGTGTTGCCAAGAGATGCTAAGCTGAAAATGCAAATGTGTTCAAGGCTGTAGGATCAAAGAGCAATTAAATTAAAAACTGCTGACAGGTCAATCTTAATAGTCATTTCCATGCTGAAATAAGTCAATAAATCTTAGCTTTCAATAAATCTTACCACATAAAGGTGGGCTTGCATAACAGGCAAATGTAGTAAAATATAGCAATATATTTTATGCAAATGCTTTCTTAAAGTAATGAGTAGCGTGTTTTATTCATACTGTCCTGGCATCAAAGCATTCAAGAAGACATTGGACATCTGGAATGGGTTAATCTTTCGCAGCAGCAATATGCTGAGATGGCAGAATGTCGTTTTCTATTTATATTGCTATTTACTTATATTGGTAAATACAAGCCCTAATTGAACTCCTGAGCCCTGTTGTGTTTGGTACTGTGCAAACAAAAAGCAAGGGACTGTCCCTGCCCCAAAGACGTTTGCAAACTAGAAAAGGCGGAAAAAGAATGGAGTACAAAGCATAGGAGTGAAGCAGGCAGGTAACTTGCCTAAGGTCACCCAAAATGTTAGTGGCAGAGTTGAAAGTGGAACTTGGGGCTCCTGTGTCATATTTTGGCCCCGTTCTCCAAGCCATTCAGCTTCCTAGCGTATATATTAAGTACAGGAAATAAGGATCAAATAAGAAACAAACTCAACTTCTCATGGTGTAGTTCAGGCTTCATAGATGCAGGAAAAGTAGTTGTTCAGCTGCTTCTCATATGAGACACCTTAATGTACATTCTTTTTAATTCTCCTAAATGCAAACAGTATGAAATATGTAAGTGTATTTCCACTTGTGTTTAAACTAGACACATCTCCCACAAACACATAATAAGAAAAGGAGCTGGAATACAGTTGCTAAATTTAAAACAGATTTTCTGCATGATATAAGTTCCCTGATCATTAAATAACTTATATCTCCATTGTGGCTTCCTGCCCACCTGTAGCTCTACTCCCTCTTATCCCTAAGGGAAAACCTAAGAGGAAAAGGTTGTGATACTGCAGCTTCAACAGTATGTGAGAGCTTTAACAGGGATCTTTCTATTAGCTACTATATAAACACAGAACAGGCAGCGCAGGCGGCAGCTCTGGGTGGAACACAGATCATTTTAAATCATTTGCACATTCTAAATCATTCGTCCTGATCTCTGGAAAAGCAGATCTTGTGCTAAATGCTTTGCTTGGGATGCAGTGGAGACTATTTCAAGCTAGTAAAATTCCTGTCAACGGACCCAGCACAGGAGAAGTCCTGTTCTCAGGGAAAACCCTTACATCAGCACAGGCTCAAAACTCGCAGTTCTTTTCACAGTGCAAAGACTGTGGATTTTAATCCTGATTCTAAAACAAGTCAAAACTTGGTGAGCACAGTAATTGCACAAGCAATGAAAGGGCTCGGGGACAGCCTGTACCTTTTTTTTTTTTTTTTTTTTTTGCATTGAATCAGAAGAGCCATTCTTAGGTTTGTGTGGTCTTCAGCAAGATGCAGTACCTCGTTTTGAGAATGTTTTTACTGGCTCTAACAGATCTCACAGAGCCCAACCCAGCGTAGTTACGTGCTGCGTGTTCCCAAAACTGGGAACAAAAGGTGAGGATTTCTTGTTTTCCTCAGGATGCTGATCTCATGTTGCATTACTGTGAATGAGATTTCAAAAGTAATTTAAACCAGGTCCCCCAGTGTTCATTAGGCTTTTTATCAGAAGAAAGTTTTCAACCATTACCAAAATGGCAAGAACGCGTACTTCCCTTACATGACCGGCATGGCAAATTGTCACCAATAATCAAAAATGGATGTAGGAAAAAATAGGTTAACCTTTGAGTTAATAAGTATCTTTTCAGAGGAGGTTTCTCCCAGTAGCAAATGACAATCTCCCCCACAACAGGAAAGCAGTCCAACACTGGAATCTACCAGTGAAATATCAAATGAAATGCATAAACCTAGTTTTATAAGAAATACATCCCAAATCTGCCTAGTACAACCTGTGCCTAGGAACAGATTTTATTTTTAAGCATGCGAGGCAATGTTATCGGAGATCAGGAATCGTGAGTCAGACCCGCAGAAGCACGCAGCCAGTCGCCAGCTCCATGAGGGCTGCGTTTTTCCCCTTTTTTTAAGGAAACAGCTTGTGCTCCGTGTGGTGCGGTCTGTCCAATTTCTGAAGCCCCTCTGTGCACGCATCGGATGTGGGTATGACTTAGCGCAGTCCCCTCTGCTTCCTCGCCCCCCAGCTCAGCGCTCCTGGCCAAGGCCAGGGCGGGCAGGGACCTCCCTCCACCATTGAGCCAGGTGGAGCAGATGCTGGGGCCGTGCAGAGGGAAGAGTGCGCAGCGTGCTCTTGGGCGGACCAAGTGGGTTACTTTGGCCGGTTGTAGCTTTTTCTTTGTTACTCAGAGATACAGGCAGACAGGGGGCTCTAGTCCCCAAGCAGGAGTGGTGCTCAACTGGTGTTAAACATGAGGAGCCCTAGGATTTGATTTACCTCCCAAGGTGGCTCCCAGCCTGCAAGTTCACATGCGCAGTGTTACAGAGATGATGTGCTACTTGTGAGCTGTCAAGGAAAGTTTAAGGTTGTTCTTTCATCTTCAGTTGGTTTTTCTGTGTTGGTCATCTGTCCCTTCCTAGTGGTCTGCAGGGCCAGGCAGAGATACACAAACTCACCCTGGAGGAAACAGGTCCAGAAGGAGCGTGGATGTGTCAGCAGTATCCATCCAGCCAGGTCAGCATGGCTTCTCACGCCAAGCAAATACCACCGTCCGGCATAGTAATTGCTCTTTAAGAGGAAAAAGAACCAGAATAAGAACTATGAGCATACAGTATTCCCTGAGAACACATCCATCACACCAAAATATCTCTGTGCCTGTCAACTGCTGAATGTTTGACCCACGTTTACCAGCCAGCGCTGAAAGATCTTCCAACCCAATATCCCCCAAATCCCAGGCAGTTTACAGTGATTTTTATAGTATTGAGAGGGGGAGAAAGGGGCATGTCTTTGAAATTTTTGCTCAGGCCTGGTCATAGTTTTTGTACTGGTAAAAGTGTTTCCATTAAAGTGCAATTTTTTTTTACTGAAACACATGTACCAGTATGACCACTAGTTGAGGACACTTTTGAACTGATGCAAAGGTGCTTTTTACCTGTGCAGCCTAATCACTTTCATATATGGAATTAGAAATTTCAGCATAAATAAGCATCTTTATACTGGTATAACTCTTTCTACCCTACAGAGGCCATACCATTTTTACAGTACTGGTGTAGTTAGTTTTGTGTGTAGCCAAGCCTTCACAGTGGTACACCTCCTGTGTAGAAAAGCCCTCATGATGACTGGTGCTTTACTATGCCAAAGGAGCTACAGAAAATCAGATTATTCAGGTATTAATTATTCCACATGAGTCAGGCTGTCAAATTCAGGGAGAGGAAGAATGCTTTTGTTTACTTTCATTTGCCAGTAATATAATCTGTACATCTGGCATCTACTACCGATAGGCTTGGTATCTAGAGGCAACAGATAGAGTTGATTTTTGTAACATGTTACACGTTTATTTTATGCAATTACAGGAAGAAAGCTTTGGTATTAGAATGATGTCATTGAATATCTCTCTGCTTTGAAAATGAACATCCTTCCCTTGCTCCCATATTTGCTTTCCATGGCTATCTCCTGTTTTCCTCAGCGCTGTGTAGCAGCAGAAGGCCAGTATCCTGGGATGACATTATCACTTGACATTATCACTTACAAGCAACGTACACCAGGCAAAAAAAAAAAGAGAAGAACAACTTTTAATGATAGTCAGCAGTTACATGAAGCTTTTCACCTTAAAATGCCTTGCAATCTCTAGTTAAACTCACGTCACCAGAATATGTATGTGCGAGTCTGTGTGGGTGTTGTGTCCTTTTTTTATGCTCTGTATAAACATACAAGGCAGATAGACAACACTCACTGGGTCAGGATATGCAACAGGAAAATGCGTGATCTGTGCATAGCAGTGGCCAGGAAACCAGTCAAAATTTGCTGTCAGCACTCATGGTGGAGAAAGGAAGGACATTGACTCACAGCCACTACTTGTACTAAAAAAAGTGGAATCAGCCTCTCCATTTCAGTGTTAAGAAGGGTAATTTGAAGAATGGGGTCAAAATGACTTAAATACATGGTGACAATGTGATCATTTATGATCCTATTGATAGAGTATCCACATTGGTGACCCAGCTCCTTTCCTGCTATATACAAATGCACAGTTTTCCTCTCTTTACCTTTAATAATTTAGAGGTCATTTTGGCAGTGTGAAAAAGAGATTAATTCACCTGCTGTCCTGATGGCCGTTATGAGAGAATAACAAAGTCAGAGCAGTAACTTTATTGTTATGTCTTCTGCAGACATGAGTCTATTACTAAGCTGCAAAGCTCTGTGGCCCCTGAAGCCAGCTTGCAGGGTGAAGGTCACTGCTCCACCAATAACCTCATTGCTTTGCATGCAATTTTAATCAACAAATACTGGGCAAATATAGCTCTGGTATGGTACTGTTAAATATAACAGTTCACACCACAAGTGGACTGTAGATCCTCATTGTTAAATCAGTTCTGCTTATTTACCTTTCAGTTATAACTTAAACATATGCACTGTGCTGTAATCCAGCTTTTCCCACATCAGAGACTTGAAGAATCCCCTTTCCTGCAGCATTGCATACAAAGAGGTAACATTTCTTCATTTGCTTCTCATATCAAAATTCAAGGCAATCAGTCATTCATTCTACATCATAAATAATACATGTACCCAACCAAACACAAAAGGCTGTACTTCTGTCTGCTTTCCCCCCACACTTTAATAAGATCATCTGAATTTCAAGATGAAATGTGCAGTCTCATATTTTAATCATTAGGTTCCAGTGTGGTATTTCATCTCTTTTTTGCAAGGCTGGGATGGCCAACATGGTCAAAGAAAGAAAGAAAGATAAAGACTTTATCAGCAGACCAAATGTAACTGGTTCATCTTAAAGAGGAAGTAGGTTAGCCATAGAGAGTAAAGACTTGACAGAGATTTGCAAGAGAGCTGTAAATCAGTAGTTTCAGACCAGGGTGAGATGCATCTGCCCTATGTTGCAGTGTCCTACAGTAATGAGCCCCCAGCTCCTTTGCTTGCTCTTTATGAGGTTTCAGTGTGTTTTGCTGAAAGGAAAGCAGTATACAGCTTCCAAAATGGAGGTGGCTTCCAGTGCCAGTTGTTGGGAAACTGGCACAATCGCCCAAAGAAAGCAAAATTTCACAATCTCCATATGTGGCTGGGAGCTAAATGCTAATGCTTGGTTTCTGAGGCGGTGTCTGGCAGTGATTCTCTCCTTGGAACAGAGAATGGTCCTGAGACCTACCAAATCTGGGTTACATTTCTGGCCCTTCACAGGCGACTTCCTTGACCCTGGGCGAATCACTTAATTTTTGTGTACCCCAGTTGCCAGTCTTTTGTTCATATCCTCAGTTGTCCAGTCTAGTTAGAAAGGACGTTGTGAGAGAATGAGAAGGTGTCTAAACTGCTGTGGATTTGTTTGGCACTTCGGGAGGCCCAAGTCTTGGGCAGCACTTGTGGTCCTCTTAACCTATCAGTTTATAATAAGAGATTAGTTTCCCTAGAAGTGAAACCACAATATTTATGATGGGTTGTAGGCTCACAAAGGTGTTGCAGGTAATGCTTGTGAGGCACTTTGCAGCTTAAAGGTGGTAAGTTAGTGTTTCTGCCAGAAGGTCTTATTAAGTGCTTGTATAAATGTATTAAGCACAGGTGTATGAATAGCAAGATTCTTACTAACTTCAGCAGAAGCAGGAGCAGCACCTCAATCATAAGCAGTTTCCAAAAAGGAATAAGACAAAAAAAAGTATTGTCAGGAAAAGCACACTACATTCTAGTGTTATCTTTATGTTGTAATTTAGCCAAAAGAGACATTCACCTGTAAATCCAGATAGGTCTAGACAACTTAAGTCTAGTCTACAGCAAAGGTGCCAAAACCCCACATGGTTTTGCATGAGATTAATAGTGTGTGTATATTTGCTATTTTAGGCCACAGTCCTCCTAGATGATCCTCTCATGACAATTTTGGCACAGAATAATTGTGCAGGATTAAGGATACAGAAGTATCTAGTGCTAGCAGAAGTTTCATGCCTTGTTCCTTAGCTATATCCACAGTAGATTTTGCCCAGCTAGTTAAAACTTCTATGATGCCCCAAAGCTGCTCTTGCTCTTCTGTGATGCCCCATATAGGGCCTTTTAGGAAAAAGAGAAGAGACTACAAATATGGGACATTTAAGTGAAGCTAACTAGACTGTGCTGGTACTCTCCTGCCTACAACCAAAGGATAACTTTAATGCAAGTAGGCTCAGTAACAGTGCAGTTTTGGTTAGCTGTAGTCCTTTCAGCAAGTTGCTTGTCCCTTCCACCACAACACCTTCAGCAAATCTATTTCAGGCAGCAAGTTTGCACTGGAGCAATGTGCTCCAGTCCCGACATCTCACGAGCAGCCCTATTTCCAGCTGTGATGGTAGGGGACGAGCAGATCTCAACCGGTGAGAGGGAGTTTATGGAGTCACTGTGTGGAAAAGGGGCTAGAGATTTTCAGAATCTCATTTTTCCTCAGAGAAGACACAGCCAGACCACAGTGGTCACCAGATGGCACACCACAGAGCTTTCACTGGCTTAGACCAAAGATTATTCATGAGAGGAATAGGGCTGTTTCCTCCTCCAATTATCCTTTTACTGCTGGAAGTAAAAAAGAAACAAAAACCCTTTAATAATATGTTTTTTCAAGTCCATGGGCTCAAGATAAACTTACAGTCTTAAGACAGAAAAAAAATAAAAGGCCATAGAGGACAAAGTGAAGAATTATGTTTATTCAAAATACCATATTTTATTTCCTGTTGTTTTCCTCTCTTCTCTAAGCTTCTGAGGGAAGATAGGCCAAGACAGAAATGATCCTGAACAACTCTTCATACACGATATATCTAGAAATTGAAATAAATACGTAGAAGGAATTATAATGACTCCCTTGTATCTAAATTTAATTACAACCTAGACAGGGTGGGGAAGATGTTATACACACATATATACTCCCTCCAAAGGGAGAGAAGAAACAGGAGACGTATCTCCTGAGGAGGTCAACAGGCAAACTTATAAGTGATGGATGAAGAATGAGAGTCCTCTACACGTTCATTTAAATATGCATCCTCTGGTGTGCTTCTCTGAACCCTGAGCTCGTAGAGGCCCTGATAAGCAAGAGAGACCTATTAAAACATCATCGGATAATCTCCAGAGTGGGTGCTTAGCCTCTTGTCAGGAGAAACCCTGCTGTCCCCAGAGCCTGGGCTCATGCAGAAACAGCAGCAGCATCAAAAAAAAATGTTGGCAGCTGTGTTCCTCTGTGTCTCACATCTCCCAAGGTCCCCCCCTCCACAACCTGTGGCTGTCCAGGGCTCCTCTTCCTCCTCTGCAAATACTACTCAAGCATCAAGAAGTATTTTCTTGTCTTCAGCCTGACTTCCTCCTTGGATCTTGCACCACATCTTTTAAGACAAAGACTGAGAGACTCCCTACCCAACTTTACCTGCTCTTCCTGGCAAGCAGCTGAGTCAGCTGTGAGGATAGCCATGCTTCCCTAAACCCTCCTGAGAAAATATTTAGTGAGCCTGGCTTGCTTTCTCCTAAAGCTGGCAGGTCTTTCTGGACTTTGTGGAAGGCTTTTTTCTGATGCTTAAGCAAACCTTAGGGAGGGGAGAAGGAACAATGAAATGGTCCTTATTATGAAGGGGGGGCTGGTATGTTGGGAGTGGGCAAAACTCCCAGACAAGTTCATTTTTTGCCCAATCAGAGCAAATGTCTACCTCCAGCTCAGAAGTAAATTCTACCTTATGTAAATTTGATTTTGACATAAGCCACAAAAAGAGCAAGGGAGGGGAGCTATTCTTAGAAAGCAGGCCAAGCTAGCATGTATCCTAGGGTGCAGCTGGGCCTCTCAGGGCAGTCTCAGAGCTGCTCTTCCTGTAACTCAGACTGAGGATGGTTTTAAGCCCTCCTTTACACACACACAATCCTAGAGCCAGGGATCTGGGCCAGTTTCTGGAGTAATTATGTCCACCAGTACTTGCGGTCCTAAGGGGTCACTTGACAGACAACAGTAAATGGGGCATGGCAGTGACCTGGGCCTGCTTCTTCTCAGCTGAACACAGTCACAAGGACTCTCCACAACTGGGAGAGTCCCTTCTCCTACCTAACGTAGGCTGATTAATTAAAATCCCATCATGACTGGTTTGCCTTGCAAAGCAGCACCCTCGAGTGTAAATCTTGCCCTCAGATCATACACAGAAGTTTGTTAATGACATGTCTTGCATTTTGTTCCTGCTGTATCTAGCTGGTTTATGAGTTGCCATCCCCTTTTGCCAGGTCTTGCCTAAGTGTTTGTCATTAGCTTGTGAGCTAATAAAAAGCAAAATTTCCCGTGGGGATGTAGAGCTGGAAAGAGCCTCTTGGCCTCGTTGCTGCAAGCAATGCTTACTGTTATCTCATTCACAGATTTATCACATTAATAACTCTAAGGTTTGGGGCTTAATATTAGCTGAAAGGCTATTCCAGTCCTTTCTTCCCTCATTTAAGTCTAGTCAACATGTGTTCATAAGCAGTTTCCACCCCTGCAAATGTTGGGAAAAATGCTGCAACATTTGTGAGTTGAAAATAAGAGCTAAACATTGACTTTAACTCACTTCCTCTTCACCAGGGTGAGCTCCTCAGGTGTGACTCTGCTTTTTCACTGCAAGTTCAAACCTTATCCCTATCAGAGGCAGCTGCTGTAGTAGGATTGAGAAGGAGTTTTCTCATTACTCAATCAGATCTGAGCTTACTTGCACCCATGTAGTTGAAGAGTGCACTTCTGCAGCAGAATATCTGGTAGTTATTGTGGTAAAAATGGGCTTGGTAGTCTACTCAGCCTCACGGGTAAGTACCTCCCTGCTTAACGTGTTATTGTTTCAGAGCGGTTTTTAGGATAATCTTGTATTACAACAGTCCAGGCTTAAAAGCTTTGATGTCTCTGTGATAGAAATTTCTGTTCAAGACATGTTTTGTTTTTTTTTTTTTTTTTTTAACTCCTTTATTATTTTAAAGGTGCACAAAGAAGTCCTAAAAGGCTTACTTAATTTTTTTTGACCAGTAAGGTAGCCTTATGGTAGCCTTGTTCATGGCAGAAGCCTGCTGGGTAGACTAATGGAGCAGATTGGGAGCTTTCTTCACCATTCACTGAAGGAGCAAGGTCATATATTTTTAGGAGAACTTTTCTCTCGAATCCTAGGAGTTCAATGTGTATAAGCAGAGATGGATGAGTTTGGATTTACTTGTATGATTGTTTTGCAGCCCTTTTTTCCATGGAGCACAGGTTTCTGGGTTTTCAGAAGTGCCCAGCACTCCTGTGAGTTAAGCAAGCAGGAATCACATCCGTAAGTCTGAGCTGGAAGAGGAACAAAATAGAGAGAACCTGAATTTATGAACTAAAGGTTAAACAAAATATATAAACAGTCTTCCTTATTTTTTATGAGTTGAGAAAAGTGGTCAAGCAGGCTTCAATTGCTGTTGTGTTTTACTTTAAGGCCTTAAAGAAGTTGATTAAAAGCCACAGTCTCATATTCTTTCTTTCTGCATGCATACTGAATTAAATAAGTGTTTTTATCTGATTAGAAAGAAGCAAATCCTGAGAGAAGGGGAAAAGATACACCATTTTCTGAAAAAATGTTCCCTGCTGTTTTTGTAGCCCTAGTACCAGGCTGTAAGCCTTTGGATGTGATAAACTCTGTGATCTCTGCATGGAAATTAAAGAAGGTTTGGGAACATTGATCCCCCCCCCCCCTTTCACTGCTCTAAATGGGAGCTTGGCTAGATTAAATGGCATTAAACTTGCTTTCCAGAGCTCACTTTGCTTCTCAGAAGGACTGCCTTTTCCTTTCTCAGCTTGGTAACTTGCTGCTATAGTCTGGAGAAAGTCTTGACACATTATATAGTGTTTATTTTAGATTTCTGGGTATCTTCTGAAGGGTCTGTGCTGTTACCCTCTATTCTATATAGGTTCTCTTTTACACTGAACACTGGAAAAATTTTCTGCAGCTGCATTAAGTAATAAGACAGAAGTTCACTTGTAGAGGTAAAGCAGGAATGCTGTACCAAATACAGATGACACCTTGATTTGTGGATGAAGACAAATCTTTCTCTTCTAGAATAAGCATAGTCCCTGCTGAGTCATCATTCCTCTCCTGCCTACAGTGGCCTGAACACATTAGGGCCTGAACTTCTTTTTCTACTATACTTCATCTATTATATATACATACACACATATAAAAACAATATATATATATATATATTTATATATATGTTATATATGTGTGTGTGTATACACACACACACACATTTATATATATATTTATGTATATGTATATATATGACACCAGCTATGCTAAAGAATGAGCAATGTCCTTTCCTGGTGGAGATTGCCATGTGATAACTAGACTCTTTTCCTTCTAACATTGAAGAAGAAATCGTATTAGGATAAGGAAAACAGTGTTATCCCCAAAGTTATCTGTTTTTCTGCAGCACTGTAGTGTTGCAGACAACTAGGATTTTCCTGGCTTCTAGTTATTGTTTATACTTCCCTATAAGTCGTATCTGCAAAGCAGACCTTTTAACATATCTTCAGCACGTCCCATCCACAGCCACGCTGTTTACAGCATGGGGCTTTGGAGGACAGTGTGTTTTTCTATAAGCTCTTGCAGCATCCCCAGCAAAAACCCTACAGCTTGGTCTCCCCCTCAGGTTGTCTACACAGTGCAACACCCCACAACTTTGTGGAATAGTGGAATGAGGGGTGCTGCCTCCTGTGAACCCTCAGTGTTCATAGCAATCTTGCTGAAATGCCTTCCAGTGATATACTGTTGTCTATAGGGTTTAGAAAGGCCAAGAGAGAGAGTGGAGTTATTAAGAGAGCTCGAAGAACAGGCAGAAACATGAACTACTGCTCCAACTATGTGCCCCTTTGTTAGGAGAGGACATCTAGCTCTGGAGAGAAGTACATCCTGGTCCAAAAGTGGAAAGGTACTTCGACCACACTAGACCATTCTAGATCTGTGATACCTGGTTGTGCTATCAGTACCTTTGTAGCAGTTTAGGTGTACTTTACGTGCACATCCAGGTGTTTAAGTGAGCTGTCAGTGGCTAAAGGCCAGCCGATGCTGCCTACAAGGTAAGCTAGCTGGTGAATGCTACCAGAATTTTTATGCCTTGCTTTGCACTTTCCAGCCTGGGTTAGGACCATGGGATGCTCTTTCAATTCCGTGGCTCTGGGAAAACCACATAGTCCAGAAGGCCTTTGCCCAAACCGACACTGGTTTTCATCATGAGTTGAGCCTAGGAGATGTGATACTGTGAGAGAAGAGCTGGATAACTCTGTGCCTGTTCTCCTTCTATCCCTCAGTCTTGCCTCCAGATACCACATCACTATTTATATCCCTGTCACTGCTTGATCTGAAGTATCCTGACTCTTCCTCCCACCTCCTTCAAACAATACTCCCCTGCCCTCTTCCTGTCTCCTATTCCCGCTGCTGCTCTAACGATGGGCAGCCAAGCTTGCCAGAGATCCCAGCCCTGTGCATCAATTAAACCTCTTTAAATAAAGAAACGCAACAAAACCTGCGGGCTTTTTCCTGGAGTTTCTGCCATTTAGGTGCGATGAAAGGGAGAGTTGTACCATGCTGGGGGTTGTTGTTGCTTTCTTTCCCACAATACTCCTGGAAAAAAATGCATGCCCTTGTGTGACCTCTGACTTTCAGGGACATGTTTGCTTGCAAATCCACAACTCCTGGCACGCACATGTGCGTACATGCATGCAAACACACATGCTATGCCCCTCTCCTTGCTTGCTCTCCCCTTCCATGTGCTTCAAAGCTTGCTGCAGGAGTCTGTTCTCGAGTCCACCCATGTCATTCCTCTTACCTTTGGCTGCCCTGACTTCTGGGTCACATCTCCCTGATGAGCCGTGTCCCTTCCCTTCCTGCTTACCCACACACATAATTTCAAGGTGCTTTATCTCTGCAGGGGAAGGCCTTTCCTAGAACAAGCAGAGATCCCCTCTCAGCAAGGAGCTAGGACGTGGGAGGAAAGAGCGAGTGATAGAAAGAGTGGTTTTTGCAAAGGGCAGTGAGTCGAAAGAACATGCTGTTAAGTGGAAAAACATTTCAAATACTTGAGACTGACAAAAAGAGAAGGTTTTTCTACCTTGTCAACAAGAAGCTGCTCTCACATCTCAAGGCTTCTGGCATAAATGTCCCCTGAAAGCCAGTTCCAATTTAAGAGTATTTCATGGCCTATGCATTTTATTAGGAGATCAGATCCAGAGAGTCTCAACTCCCAAGGGGGGACTCTGCCTACATGCATCTTCAGGAAAGCGCTTGTCTCCTTTAGGGGCAGATTCAGTAGTGAGTGCAATGTAATAAACTACATCTGCAAGGGACTGTGCTATGGAGGCAGCAAAAGGAGCCTGACTTTACATGTGAATAGTGAGTCCTGCTCTTCTCACTTCTGCCCAGGCCAGGGTCCTGCAGGCTGCTCAGCATGCTCTGGGGAGCTGTGCTGCACGCACAAAATCATGCAATTAGAAAGCTGCTGGATTCAGGATTGTTGGAATAGGATCTCCAGTGAATTTGAATGAGTAACAGAAGAATGACACTCTCTGTTATTTCTTGCATGATTCAGTCACATCAGGTAAATATCTGAGATTCTGAAATGTGATTTAAAGGTACACATCATCTTGCCAGCTCAAGTAACTAAAAAATATATTGAATTATTCTCTCAGATTAATGAGCTTAATTTAAAGCTCTGGGATTTTAAAAATATGTATTTTAGGTTCTCTATTTGGTAGTTTTGGACTCCTTTCTGTGCAGTCAGGAAGTCTCAGAACTACTTCTTTAACATGAAAGTTGGCCTTCAAATGTCATCACTATATCCATGAGATGCAGTGAGAAAAGAAATGGAAAAAAAAAGAAACACGACACAAAGCTCACAATACACTCCTGAGTTGTCAGTCTTAAATACTTCAAACTAATTAGAAGACCAGACACATCTAGCCCAAATTTATGTTCAGTATACTGCATACCATCACAAACATATAATCATGGGTTGTTTAACCGTTGCTTCTGAAGCAAAGGAGAGATAACAGTAACTACAGGCAGGCGTATGGTATGTTGGGAATGGGGTCGTTCTCCTTGACTATAGCTTTCGACAGGGAAGCAACCAAGATGCGCAGCGGTAGTCAGGAGTTCTTATTCTCCTCCTCTTTCACTGGTACTTCACACATCTCACAAACTTCAGTGCTTTAGTTTAGGCACCTAAGCAGAAGAAGTGCTGAAGCATTTCCTGGCCCCAGGACTTTCACTACCTTCACAGGTTGTGTTGGGGCAATATCCAGGGCTGCAACGTTGTGAATACCGAAGCTCTGTTGTGGCATTCCTGCACTAAGGCATTGTGGGGAAGCCTTGGTGGTGGATGTAACCCACGCGTACAGATGAGTTTCTAGAGTTTCTTTGTGCAGAGAGTCTGTGGTACGTTAGCTTACCGTTAATAGAGCAGTTTGCAAGCAGCAGAGGAAAAAGACACAGTACAAGAAACACAGTGCTCTGCGGTGGTCATAGTGAAAGAGTCTACTTAATTTTAATCCCACTTCTGCCCCACTGCATTTCTTCAATTGCAGGGAGGAGCAGGGTGATGTGCTGGGAGAGGTGAGGCATCTCTGCATCAGAAGAGACTGGAGATATTGGGACTGGGCATACTCAGCGGGTGAGGACAAATGAAGTAGAAAGAAGGTTTTCCACCTCCAGGAAAGTTAAATGAGAAAGTAAATCCTGGCACAAGCTTAAATGAGAAGCTCAGTCTCTGAAGCTAAGGAAGTGTGGAGCAATGCCAACCTGGAGCAGACCTGAGCCATGGTAGGAAGTTCTGCCCCAGACCTACACATGCCCTTCCTGCACTCCGGAAAACCCAGTAACACAGGGAGCAGCAGTGGGGAGGACCAGGTCATTCCAGCGTTGGGTCTATCAGGCAGCAGCATCTGTTTTTAGTGGTTTTGCCTCTTTGGGGGCAGCAGAGTGGCCCCTGGCCCGCAGCGGGGCAGGCAGGCAGCAGAGGGAGAAGCCAGGAGAGAGGAGACAGCTCCGGCGGCTGATGTGGGAGGGAAGGCAGAAAGCAATCTGCAGGGAAGCACTATTTCAGGCACTGCTGTCAGGCAGCATCCGTGAGGGGACAATATATTTCCCCGGCATGACAGCTCCGGCAGACAGTGCAAGCGTAGCTGGTCCAGAGCTCTGCTCCAGTACTTGCTTCCTAATTAGGAAGAGAATTTAGAAAGAATTCCCTAATTTTTCTTGTTTATCAACACCCTGGCGTTCACTCTAATGGTTACCTTGCTAGGAGAAAGCAATTCTGTAGCACAGAGACACGTGCTAAAAGAAAAAAAAATGATAGAAAAAAAGCTGATGGAGAAAATACTCATGGTACAAATGATCATATGAAGACTCCACTTAGCATGAAGAGATGCACAGGTTCAAAGGAGATGAATGAGCAACTATTTTTGAAGGTGTATTTAAAATAAAATAATGAACCACATCATAGAAAAAGTAGCCATACTCAGAATATGGGAACCAAAGAGACTCAAACAAATTAAGAGGTAAATGTAAATAAAATATGGTTCTTCAAGGAAAGTGATTCACATGCAACCAATAATTATTAAGACAGTAATTAACCTGTGGAACTCACTACCCTAGCTACTATTACTGAGGTCTGCAAAGAAATAAGATTTAAGAAAGTAAGTCCATGAATAATACAAACACCAAGTGTTGCACTGAGTAGGATAACAAATTACAAGGGATATAAATCACCATGCGTTAGATCATAAATAACAATAAATTGCCCAGTGATTAGAAGGCAACTTTTGCTGGGGGCTGGTTCCCTAGTAATTGCTCATTTTGGCTCTTCTTGCACTTTTTTGCTCTCAGCATGTTATGTTGGCCACTGTCTGAACAAGAAAAATGGGTTTAGGTGCATTAGCTGTCAGTCAGGCATTTTACAGTGTATTACATCATAACATCATAGTGTATTATACCGAAAAAATTCAGCTTCTTCTCTTTGATAAGAACTATTTAATAGGGAATTTCCCTTCCTTACAAAACACTACAGTAGCAGCTGAAACTCTGCAGTAATGCTATTGTAATCTGTAATGTTAGAAAATATTTTAAAATAATAAATTTTAGATTATTGTAATATTTTTGCACAGTTAAATACCTTCCTAGGTCAGTTCCTCATGTTTGTCATAGTTGTATTTGTTTGTTTGGGGCTTTTTTAAGTAAGTCATAAAAGAATTTTGAGATAAACACTGTGCTCAGTCTATTGTATTTATGTGGCACCTACTTTTGGTAGCTCTGTCTCACAAACTGATTTATAGATTGGATAAATACACGCTGCTTTATTTGACATAGAAGAAAGCCTAGGTTCAAGCAATTTAGATTCCAGCTCTTTGCTAATAGAGATGAATACAGTTCTCTGAGTTAACATTTAATTTCTGGGCTGCCAAAAAGAAATAATTTGAAGCAGCTAAGAGACAGTCGTGGAGCTGAGCTGGGTATAAATTGAATCAAGGCTTTCAGACCTACGCTCGCTAAAGCATTTTCTGCCGTGCCTCCCTGGCTTGCTTCCTAGTAGGATGCAGGGCACCGTTCCTGGCACCGGGGCTCTACAAGGACATTTTGTGCTGCTTTCCCATCCTGAGGTTTTCCATACACATTGACCTTACTCAGCAGCAACGCGGGGCTCAGGTGGCAGCACCCCACTGGCCTGTGATGATGGACATAAGCTCAAAGCAGAGCTGTGTGGCTTGGGTCTAACGGGAATGAAGAACATATGCTGCAGGGCTTGTCTCTGGGTTTTTTGGCCTTTCCACATGCATAGGCTACACTCCTTTGCACTAGTGGGGTCTTTCCTATAATAACTCATTACTGCCCTCATATTATTTCGAGGAAAAGATTCAGATTCAGCAGCAGTTGTACTGTTTTCCTCCTCCTGTCCCCAGCAGCCCCTGAAATGCAGCACTTGGCCCTTTTGAATACCTCCAATCCTTTCTGCAGGCTCGACTTCCCCTGGAGCACGCCACAGCTGGCTGACCCAGTCAGGGTGTCTGAGCCAGCCTCCAGGTGAGAAATGGTAAATGTTGGGTTGCCGCCAACATTTCAGCCCACCTGTCAGCTACCCCCAGTGCTGAAAGCCACTTGTGTGACTAAGCCATCATCTGAGGACTAATCTGTCCTCAGACCAGAGCTCCCCCTTCAGCATCTGGGCATGCTTGTAAGATACCAAGTTTCTTTCTCATTATTGCTCAAAAGTAAGACATTTGGAGGGCCTCGCACAAGAAAACAGCTGTGAACAGGTTTGTTTCACTTACAAGAGGGCTAAATCCTGCACCCATTACAGAGTCCTTTTTGGGATGTGGCCCCACAGCTGGCATCACCCTCGGGTCTGGCAAGCCCGGGCTGTTTATCCCAAGCGTTTCCTGTCCTGAGGAAATGGCTGTTGCATGCATAAGGAAATAAACACGTGCAGGGGGTTGAGACTAGACTTAGGGCCAGAGGAGGCTAAGAGAATTTGACTCTTGCTTGCAGCATTTTGAATGCAGGAGTCCAGCCACTCCTCTGCCCCCCCCCCCTTTTTTTTTGTCTTCCCTTTCCTGCAGTGCCTCCATGACGGCAGTGAAGGGCTCTTGCACCTAATGTATTTAGAGATACGATTAAGGGGGGTAGGAAGCCTGGTCATATCTCTTTCACTGGGCAACCAAATCATTGGTATCATGAAAACTGGATTTTTGCATGACACCAAAGATGTTCCTAAACTGTTCTACCAGTTCTGTCGAGGGAAAGGAGCATGATCAGTCCTGCCCCAGAGAGAGACTAATAATACAGTCTCCATTGCTTTGGACCAGCTGCTTCCCTAAAATTAAATACACTGGAGTGCCTGGCGTTTCTTCTGAGGAAATGTTTATAAATGTTAGGTAATGGCTTTACACCACCAGTTATCATTTTGCAGGATGTGCTAATAAGGCAATGTTTTATGGCACATGTATTGCTCATCTTGCATGTGCATAATGGGAGGCAATACTCATTTTGAAGAGGGGGGAAAAAATGAAGAGCTTTATATTTTTGGATTCAGCTAGTTAAGAAAGCGGAAAAGGTACCCTTACGCTAGGAGCAGCCTACATGTTCGCTTTACACCGAGGAAATGATCATCAGCTTTTCCATAGTATTTTTCGCACCTGCATTATTTTTCATACGCACACATTTACTGCTTAGAAAGGTGGGATGGTCATGGCCTTCTCACGACTGTTTTGCAATTCAGGCCGATGCAGTACGGTACTCTCTTGTGTACCGCGCTCGCTAAAGGACCCGATCTTCAGCGGTTGCCTCTGAGGGAAGTGGGTGCCAAGGGGGATGTTTAGCGCTCGCGCACAGCGACTGCCTGCTGCTGCCTTACGAATGGGCCGGCTCTCGAAGCGTGTGACCAGGTAGTATTTAACTATCGACTAAACTGTTGAGCAAGAGGCTTTGGTTCGTTTTACATAATGTTTCTGTCTCACCATTTGGGCACTTATCAGCATTTTCCTGATGATTGTGGCGCAAATGGTGTCAAACAGCGCCGTTAACTTTACTCAGCTGGGCTCTTCTCAGGGAACGATGGCTGTTCCCATCCACCTAGTCCTTGGCAGGGTGGTTAAGTCAGCATGACCCAGCCTTTTTTCTGGGTCTCCAGATAGTGAGAAAGTAGATGAAAAATAATAGAGCCTTGAGACCAAAGGGACAATACAATTATTGAGGTTAATGATGTCTTGGATTGAATCTACGCAATTTCAGAGGATCACAGTAAGAATTTATAGTACTTGACAATGAGACTCTGCGCCCACGCAGACAACTGGGCATTCCTCCCAAGACTATATTATTTGGCCTGCTGTATGTAGTCCATAAATCCACTGCTATTTTTCTGTGGAAGGAATTCCACCCAGGAGAATAAAGGCTTATGGCGGTAGTTTTACTGGCTGACTCCTTTTCCAAGCTTCTCAACTTTCTCTTAGAGAAGTTTGGTGTAACACATAAGGAGTTGGGGCATGCACATATGTATATGTGTGTGCCTGTATATATGTATACTAGGAACTGTGCGTTTAGCGGTTCCAGAGGATCTAGTCCAAATTCATTCTTGAATATCTATTCTGTTTTCTGTTACTGCTTTCTGTTGCAGTTCAAGAAAATTTGCCATTTTGCTCTTAGTTGAAACTTGTTAGGATGATTGTAGCACTTGATAATCACTCTGAGAAGTAGCCCTTCTCATATGGAGCTATAAACTAGACCAGGATATGCAGACACAAAATACCATTCACAGATCAAGGAAAAGGATATGGTTTTAAAAGATACAATTAAAATCTACATGATTTTTAAAATGATTTTTAAATGATTTTGTCTCTATGACAGTTTCGTAGGGAAGAGAATTGATTCATTTATTGATTGCAAATATATTAACCAAAGATGCAGGTTTTTTGTTTGCAAACAGAGCCTAGTTCTACCCTGGAGAATAGGTAAACTGGCAAACTGTTCACAAGAAGTATTTGCTCATCCTCTTTTAAGGCCTGTAACTGATGCACTAAATGACGTGATGTGTTTCTATTCCCTTGGTGCTGTGAGTAGATGACTGATCTCTTTTAAACAGAAGAATAATGAAATAATGACTAGTGAATAATAAATCCTTGTTTGCATGCTAATATTCTGTTGAATATCAGGTGTGGTATAAAAAGTGGCTATTCCCCAAACAATTTGCTCTAACAAAACCCTTGTTCTGAATTCAAACACTGTTTCTGCCATATCCAGTCATCTGTAGCCGGAGGCTTCACAGAGAAAGTGTGTTTCAAGGGATGATTTAAATGAAAATGGGTGGTTGCTTGGATCGTAAAAGAGGGAGGTAGTTCCAAGAATGAGAAACTGTGGAAAAAGGGCCAAAATCATAAAACGTAAATTTGTACTTTTAAGAATTGTTCACTACTTTTCAGACAAAAGGAATTGTTTCTCCTCTACCGATTGGGAAATGCATGCCTCTGGTTCTGGGAAAATGGCAATTTGTGAATTTGATAGGAAGATGATCGATATTGTAATGGAAAAACTATTGTCTGTGCCTACTGCTGCCTTTTAATCAGTGGGATCAAACTATTCAGGCATGCATCTGAAGCTCTGTGCTGCTAACAGATGAAGGAAATTGCCCAGTTCAGATATAAGGATAAATGTTCTGCAGCAGAAAGACCTGACTTCAGACCAGGATTGCCTGTGAAGATTTCAGTGGCAATATTATGACAGAGATTAAGACAGACTGTGACTTGAAACAAGTGTTACAAAATATAAACACATACATGAGTATAATGCATATATGTAGTATATGGAATGTGTGTGTAGTATGTATGCGGACATGTCTGTATGAAGTACAAGGCTGACAATTAAAGTTTGTTTCTAATGCCAAACAGCTGTGTTAGGTGCCATAAAAAGGCTGACTTCTTGCCGAGCACAAAGAGTTAAACTGTTGCATGATGTGCAAGGGATTTTTATATCAGTATATTAATCTTAAATTAATTTTAATAATATTACTAGATTTACTTAGGTATCTGTTTTGTTTGCTAGATTGGATTATCCATTATGAAGACTAGATTTGCCTCATATGCGGTGATACACATGTTGCTATAGTTACCCTGGTTCTGGCTATTTATTCCATAAAGCAGGAGTTCTGAACAGCCTTCTTGTTCTAGCATCTGAAATGATTTGTCCATTATTTTTGTATTCACATGTATCTTGCATTTAAGTAATCCAGATTCAGAAGTATGTGTGTCACTTGCCCCCTGAGAGACAGTAAGAACCTACATCTGAGGGTATTTGAACTTCACTTAGGTACTGGAAGGGACAAAAGGTGCTTCAAAGAACTCAGAATTGAGCAACTCAGAATTAAGAATGCACAGAAACAACACTGAGGAAGCCATGGGGAAGGAGAATTGAACTCTTTGCAAGAAGTAACTATAAGAAAACTATGAAAATCCAAAAGCTAAGATGCAGCAGCGGTGCAAAAGCTCAGCAGTAGGTCAGTTATCTGAAAGGTGCAATCCACTGGGAAACCCTAGAGATAGTAGGAAATACTTACAACTTTCCATGTTTGCTGTCATGCTGATGGGGGACATTACTGGAACTTGCTCTTCACTAAGGCCAGGGAGAAGTCTGACCCTAGATTCAGTCTCTCTATACAAAGCATCACCACAAAGAATCCGCTAAAGATGTTCTCTGAATACCATGGGTATATTTAACAGACCCTGTCAAGGCTGGTCCAGGTTTGTACTCCAGTTCAAACTCACCAACCATCCTCTGATGTCTATGCGCAGTTGTGAATCTGAAGGAGGCTGGAGCACATGCAGGCTGGTGGGTGAGGGAAGGCCTAGGGCAGACAAAACATGTCTTCGTGACTTCGTGACTGTAGTGCAGACAGAATGGATGCAATTTAACTGACTTGGCAACCACCATCCATCCCAGCTGCCCTTGTGGTTACAAATCATGTCTAAGCAGTCCTTCTTACATGGGTTCTGATGTTGCTTGACCTAAAAATAAAGACAATTTACAGGCATCCTGAGCTCAGAGTCTCTTATGCAATGCAGATACCAACAGCACGACCCAGAAATACTGTAGAGTAGGTGGCATAAATGCAGAGACCGGGGTCCAGGGGCCACACCAGACTTTCCCTATTTTTGCTTGACAAGCGGTGTAGACATAGCCTAGAATTATCACTGTTCTCTACTCCATTGACATCTCTGGTATTTCCTCCAGGCCCTGCAACTGGCAGCACTGGATTCTTATTTTACCTGGCATCTGTTGTTTCCTTCAGACCAAATGGTAGCCAGTGTGTCTCATACACTTTAATATCATATTAGCAAAGCTCTGAAATATGTTTGAACACTGGGAATGTGGTTTCCTAAGGTTACATGTTGTCAACAATATTAAAGTGCAATTCTAGTTTTTTGAATGAGAAAAACGAAACAGGAGGAGAAGTTTATCCCCGAGTAGGGTTTTTAGTTTTCAGTCTGCTTGAAAACCCCTGACGTTGGTTCCGCAAACAGGGAACTAGTAGTTCATCCTGTAAGGTGTGCCCTCCCCCTTCACTGCCTTATTGACTCACCTAAACCAGTCCCAACTGTTTGGACTGAAGTGGCATTTAACCTTCATTTCACATTTCGTGGAATGCCAAGTCCAAAGGCTTTCATTATTCAACAGTTCGTCTGGGCAGAAGGGTGTGACGCTTCTGCAGCCACCAAGATCTCAGACTTGATGAGTGTCAAGTTACGCCCTTATCATGTGTTGAATTACTTTATGATTTCTGATAGCACAGGGATAGATTGCCCAGGATGTGCAGTAAAATCTAGCCATTCATCAGCATATACTATAAACACAACCTTATGCTCATAGAATGAGCTGCCCCCACCGTTCACGTTTTTCTGGCCCCATCTGTCATGGTTCTTGCTTCTCCTGAGACCTCTTCCAGCTCCCAATGGGCACCCTTTCCAAGCAACTTGGTTATGAGCTAACGGCTGCCTTACTTTCATCTCCTGGTGGTATCTCCAGGCCAGTCAAGCATGCCGCTTGCCATTCACATGCTGTGTGACCTAGGCCTGGAATTCATCTCAAATGCCTCAGCAGGCATAACTGAAATATCCCCCTTCTTTGGAGAACCCGATTACACTTTGGGCTCAGGCTCTTGGCTTGTCATTTGACATTTTTCTCTTCTCCTTCTTCCGGAAATCAGTCGCTTAAGAGGTCTTTGTCTTTCAATTGCTCTCCTCTAAGCTTTGGCAAACAACCCTGTTGCTCAGCTGAGGAGTGAGGATTGCAGAGTCACTTTGAACCTATAATGTCTGTTTGAGGGATGCTTCTTAGTTAGGGCAATGTTTTTTATCATGACTGTATCTTTTTTTAGCAGCCACTCGTGATCTAATGTTAATAATTCCGATAAGGATACTCTATCACAGAGCTACGTTGTGGGCACATGATACGTAACTAAAGAATACATGTTAAAGTTCAAACTTTGGGCTAAGAAGTTAATGATCAAGTTACCCACATCAAGAACACCGGGACCTGGTAACCATAATAATGGTTTTTATCATGGGTGAGATGCAAAGGCCTATATTCATGGGCCAGCTTTACCAACCTTAAAGCTCCAACAACTGGTACTTGGTCTCACCTTGGTCTCACCCAGGCAGAATTTTGGTCATTAACCACCACTCTACTTAGTCAAAGGCCTTCTGGGTATCAAGAATCGAAATCTGCAGGAGGTGTATCAATAATCAGTACTCTGCCAAAATGCAGCTGAGGCTTATTTTTCTAACTTCTTCTGCATAGAGATATTTGCATAGATCTGTCTGAAAATTAATGGCAAGAAAGAAGCAGTGCCTTTCCCATCCACTGATGACTTCTTGTCTACATAGCTACTCCTTACCTTCGTTATCCATGATAATTTCATCGTTGTTTCTCTCACTCTTTTAGTCCCACCATTGTCATTTCCTTCAAAACCAACTGATCTTGCTGTTATCCTTTTCTTTTACTTGTTTTTCCTTGTATATGCAGCTTTATATGCAGCTTTAGAGTATGGAGCAACTCTCTTCTGTTTTATGCTCAGGAGAAAATCTTTGAGTAAGAAACGATTAAAAAGCTCGACCTTCAGTTTGTTTAGTTCCATGGATTTAAATCAGTTTATACCAATGGGGGCTCTAGCACAAAATATCTGTTATGTGTTTGTTTGCAGACTTTGCTTGTCTCCATCTTCATTTTTAATCTGTATTTTGGGAACTAGCACTTTGCCACTATCAAAAACCTATGCTTAAATGGGGAAATATGGTTTATTTTGAACTTTAACAGTGTGGAATATTCAGAGGAGGGCATTAAACTGTTTAAGAGTGAATATGTTTAGTTTTAGAAATAAAGTAAGTTATTCTTCACATTTTCTTGAAGTAGCCCATTGTGCAATCCATTTAACTGCCCCAAAATAGCAGAATAACAACATTTAATTACACTGGGATACAATCAACTCCCAGCACACTTGTTTAATCAAAAGTAAATGTTGTATCTGCAGAACTTTTAAACAATGTGTTATGACTGCAGAATGACATGCAATGTTATCAAACATAACAGAGAAAGTAATATAATAACATCTGCTCTGTAGACCAGTGATGTTTTAGCACAAATATTTTTCTATATTACCAGCTTGCTACAAAAAAAAAAAAATGTATAATAAATATAACTGAATTATCTAATGTTTTACCTCCTATTTTCAAATTTGGCTTTGGCATCTTTCAACTACTGACTGTTCAGCATGGTATTTGAGCTACCCAAAGACATATTATATAATTTATTTATATAATTGGTTCCAGCAATATGCTGAGTGTTGTTTGAAGCACAGTGATAAAAACAGCTCTTGCCTCAAATTATTTACAGTCTAGATAGACACATGGTCCAATTCCCTCACAGCTTAAAAGCTCAAGATACAAACAGCCTTTAAAAATGCTGAAGATCAGACCGATTTCAAGAAATTTCACACAATGCTAATAAGCTGATCATATGCTTTTAGACATTATTTTTACATTAGGGTTATTTTCCAATGCATCTGACTTGCTCCAGCACTCTCAGTTTCTTCCTTACAGGTTCAAGAACTGGGCAAAGATTCTGGTTATAATCCACACCAGTCAAATATTAAGAAGGAAAAAAAATCTGGATTTTAAGCTACCATTAAACCTCTCAGACCTTGGCCCTTCCATCCAGTTCTTGCATTCTGTCTTGTAAGAATCACTAAGGAACCAGTTGCCTACTCAGAAAAGAGGCAAGTCACCTTTTCCTCTCCTAAAATGGTCTTTTATACTGCAGGCTAGTAGAAGTGTGTAACATATACTATAATGCCAGTCATTAACTGAACTATTATGCAGAAAGAGTTTGTTCCAGCAGTTTATTTGCATCATTCATTTCTCAAATGTATGTTGCCTCTCCCAGATTTTTCATGAATTGCGATCTCGGGACATGTCCCTGCTGGGTAGTGGTGATAGCATTTGTCTTGAGCAGAATCAAAAGCAGATGAAACAAAGGTGATTCCCACAAGGCAGAATGAACAGATCTCAGTACTGCAGCCCGCACTGCAACCAAGCGTAATCAAAAGCAGAGCTTTGCACGAAGCCTCAGGTCTCTACTGTTTCATTTTTACATGAACCAAGTGTCAGCTGGCACTCACCAGCTATCTCTCTCTGAACAATGTTTAATTTATTGAATTGTTTCATTTATCACAGCCACAAGGGTGCTTTAAAGCCTGAAATGTATTATGGCACTGAGAAAAGCATGTTCAGAGAGGATGAGATCCCAGATCTCCTGCTATTGCTGTTATTACTGCAGTCCTTAAATAAGATGATGAGAGTTTTAATTGTTCCCCTAATCGTTGCATCATATCTCTGTTTGGGTTAGGGATGCTGGAAAAATGCTTTTATGGGCTAGTCACCATTCTAAAAAGTGTCAGAAATTAATCATCTGCTGTCTCACTGTGGTCTGGGGACATTGACCTTAAGGAAAGCAAACCATGAATCATCTCTCCATCCACGTGCAAGGCTGCTGAGCAGTACTGCTCTGATTCCCGATGTCCTTGTAGGAGAAGTGGGCCTGATACCATTGGCATTGCTAGAGGAGTCCTCTGTGTCGGGAAGGACAATGAATATGCACCCATGATGTCCGCCCTTGTCCTCTGCCCACCTGGGAGTGGGAGTGCAACAGAAAGGGGACACAAAGAAAAAGTCAGTTTTAAGACCCCTGCCCAAAAGCTGAAGATGTGACCATATTGTTTGTAAGTGGTAGCTTTCCACAGGGAGCCAGCATGGGTTTTATCTGGCCAACTGCCTCAAAATCAGTTGCTCTAAATCAGTCCACTGGAATCCAGGCAATGTAAACTTTTTCTGTTCCCAGCACATGCCAACATTCACAGCTGCTAAAATGTGGGCATACTCCTGCAACCCAAAAATAAACCATGACCATAGTCTATATACCCAGTCGTACACCCTTGGCTGCAACTGTCTTAGAGGCCAGCTGTGGAGAATTTGAGGCACTTAGACTATTAGGAAATGCTGCCTACAGAAGGGAAGAGAATACAGCAAATATTTTTCCCATCTTGTGAGTTGTGAAGCCAGGGAGACAATAGATATGAGTCAAGAGAGGGCAAGAGCCGAGGTGGACAGAATAAAGTGCTTCTGGAAGGCAGAAAGCAGCCATGTGTTAAACTACCTCCAACCCATCGCTCATGTCTTCTGTTGGTGGCTTTGATGGGCCTACGGTGAATCACCTTGAGGCTCTGACCCATTGTGTTGGGATGGCCAAGAAGGTTTGTGTGATAACCTCATAGTCCTTATGACAGTAGAGAGAAGAACAAAAGAGTATAATCCTGTTATACAGGGGGAAAATGCCAGATAATTCAAAATGCCCGTTGGAGTGTCCCATCATGTCTAATGTGGTGGATGGTCTTTGGCAGTTCGCCTGCTCATTGGAACTTGGGGAAAAATGAAAAACTGATGAATACTGATTTCTAATGGACAAGGCTCAAATTACAAATGCACTAAGGACTGCGTTGTATCTTGAAGGACATTTCAGTTCCATGCAGAAGAAATCATGCCTATGGCTCAGTTTTAAGCCCTTTCTACCTTTCTGATCCTGAGAGGTGGGTTGATTGTCAGACTCCCAGACTCCCATTTTATGCTGTGAAGGAGTGAAGCTGCTCAGTACCTTGCAGTGGCAGATTCGGTGGCTGTTTATGAGGAACATTTGTGTATATTATTAATATTAGCCACTAACTAGAAAAATGGTGCAGTCTGCCGTAGTCCTGAATGCATCAGATAAAATGGTAGTATAAGAGGATGACTTGCTGGAATTTACTATATTTAAACACTCAGTTCTGTAATATGAAGGAAATCTGTAACAACATCTGCATAAAATCCAGCTTACAAAAACCAATGTTAACCTAAAATAGCCCAGACACCTTTAATAAAAGAAAAATGGTTTAATTACAAGCTGATGTTGCTCAGAGGGCATTCTCCTATCTTTAATACTGTAATTCTAGGAACTGAGGGTTTATGGTTAGTCTTTTTAATTTTCATTTTGGGTGGAAGATAACTCTATTCAGAGAGGAAACAGAAAAGAAGTGAAGTCAGGGAATTTAAGAGAAAGCATTACATGGCCACTTCCCACCTCCCCACAACCACAAAATAAGTAGCAGCTCCTCTAAACCTAGTCTTCACCTTTCAGCACTCGCTTGGGATGAGAGTTACCTGGACGAGACCACAGGCAACTCTGTCACTCCATAAAATAAAGCAAGCAACAGGGCAGGTTACTAATCGCTGATGCAGGCAGTAATTAGCTGCTCAGGAAAAAAAAAGCCATGGTTGAAATGTGTTGGATAAAGATAATCAAAAGGATAATCAGTCAGCTTATGAACTGGGTGAAATCAAAAGACCGTGTTCGGTGATGTGCCCCCTTTCACATGTGCCCGGTTGTCTGACAGCTCCTAGACCCACTGTCTAACCACATGAAATGCTTTTTTTTTCCCCACACTTAGACTGTGTAATTGACAGACACTAAGAATTTCCTGAGAAACAAAACCTGGTTTCAGTTTCCAAATGGCATAAAATCCATTAAGCATAGATGAGGATCACAAGAGAAGATTTTTAAGCGTATACAATGAAATTAATCTTGCCTGTTTAAAGCATGACTTTTAACCACAACAAAAAAATTAAATGTTTTTAAGTGGGAAGCCCCACATCCTAGTATTATATTTATCAAAGGGTTATGGCACTTGAGCTGTGATATTCAGAGTCTCTAATTTTTGCAAATCAAATATAGATCAGGAAAAATGAAGCCAAACAATTTAACAGCAACATCTGCCTATGTAGTCACTGGTGTGACTACGTTAGCATGGTGTGCTGTAAATAAATTGTCCTATTGGCATTTTCTAGGAAAGGCTGCTGCTCAGAGACTAAGGCACCTTGTACGTCTCACGGTTGGTACTGTCGATAGGTTTGTGTTCATCCTTTCTGCACCTAATTTGTCTACTAGAAAGTCTGATGTGATTATAGACACACATTGCATGTGTTCAAGCAAATGGCAGAATTGCAATGTATAATAATATTAAAAGAAAAGTCTCTAAGCAAAAAACCCAGGGTCCAGCCATGACAGTGCTTTGGAAAGGATTTGACTTCCCTGTTTCCATTTACTCAGTCTACCTCCTGTCTCACTTGCCTATCTGTCTCCTGCTTTTCCTGCACTCCTTTGCATGTAGAGCGGCCACCCATTAAGGTGCTGAGATCTGACTCTCTTCTTTCCCACCGAGACCACCCACAACTGTTCCTCAAAATAATAAAATAATTACATGAAGAATGAAAATTCCAGCAGAGCAGCTACCATTTTATTACCCCCCAATAAAAGGCTATTCTGTGTTTAACCACAATACCCCTTGGTAATATGACAAGGCCAGTCCCCATTACCTAGTTTAGCTGTTTCTGCAGGTCCCATTTTAGCTAGGACCATGTAAGCTTGCCAAGGTTTGCCTACCCATCTGTTTTTTCACAGGAAGTGTTGAGAGTCTTAGACTCACCACAGCCAGCATCATAACAAGCAGATAGGAATCAATTTAGTGAAAGAACGACTGACCACAAGAAAAGGCATTGTAAATCATTATTACTTTCTTATTTATAGTTCTGACAGATACAGGAACGAGTACACAGGACAACATGGGTCACTGGTTTCAACCTTTGCATTTATATGTCATGGACATTTAGCTCAGAAGCGCCCAAAGATCATCCCTTTCCTAGAACAAGCATAAAAGCCTTTTAGTTAAAACCTAAAATGAAACCTCAGATTCTGCAGGGGACAGAACAAAGAGGACCCTGATCATGGGGATGAGTTTCTAGCACAGATGCTCATTTTGGCTTCATTTCAGGAG
The DNA here is from genome assembly GCF_028389875.1 of Rhea pennata. Taxonomy (NCBI): domain Eukaryota; kingdom Metazoa; phylum Chordata; class Aves; order Rheiformes; family Rheidae; genus Rhea; species Rhea pennata. The sequence goes on along the minus strand of NC_084664.1, from coordinate 63,647,164 downwards.
CCTCTGAGTCTACCATGCAATTAGGCAATCTCTTCCCCATCGCATCCCAGCACAGACTCTACTGACTTGTGTCAGACTTAGATGATGCTCTGACTCTGCCGTCCCACTGCCTCTTCTGAATTGGATAAAACCAGAGCATTTAATTTCTCTCGTTCTTCCCTGCTGTAGTTTTAAGATATATTTTTAAGAGGACTAGAATAGTGCCTTTTTATTCTTCCTCCAGATGTGGGAGCCCCTCTTTGCCTCTGCATTAAGTAGCTGAAGTCTCATGGGAAGGATTTTGAGACATACAAGCTGGGAGCCGAGCGCAGCAAACTGGATTGGCAGGGAGCTTGGGAGGTTTTGTCCTTTTCTAAACTGGGACAATATTGGACAATACAATAGATGTCCTATTTCCCTTAGCAATAATCTCGTTCCCGTGTAGCAAGAAAACTATTCAGCCCTTCAGCATTCATAGTTTATTCGGTCAGGAAACATATTATTGCCCCATAAAATGGGACACCTGTCTCATTGTCCATTAAATATTAACAGCAGCTACATAGAAATCAACTGTAATAGTTTTATTATAGTCGTGTTCTGGGTAAACCTTATTACTGCATGGTGTGGATGTCAGCAAACAGAAAGAAAGGACGAAAACATGAATTTTGTATGAAAACTGCAGATTGATTTGATTTAGACACAGCTGCTTCCTTCTGGCATAGGTAACTGTTCCGTGTGTTCCTCTGTCCTTCAATTACACTGTAATTACAAGAATTCTTATCATTTCTAAAGTATCTTTTTATCAGGAGATATCAAAGTGTTCGTCAATGACTTGAAGGAAAAAAAAAAAAGAAAACAAAAAGCCCTCTGCAATGCGAAGCAGAAGAAACCAGGAAACGGCCAGTACCTGAGGCAGGTTGCTTCAGCTGCAAGGAAAGCAGCGCACGAATAGGACTTGTGCACCGATGGCCGGTCCCCAGGGCCGGGTTTTATCCACTTAACTGTGCTTGCTATATAAGGGACAGCGCACCACACCTACCGGCGACTTATATCCCCCGCAATCTCATTAACTCCGCTGCCTGCTTCTCGACCTTTAGCAGCAAAGCATGCAAAACTGGGGTTTGGAGGATCTTGTTAAGGAAAAAAAAATAAACAAAAAATAAACAAAAACGCCTGTACTTCCAACATCCTTCTTTCAGCCGGGGTAGGAAGTGGCAGTACAGAAATACCACGACAAAGGCTATTCTTGCAGCCTTCCCAGCCTGGCTCTGCGTCTGACCCTCAACATTTCTGTTCCGTGTGGATAAGACCAAAGGAGCCTCCAGCTCAAGCTGGAAGTCTTCAGAGTCCAGACTGTCTTGGGGGCTTTCCAGTCTTTCCTGAGTCTTTCTTCAGTCTTTAGCTGAGCTGGGAAATCTGTAAGAATAGCTTTTGTCGTGCTGTTTCTTTATTCCTGTTTCCCAGCCTTGCTGAAACAAAGAGGTACAGGCAGCAATTTTGGTGTCTCAGATGAGTAAGATTTTCCTGAAGCTTAAAAAAGGTCTAAATCTGTTCCCTTTACAGGTCCTGGGAATATCTAGCTCATGGACTCTAGTGCAGGTGCATTTACTTTACACTCAAAAACTATCCATTGCCTTTTTTCCCAATTTTAGTCCATTATACAGTAATTTTATTTTCCAAATGACTCATGTTAGTTTTGTAAAACAAATAAACAATTAATCCCATAGACATGAAATGCAGAAAAACACTGAAGGTTTAGTTTTGGAGCTTCTTCATTTTCTCCAACAAGGCAAGCTTTGAGAATACAGCATAGGGAGATATCCTAGGCCTGGTAAAACTGTTCTTAAGGTGTTTTGGTCAGTCCAGTGGGACCCAAATAGTGCAGCCTGGGAGATGATAAAAATTGAACTTGTGTAACTGGGAATCACTGGACCACTTCAACTGGAATTTGCAAGTTCATAAGCCAGTCAATAAATGACAAATCCATAAGTGAGCAGATTACCTCCAAATAATTGGTGGTAAAATCTTCACAGTACCTTCATATGCTCTATATGCTGAATATTTCCTAAGGAAAAAAAAAAAAAAAAAAAAAAGAAAAAAAAAGAAAAAAAGAAAAAAAGGCACCAGTTTTAGAAATAACTCAGATAAGGCTTTATTTAATATTAGTGCTATTTCTCATATGATTCAACATGTAATATTATAAAGTCAGACTTCTGTTATACTATGCATCTACTATACTGACCTTGAGTGGGGGAAAGAAAAATACGTGTAAATTCTGGAAAGTCAAAAACTGCCTGCAGTAGGTTTTCCATATGTAATGAAATTCCTTAAAGTGAAGGACTATGAGACAAAATATTTAACTGTCTAGTCTCTTTTTTTAGGTTTTCTAGGTTTGCACCTGGGTACAATCCCCGACTAAACAGTGCGTGGGAATTGGAGGGAAACAGGGAATTCCACGGTTCTGGCAGGAAACCTTTTGTAGAGATTTTTGTGTGCTTGAGGCAGGCAGAGGGAACAACATGTGATGCTTGAAGCTGATCAGCAGCTTGTTAGAGTAAGTTTCAGGACTGGCATGCAGAGACTTTTACAGTTATAGGTGCCCGATAAATGCTATTTATGGTTATCCCAAGAGCAGGCTGAGTGATGAGGAGAAGATTTACAAATATGTGTGAATAAATAACCTTACAGCTGTTTGTGGAGTAACAGTTTTCGTTACTTGAGCTGTTTGTAGGGTCATGGTATTTGTTACTTTAGAATATTTTTACGATCTAAAATTTTAAGGGGTGGTTGGTGTGCGTGTGTTGGAGGGAGCTGTTGTTGATAACTGTTCTTGGACGTTATACTGTTAAACTTTTTCAGTTAGCTAGTCAGACTGCAACAATTATGCCATATAACCCAGTAAGATAAAGCCCATAAACAATCAGAGCAAACAACTTGCAGAGAAACCATATGCAGCCGTCTTATTCGCCCAAGCTAGCTAGCAAATTCTCACGACAGATGACACTTACAGGCAAAGGAAGGAAATATTTTGTGAATGTTGTGCGATACAGAGAAAAGACAGAATGTCGCAGAATGTCGTATAATGCAGGGTTCAATGATTTTAGTAACTTTTATTCCTGCGTATGTTATTTATATCCTATTTATTGAACTTGTCCTTAAAACAGAACAAGAACCCATTAGGTACGTTCTATACCTTAAAGACTTTGTATTTTATCATTAAAAATACAGTATTAATGGATACTACATTGTCTCAGATCATAAAGTTCAATTCTGCATTAACAAAGAGCATTTATCAACACCATATGATTCTTGAATAGACAACTTTAAAAGAAATTTCTTTCTGCACATGATCAGTGTCACACTTAATGCCAAAAATGCTTCCTATACATATCAAAAAGAACTTTAATTTTTGACAAAGCTGTGGCTTAATAATTTATGATCAGTTAGAAAGAAAAAAGGGGAGAATATGGACCCAAGTTTTATGTAGCTGCTCTGTGGCTCTATTTACTGAAAAATGGAAACAAATAAAAAATAGAAGCAATAATCCAATTCAGTTGTGTCTAATGGCAGATAATGTTGGTGATAAGTACTGTAATATGTTCTGCCTTCTTATCTGGAAAGACCACAAATAATGACTAGCTACTGATACAAACAACAACTCCCTTGGCATACTCTTTTTCCCCCCTCCAACTATGTGTGGACTTTGTGAATAAGAACCCTGTGATGAGGATGACTTCTGAGTTACTTACGTGATATCTTGAAATAGTTATTTAATTTGTGACCTTGTTGATTACCCTGGCTGAACAGGCAAAAAGCTGGAAGCTCCCAAACCTCAGCCTCTCCCGCTCTTTGATCCTCCAATGTTTTATTTTCTCAGCAATCCAGCTGTATGCTCCTTCCTTATACTGTATGTATTGTCAGGATTATCTTCAGCAATGTGAACTATAAACACACAGCTCTCTGCAGCCTGGCTAAGGGAATGGCAGAAAGCCAAAAAGGAAAACTGTCCTCTTCATCTTACAGGCATAAAAAAACAGTCCCAGAAAGGTTCTTTTTTCACTCTTCCTAAAGACCTCTAATGTCACTTACGCATTAGCATTGCCTCCTCCCAACTATGCCTTTCTTCGTGGTGAATATTTTCAATAGAAGATTGCGTCTGAGCTTTAATCGTATTTAAAAGCTCCATAGTAATGTTTGAGAAATCATTCGTGTCTCTTTATTTAGCTTCTGTAGTAGTTGATGTGGGGAGCAGTCAAAGGTTGTTCTCACTTCATGAGTGACAATGACAAAGTAAAGCCCCAAAATAACAGAGCAGTTGTTTCTTTGAGATGGGATACTTCTGTGCAGTCATGATGAGCATTTTTTAAAAAAAATTATGGGGAAAAGAAGACTTGTTCTCATTTTCCACTGGGATATTCTTCAGCAACACATTCCAGGAAACCGAAAAGTTAGGGCATTTTGTTTCCATTTGCTGTGAATTTAGATAACACAGTTCCTCCATGTCTCAGGTTTCTCATGTGTAAATGTGGAAAGCATATCCTCCCACTGGCTTGCAGTGCCCATGTAGCTGCAATGTCCAGTTCTGTCAAGATTACTACTATGGAGAAGTATTTTATTTTACTGAAATCTATCTGAAGAGTAAGGATAAGATCCACAAAAGCTTTGAAATCTCTTAACATCCCCATGGGACACTGATTCCCTTTGAAATTATCGGGTAGTAGAGGCCAAAGGGGAAATTAAGAACATCATAACAAATTCCCTGTATCAGTGCCCATGGTACCACTGATATAACAAGGAGTACTAGTGTTAGTCCCTAGTCAAAAAAGAACAGCTTTCTGATTAATGGGCAGCACCAGATGGCATCAGTGGAGGTGGCTTTCTTAGTTTTGCTTAGCCATTCTCAAAAAAAATGCTTATTTCAGGCTGTGGTAAAATTCTTTTTAGTAGGGTAAGCGTATCACCAGTAAGTGTAGGTTCCCTTCTTTAATTTCTCAAATGGCTGGGAAGAAGTGCTGAGAATTGAACAGCTTATCAGCCTTCCCTGGAGCTGTCATTAATGTTCAAACTATATTCTTGCTTCCTTATATCACGTATACCTACATTATAGTTTGGTGAAGGAGAAGGAAACATTTCATCTTAAGTGCTGATTACTGACATGCTACGCAGCGGTGCAGAGGCTGGAGTCAGCAGTATCCAAGCTGTGTCTCGAACAACCTATCATGCATATATAAACTTTAGACTAAAGGTCAAACTTTGTTTCTGCCTTTTTTGACTCTGAGAGCCAATGCCTCAGGCAGGCAAGCTCTTACGTTTTATTTTGTCAGTTAGTGTGGAAAGCAGCTGTACTGTTTAGCATAATAAATGAGGAGGTAATGCTCTGTATACAACAGTGTTATAGGCAGCACTAAGGCAAGTAATTGCCAATAAAAAAGGTATCTTGTAAAAAGGGGGTGGAAAATCCACCTCCCTTGGAGAAGAATTTAGGCGCACAGTATTTTCGTTTAGTCATCCCTAAAAATATTCCCCTTTAAGGACCTGCAAGGCCAGAAAATCATCTACCAAAATATTGAGAAAAAAATCTACAGCAATACTCAGTCTTGCTTACTACAAATTCTGTAAACGTGGACTGTTGCAAGCATGCACAAAAATATCCATTTAAAAAGAGGTCCATTAGACACAGTCCTCTATTTACTGTGTGTTCCGGTGTGTCTAAAACTGATGTAAAAGATAACAAGGGCCTATGCTCCCAATGGCTTCCTATAAATTCTGTTGTGAAGGACTTCTGTTCTGCTCTTCTTTGACTGCAGAAGAATACATTTCCACAGGCAGGTGGGAGAAAAGCTGTGGCTTTGTATACTCTCACTATGATCAAATGGCTGCTTCGCCCCTGCTGGAACCAAGCATGGGAAGAGCAGGAAGCGTGCTTGCAAAAACAACGAACCAGCTAACCCAGCGCTAGCTCAAGTTGAGTCATGCAATTGGAAATTGAGAGCATGAAGAAAATGGTGTGGACGGTGGTTTTCCCTTCAAACTAAGTTTCACTGTTTAATACGTTTTTGTTCTTTTTTGATGGAATTACTGGGAGGCTTCTGAAGTACCCAGAGGTTGTAAAATTGAGGGCTTAGGAACGTCTACCTCATTCACTCCACCAAAGGGATAATATGCAGGTCCAATGAAAAGCCTCTGACTCTTTTCCTTGAGCATCTTCCCTTTCTACCATAGCGATAGACCCGTAAGACAAAGCATGTTTCAGGACATTCTTTCAGTTCAAGAAAGGTCTTTGTGGCTCTGCCATACAACAAAGATATCTGAAGCTCATCTGCCAGACTTTCCCATGTTGACCAGTAACTGCTTTTGTAAGAAGGTATTGTTAAACTAGCAGGTGCAAGGACCAGCATTTATATTACGTAGGTTCCAACATGCATATAAAGTTTCTGTGTGAACCTTTGCTCTATATGAACACTATGGACCAGAATGCCAATTAGCTTCTTACTCTTTTTATAGGTCTTCTAATTCTGGTGAATGTTTTCCAGGTGTAATATTAATCAGTATAGTTGATCTGACAAAATTCAATCCCGTATAAAAATATTAGGTTCCCATGTGGGGAGGTATATTAATATATGAATTATTCTGAAAGAGCCCATTTTATACATTATATTCGTATGCATCAGCAAGTATTAACTGAACCTAAACTTAGCTGTATAGAAGCAAGGAATTTAGTTCTCTGTAGTCAAGTGGGTGCTCTGTATACGCAGCGGAGGAAGATAGGCACCTCTATAAGATTGTTCGTCCCATCGTAAGGTCTTTATTGACTACAGAGGCAATTTAGACAATCATTCTGGATTAGACAATTACATTTGAGGTTGCCAAAGCTGCGTGAGATAAATCCCCTCCCTCTTGTCTGCAATATAAAAAATACATATACAGACATTTCAACATACACACTTGAAACCCATATAACAAACTATTTCCCATGTATAGTATAGCACTATAAATACAGATATACCTGGTGAATCTTGTAACACATTTTAGTGACATTCCATGGTTTTTTTGCTGACTATTCTTTTGATAAACAAAAGCCAGCTGGTTCCATGAGCAGAAAGGATAAAGTAAAATAACGCAAAGCAAAATGAAGTTTCTTCCTCCCCCTCTGCCTCCACGCAGAGAAGGAGGCTGTACTTGTGCAGGCTTTCACTTTTATTTTCACGCCTGTATTGCTGCCTGCCATACTTGAGATACCAGTCAAACAGAAGGATTATTTGTAAGAAAATGAAACTTGTAATGGCATACCCTAGGAATATTTTATCTCAAAAGCACATCTTCATTTCACAGCTATCTTGGCATGTCAGTGATGGGCTAGGGAACTGTAGAATCAAACTGGAGTTTGAGTTACTGAAGCTTTTCTTTCTGTGCACTGAAGAGATGTTCTAATATTTTAACCTAAGAAACAATGTTAACAGTATTCTTAGCGTTGGCTTTTGCCTGCTGGACTCCCTCTTCCCCCAGGCAAATGTTGCACGCACATCCTTTTGCCTGACACGCAGACAGTCATAACTTGGCGATTAGCGTGGTTTCCAAAGCCTACCAAGATAAATCAGAAAGAAGCACCGCATTACTTTATATAGACTAATAACCTGAAACAAGTGGTGCGTGGAATGCAAGGAAAACCGTCGGAAGGATTATTTCTATTGAACAACTCCCTGTCAAAGATAACAGCATGGAGTATAAATTCTGGATGGTGAAAGCGGAGGAGAGCAAGTAGGAGAATCAGGAAGGAGCCTGAAGACCAGAGAGGTACAAAAACAGTGAAGAAATTGTCAGCTGATTCTGCCGTCTCTGAGACACGACTCGGGCAGGTAGAATGGCTGCATGTATATGTCTAGGGGAGAAAGAAAGCGGTGCAGGGAAGAGAAGTGAAATTAGTAATTTCTAAATTAAAAGACAGCAGAATCTATTTTCTTTTTAGTCAAACATCATGCAGCTTAGAAATTTGAATAGATCTTTAAAACAGAGATATTTCTGATTTTCAGAAGCAAATACTCTTAAGGGAGTGGAAGAAGGTGGTATCATAAATGAGCAGCATCCCTAAGCATAGTACCATTTAGCGAAAAAAGAAAATCAGAGCATTCATCTGGCCCCGTAAGAGCTCTGGTTGCATGCAAATCATAGCTAATAGTCCTTAAGTTCAGAAGAACACGGAGTTGTATTTTGGCCTCTCTGCAATAATGAAAAGCTATTAGAAGGAGTTTTTTAAAAAATGGTTGAAAAAAAAAAATTTGTATAGAGTTTTGTTTTTTTTTTTTTTTTTTTTTAATCCAGCCTGATTTTAGGTATTCGTTCTCGACTAGATTAATGCCATTTCTCTCCTCAAAAGCAAACACAAATAAAACATTGCCTGTAAATTTATTCTGATTGCCACTTCATTGATTCTGAAGCTGAAATAATGTACGATCCAAAACCACTAATATTTCCATTGTGACCAGACTTGTCCTGAATTTTACAATCTTATTTAGTTTCACAGTTGTCTTGTTGTTTTCTTGTACTCCCCCTCTGTCTGTCCATCACCATCTGTTGTCTTACATGGTAAGATCTTAAAGAAAAGACCATTTCTTTGTTCCGTCTTTAGACAAGACTTTACAGAAATAGCTTATTATGGGAACCCACGGCTGAAATTCCTAACCACCTTGGCGATAAAAGAAGTGGACAGAAAGAATAATGAGTCTCGGAAAAGGTGGAGAGTTGTCTTACTTCTGGCTTTTGGATCGTGTCTCCCACTTTCCAAGTGTTTCTTTTGTTCCTGCACCGTTTCTGCTCTGCCCATTACAGAATTACTAGAATGAGGGGTCAGATGAGAACTTGGATGTGAGGAAACAGAGCTAGATCACAACACAGAAATAAATTTGGGAGAAAAAGGCAATGAAAGACATGGGAAATGAAAAAGCACACAGGAGAACTCTTACAAACTCCTGTGAGGGCAGCACAGAGAAGTCACCTTTGTTTGTACCTGTACTTCAGACAGTCTGTTCTGGGGTTTGGTTCTGTTTTTATCAAGTTAGAAGCATTTAAATGAAGACAGGGCAGATATCAGTCTGTCCCTGTACTGGATTTTCAGTGGACCCAGCCAGTGACTGCTTACTGACATGAAGTATCTGTGTTATCTTAAGGACCACCTGTGCTGAAAGGTGAAATGGGCACTTCTCCTTCAGCATCTCTTTCTCTCTTCTGTCCAAGATCGGACCATACCTCAGTATAATACTGAGCAGCAGAGGCTTCCTACGTACTGCTCTTCTGTCCTCGCTTTCCCAGAAGCCATTTGTCATTTATACCTGCCATCAACACAAGACTGTGGTTCGCTCCACAAGTAACAGAACTGATTACGCAGGGACAGCAAAGCAAAAACATTGCTCCATTGCCAGATGAATAGAATTGGCACCTCTGAAATTCAGCTTTATTGTAAATTCTTGTGGTTTGGGGGAGTTTTGCTTATATTTTTGATGAACAATAAATCCGAAAGAAACTAGCATTTTTCACTGCAGAGTAACAAGAAAGGCTAAACCCAATGGAAGCACATCAGTGCAAAGGACTTGGATTAGACATCAAATACACGATCTACAAATTACCTCTGAAATCAGACGTTCGTGTCCATTAGACATACAATTGCTCAAGAGATACACAGTCTTGAACTTCAATGAATGGGTTTCAGTCCTTGAACAAGTGAATGTGAGACTGTGAAACTGAATATTCAAGAGGACCAGGCTTTTCATATTCCTTAGAGGACATTCGTTTTCATAGCTGTTCATCTTAAATTATGGTCAATTTAATGGTATTCAGTTGCTCGTAAAATTCTTCTGAAAGAGATTACATTTTCTAATAAGGCTGAGCTTATTAGTTATAAAGATTTATTAAATTATGTTAATTAACACTTAACCAATTGTTGCAAAATTCAGCAAGCCAGTATGTTGCTTAAACCCATGGTTTATGACCATTTTAGCCTCCTCGCATGAACTATTTATTTTGTGTAGTACTACCATTTATAGAATCATCATATCAAGCCTGTAGTATTCTTTTACTCTTATATAAAAAATTCTAAATGTATCATTACTATAAAATATTACCTTGATAGCTATTTATTTTTAATGTTTTAATCATCCACTTTTTAAAATTAACGTCCAAATCTGTACTAATATTTTAAAATTATAAGACTTTGATATAAGTTATAGCCCTGTTCTAAGGAACTATATATTACCTCTGCAACATCTGTAGTCTGTCTTAGGGAATTGCAAGGCAAATCAGGAAGTGCTGAAGTCTTACTCTTTAGATTTTTAAGGTGATTTTAAAAGACCAAGATGACTGCTCGAAATATGACTGTGTTCGCAGGGTAGTGCCTAGCACTTGTAACACAGCAGCCCTATGTGCAGGGCAGTAATTAGGAGTGCTAGCATTGATTGGGATCCAGGTGGCATATTGTTCATCCTGATTTTCAGGTCATTCCACACAATGCTTAGGAAGTCATAACAGAGATTATTAGTTTGAGGGCTCCACTTCAGCAGATGACCACTGCTAAGTGCAAGATTTTCACACAATCCAGCTCAGTGGTGGAGGAAATAACTGCATTTCAGAGGAGAGGAGAGGAGAAGGTAGCTATGATGAACACATGTATTTGGTGTTGTCTTTAGGGAGGTAATTGTTAGAGTACCTTCTGGAGGAGCCGTCCAGGCTTGAATTCCTTTGCTTTCCTACACCCTGTAATCACCAGGGTAAAGACGGTCATTACCCTGCAGAAGTGTTCCCAGAATGTGTTGACTCTTGCACCTAAAGCTTATGAATATTTTGGGGAAAAAAAATCAGAGCAAAAATAGATGGCCCAGAAAACGTTGTCCACTCACTTTTGAGCTGTCTGCTGGGTTAGCTTGAGGCAGGTTCTCCAGGTAGCTGAACACCTTGGGGACACTTGTATCTGCCCTAGCAATATCCAGAGGTCAGTGTGGCTCTTTCCATGGAGTGTGAGAAAGTAGAAAAATAGAAGCAGAAATTCCTAGCAAAAGGCTTCTAAGTTCTGCCCCAGAGAGAACAGTTGGTAGATAGGGCCACAGGACAAAGTAAGGAACATCAGTGGTCAGCATACTGCTTTAAAGTGTTCCTCGGGGGAGCAAGTGATTGAGAAATACCAGCACATTCAGGCTAAGCTCCTGCATTCTGGATGATTTCGATCTGCCCCTGCCCCCTTCTTGGACCGGACCAGTTTAGTCTCACCTTTCTGTTCTCCTTCCCTTCCTTTGCCTTAGGTTTCCTCCACGCCACGCTTGCCGGAAGCACTTGCTCAGCAGCGGTGTAATGACCATCGACTGCAGGGCTGTTGTGCGGTCCACGCGTGCCGCACAGTAGGTTCAAGATCAGCTTAGTTCAGCCTTCACGCTCATCGCAGCGCCAGGCACCTCACTTGGCAAGGCAGGGTATTTCAGGGCGTTTGAGTGGAGCGAGGCCGATCGGGTCATACGGAGGCAGCACTCAGGAATGCAACAACCCAAACAAAGACCCAGGCATAGCGTCAGAGAGCTAACCAAACTGGATTGCCGAGAGCACGGGTTATTGCTCAGAGGCAAAGGAGGATCCTTAGAAGGCGGGCAAGCTGGAGGATACCAAGCTGCCAGAAGGGACAAGAGATAACTCCTCCTGCCTGAGGCGGCATGGAGGCTGTAGCTAAAAGACTGAGGATTTACACTAGAAAAAGGGCAGTGAAAAGCTGAAGAAGGTTATAAAGGGGCAACAGGAATGATTTTGCTGTATAGCAAATGACATAAGGATTCTAATCTGTCCGATTATTTAATAGAGAATATATATAACTAATCATTGGAGTAGTTTACTGAAGAACATGTCTTTCAAACAAACTGGCTATGTAAAATACAAGCTAGCTCAAAAAGGAGTTAAAACGATGAAATTACAAAATGACGTTCTCTCCCCTGTGTGCTGGGTAATCAACAGAGATGTTTATACTGGCTTCTCAGATCTTAACACCCATCTTTGCTAAGTGCAACATATCCTGAGTTGCACTTAACCTGTGAGTTGAGCAAATTCCCTGTGCTTATAAGAACATATCTCTAATTTCAATCCAAAACTTTTTTTTTTGTGTGTGTGTCTATGTTTTGCAAATTTTTCCACTCGCCGTACAATAGGTCATGAGGAGGCAGGAGAATATATGGGTTCTTAGATGAGTGTATAACAGTGTGGTGGTAATATATTTACTTGCAGCAGATGGAATGAATATGGGAGAACATCTAATGTGGTAATTGATGCTAAAATCTAAGGCATTAATTAAATGTGTGTTCTGCTTAAGGAGTCAACTGAATGATGAGTGACAATTAAAAATGATGTCTTTATAATTATTCCAATTCCTATTTATGAAAGTAGAGTGTGACTGCATATTAAAATATGATTGAAGGTTTTATGACTCCTCACTCTTTCACTGTTAAAACGTTTGCAATTATTTCTCACTCAGATTAGAGCAATGCATAGCAATGTAAAGTAAAACAGCGTAGGCTTGATTCTCCAGTCGCTTAGCACAGGTTTTATATTGACATATGGTGACTTCCTTAAGCAGAAGATGCCTCAGTTAGAGTGGTTTGAATGGACAATTAGTCTCAGCATGCTGAATACTGCAAATTCAAAATGAACATCTGGGGAAGTATTGACAGATCAGTGATTCTTTTTTAAAAAATAGTATTTGGTCAGGTTGGGAACATCTATTGCCTGAATACATGCTTCAGCTGTAACAGTGGAGACTCCTCCCAGAGAAGTCAGTGGGAAAAATCCCTTTTCTTGTTAGGGAGTAAGATTAGTTCATTCACAGAATTTTTGTTCTTTTCCTCAATCTGTGTATGTCCGATATATTTCTCTGAAAATACTTAACTAGTATAACAGATTCAAACTTTGCAAAAAGGATGCATACAGCTCACTTTGGTTCAGACAAACTAAAAGTTCTAGTTGGGCATAATACCAAAAAATGTTCTCAACCCAAATATCCCATGCTTCTACAATGCATTCCCAAGTTATCAGACAGTAGTAAAATCCCTTCTCTCTTCAAGTTCTTGAAAATTCCTCACAACCACAACCAGAATTAATTTGTTATTGTCCATTATGTAACCATATATAGCCCTCATTTTCATGTATTTTTTTCAGCTGTATTGCAAACATTTTTATGCAGGGATAGAACTTTGGTTTTATACTACACCCAAGAATTACAGGGTAGGGAAGATGAGTGCTTTATTTTATTATTATTACTACTACGCATATTTTTTTGCCTTTCTTTTTCCCCTGATACTTTTTGCTGAGATACTATGGAATCATTAGTGCATACCTTCAAGAAGGCAGTACGCTCAAAGCTGGCAAAACAATTGATTACTACAACTCTGAAAAGAAAGAGAACAAGAAATGTGTGTATGTGTATACTGTATATACAGTATATGCATTTATATACATACACCAAAAGATAAATATTCATTGAAGTATTAAACCTGGTGCCAAGCTTGAGATGCTGGTTTTCATGCTGGGGTGGTGTCTAGTACCCACGGCAAAGTATCTCTGCCCTCAGATGCAGATAGTGGCAGGGCATTCCTGCAGGCTCTGTCCTTGCTGCTCTCCTAGGTGGAGATCCTGCTCAGTATGCCTGATTTTCCTCATCTTGAATGGTTAGTGAGTCTCTTTTCCCAGCCTCCATGGTTTTCACCTCTGTTTAATTGGTCCAACATGCTGCCATAAAAATGCTACCCGTTGTCCCACCCTTGTGTCTCCTTGCTGGCCCCCAAATTCATATGCCCGTCCAGATCCTCTGTCTGTCGCTGGGTGATGCTGCAAAACGCTCTCACCACCAGAGCTGGCATCACTAGCCGCTCCGACTCTCACACTTTGTGTGAGCCCAACTTCCCTTGCTCCTCCTATCTGCTACAGAAGAGTTTCTATGTCTTCTGCCTGGAGAACATCTTCTGCCTTCCAGCCCAGCAGCAGTTCTCAGATGTCTCTTTCATGTCTATTCCCCCCAGTCACCTGAGGCAGTGCAGTTGATTAGCTCTTTTATTTACCTAGTTCCAGTAGTTTTATTCCACTCCAAATTAGATAAGATTTTAGCAACCCATAATTTGTGAGTATTGAGAATTAGATATATTTTTGTAAGCCTTTTGAAAAACAAGGATATCAAGCTTCCAGATGGCATAAAATACTGGTTTCTGGATTTAGTACTTCTCAAGATAGAACCTGTTAAAATCATGCCTAAGTGGAAGGGTGGAAAAAAAGCAAGAGGGCAGTCCAAGATACATGCTTCTATTTTGTTTTGTTTTTTGGGGATTTTTTTTTCCCATTTTCTTCCAAGTAGGCCTTTTACAGGTGGCAGTTACAAGGAAATAAACAGAGCTCAGCAGGCAATCACTTCCCTTAAGTAGAGGATATATCTAGAAGGTGGTTAGGACTTCTGTGAGAAACTAAGTAGAGGCTCACAACCTTCTTGTTCCTCTTCATGTTAAACAAGGTGAAATTACGTGGTGAAAGCACCAACATTGTTATTAGTGACATTCATGTCATAATGCAAATTTACTAGGATAATTTTATTAATGATAAACGGCTGTATAATTACAGATTTTTTTTTAATTTGATGTACATTAATGCTGCAAATTACAAGATCAAAAGCTTAAGTCTCAAAATAAGGTGATTGTTAAGGTCAGGTCTCTACAACCAAGTCAACCCTTAAAACAAATCTTTCTTTTTATTAGGGCCACTCCATTAAATCTTTTCCTGCTTCTAGCTTCCTTATTATTACAAAGCTACTGCTCATCAACTTATCTCCCTTGCAAAGATCTCCACACCTGTAATCTATTTAACTGATGTGTAAGGGACTTTCTCCTCTTTTAACAGAGGAATTAAAATATTCTCACTGACTGCCTATCTTTCCTTGGGAAGGTTAAATTATCTCAGTATCTTAAAAAGAGAATTATAAATTGGGCATAAAATACACAGTGCAGCTTGCTCCTGCTGACTTTCCAAGTCCTGCTCCCTGAAGATCTCTTTCCCCCAAAGCAATGGCACAGAAATCGTGCCTGGCTTTCCTCCAGCAGAAGACGATTGATGAAACAATACGGGAAAAAAAGGTCTAATCAGGAAGTTCCTATTTGGGGAGGGGAAAAGCACTTCTACCAAATATGGCAGACATCCAGGGGAAGGCAGGTCTTGCTAATATCAGAAAGAGTAAAGCTGCAGGATTTTGGACACTGTGGAGAGTAAACACTGGGAGCAGTCCATCCCTCAGTTGGCCACAGTATAATTGTGCATGGATGGGAGAAATCCATCAGCTAGAAATCACATTGAGCAGATGTTCTTCACAAGAAAATCCTTTATCTCTGCACCTGCTGTGTCAAAAACTCCCTCGATAGCTCAGCGGCGAATGCCCACAAGAAGAATTGCAATTATATAAACGCTTGTGTTTCCCTAACAGTTATGTCTGCACATGCACGGTGCATATGTCAGCCTAGAGATGAGCAGCTACCCCAAAGCCTTGGAATACTGTACATGAGCTGTACAACCTCCGGAAGCATGTGCTGGAGCAGAGCTGGCAAGCCTGAGCGTATGGCAGTCGTTTGTTCAGAGACGTGATTTATAATGTTGATAGAGGAATCTCTCCATGTTCTTTTGCAGTTCTGCTGTCAGCTATTGTGTCATGTATATTATAGGCCATTTATACAACGCTTTTGTGTATTAATGTGGTTTTCATTAACCTGCTTTCATATTTGCTGGTTGTCAATGAGCGCACACAGCATTTGGTAACTGTGGATTTAAATGAAGTTGTGTTCTTTGAGGCAACATGCATACATTTGTGGTGGACATAGATGCCAGCTAGTAAGATAAGTTTATGGTACTTTTGCTTACATATTTATGCCCATATACTAGGCAAAAGGAATCTTAACAAGTTTAAAAAAGGTGCCAAATCTGATGCTATGCTTATTAGGTACAGGCTAAATACAATAATACCTGATTTCTCTGTCTGGTGGCAAGTCAGAAGGTCTCTAACTTAACTAGAGACCACTGTCTTCCAAAAGCTAGAAATGCCAACAAATTGCTGCTCTGAACTAATTGCAGTGTTGGAGACCTCTCTCCTCACACTATCAGATAAATACATCTGCAATCTCTGCTTCCCACATTTGACACTTCTCAAGGGCTTGCCTACACAACAAAGTTGTTCTTACATTGATTTCAAAAAATGTCATTTGGTTTATGAGTGATTTAGTTCAACCTAGTTTAAATAGATTCTCTTGAAAAATACACGTTTATATAAACCATTGCATGAATGCATGTATAGAAGTACTGCAAAACTAATGCCATCCAGGTTCTGATTTGGATAGAATTGCTGTGAAATTTCCAGTCTTGGACGTAGATAAAGGTTTGTTTTGTGTTTGTGTTTTTGTTAAGAAATGAATACACCTCTAGGCATTTTAAAATAATGGTAAATTAAAAAATATACACACACACACAAACACACAAACGTGTATACATATACACACATCTCACTTCTTTTGGTGTAATTAATTCTTTTATTTAAATGTCTTGCTCTGCTTAGAGGCACTTTGACTGAACAAAATGAAGAGAAGTATGTGCTACCTGAGACTCTCATATAATCCTAGCATTTCCAGACTGAAGTGCTTGCCTCCATAAAATACAGAATGTTTAACAGTTCCGTATCATTGGTATGTTTATAACTTCTATAACATGTCCTTTCTCTGTTTCCTATCCAATATTAAGGACAACGTTAAATCAGAATTGGCACAAATGTGATTTCTCTTGGTCTGTGATGAAGAAGAATAGCCAGGCATAGATTGTGAAAATGATTTCATATTCGCATTCATTTGTGATACACTTTTCTAATGAGGCCAATTCCCTAGGCAACAGCCCAACCCTGTAAATGTCTAAGCACAGGAATACAGCCAGCAGGATGTCTAATTCAGTTGAATTCAATGGATATGATTTGCTACTCATAATCACCTCACCTCCATGAGCTGTACGCCTGTTATAAGCAATGTATTCAGAAAGAAGAAAGTATTTAAATATTCATTCTTAAGTCAATTGTTTCAAAACCTCCTCATTTTCTCTGTACATTTTACTATCCATTTTTTGAAATATGGTTTCTCTCTTGAAATTCAAAAAACCTGCAAGAAAAACAACTAAGAAATGATATTGAAAAAAATGCGTTTATTTAATACTACAGTCTGTGGTTTGAGTAATCAAAAGAGTCTACTCATCACCATTTTATGCTGCTGAAATAGAAGCAAGTTTCAGTCTTTCAGGCCATAGGTCACAAGCTGAGCTGCATTTTTGTCTTGGCTTTCCATCGTTCCACCTATTTTCTCCCACATACATATTTATCTGCATGCAGATCAGTGCAAAAATAGTTTCATTGCAAATCATTCAGGTATTTTGTCTTGTTAGTTCTTTCAGGCAACTTCACATACATTTTTGTATATGTCTGAATAGATGCATGTATTGCACCTTGATGGAAGCTAGGCCTGATTCTTTCTTTATCAGAAGGCTGCGTGGCCATATGACAGCACAGAAATAATTATGCATGGTCATGATTTAGTTTGTGTTGCATCCACTGGGTGCTCAGGGCATGAAAAGCTTGCCTGTGTCCTGACAATATTTGCAAATGTGAAATCCCCAGACCACTAGGGCTGACAATTAACAGTGTAGACCACTACAGCATTATTGAGAAAACCTGTATTAAAATGGCCCAGAGACAGAAGGAAAGTAGACCTGAACATTGCTTCTGTATCACTCCCCACTGGTAGCGCTGAGTGCCGCTCAGACCTCTTCCATCCAGGAACCTGGTGTCAGAATAGCTTTGCAAGGCTAATAAAAAGAGTAAACATTTTTCTTCTCCTATTTGACAATGCAAAGCATATCTGCCTCAAAACCAAGCTTTTAAATAGACACCGAGGGTTTTACTAGATCGTAAATGAGTGATATGTTATAACCTGGCTTACGTGATAGGGCAGAGCTCACCTACATGTCGCCTTCATTTTTGTTCCCAATGAACTCACTTCGCCATATAATATTAATCTACTAGGCACGCTAATGGAAAGATACTTGAGGGAAATAAGGGTGCGTTGCTCCCTATCTGTCAGAAAACTGCCTAGGGAAATGAGGTCAGCTATCTGCTTAGAAATTGTGCTTGAACATGAGGGAGCCTAGATTTGTTCCTGTAAATTGCAGGGGGGGGTTGGCCTTGCTTCCACTAAAAGTGAAGGAAAATTCTCATGCACTTTCATTAAAGTAGGGTCAACTTCATAAAGCACAAGGATACAAAATAGCATAGGGATTTGCTATCTGAGCTGAATACTAACGTTTCTTTCAAGTGTATGTAGCATTCAGTTGAGTAGCAGTAAATGAAACAGTGATAAACTCACCTATTTGCTTTTACCTGATATTATCCTTCCATTTTCTCGCATTTATCCTTGATTATCCTAATGGTAAAATCATATGATGCAGTCGAGAGACATTATCTGATGTAAAGGTACATTATCAGGTATAAACGAAACAGAGTTTCCTTCAGTTTTCTCTAGGGAGTGATAAGGTTTTGTGCTCAAGGTTTCAGTATGATCTCGAATCTCCTGATCTGGAGATGTTCTTTTCTGCTCAGGTAAATTTGATCTGCCTTTTAACAGCACAGAGAAGAAATTCTACAAGCTGCACCTATTTTCTCTGCTGGATCATCTTTTTAGTACACGGATTCCTTTTAGCTAATTGTGAGCTGGGAATTAAAAGAAATAGCTGTTGAAAGAAAACCACTATGATTATCTCCACTTAAAACCAGATCTTGGACCTGCTTTCTACTATGCAATGTGCTAAACGATCTGCAATTTGTTCGTTCTTCTAACTGCTGTAGAGAGAAGGACATACAAGGTCTGTTCTTTTACATAAGATTTTGTAGCTTAGGGAGAGTTTTTAAACAGATACAAATGACAGAGGTTTTTGAGGGAATGATTCTCCACCTAAGGGCCTACTTCAGTAGGACGTTCCTAAAAACTGCTGCAGGATCTAGGTGACCAAGGTTATGTGAGGACTTAAGCAGAACACAGTACAAATATGTAGTGTCTGCAATACAGACTGTGAGGTCTAACAGCTAATCTTTATACAAGGAAGAAATTGCTTTCCATTTCCTCTGCTTAACTTTCTCAGATGAGTCTTCCACTGAACTGTAAACCAGCCTGGGAAAGCTGGAGAATCTCTGGAGCGTCATGTTGTCAAGCTCAGCGTTTGGATATAGAATGAAGCCTCTAATTCTGAGGTAACTCACTGATGACTGGAAAACATTAGAATTGTTGACAAGTTTAAAGAATTTCAGAAGTTACAATGAGGATACATGATGATGAGCAACACAGAGGCCATATCAGACCAGAGATTCATGGTCACCCCGGAGTTGTGTAGCTGAGCAGCTGAGCAAGATGCATGGATTCTTTCCAGAAGATATCAACTCTAGTCCATCTGCACTGAAGCAGGACTGAAAAATTTGTACTGTGTTCAGGCAGCCATTCAAGGAAAAATTCAGCCAGAACTTCCCTTTTACAGCTCCATCTGATACGCAGTTCTGCCTTTGCTCTAATGGGCTCCCTTAGACATCTATAGCAGTACATTTCTCCTAGTTGTCTTTGAAACAGACAGACTTATATCACATATTAATTCTCCCTTTCCTTTTACTGATTCTTTTGTTATTGTATTTGCATTGCTCCACAGCATCCTCCTGCAGTTCTCTTTGTTCTCTTTCCTAAGCAGATGGGAGAGCTAATTAGTGTTCTTGTTACTGGGAGGGAGAAACATGTAGACTAGCTCAAAACCAAGGCCATTGCAGGTATTCAGCTGAGATATTGTAGGTACTGGGTTGGAAATGCTCCATCAGAAGTTTCATACGTTTCAAGCAAAAACATTTTCTTCCTCAGATCTTGTTGTTCCAAGTACTAGTAGATAGTAGGAGTTGCCTGTTGGGTGGCCAGTCCCATCTCATGGTGATGATACAGAGACTCTCTGTTAGGGGTTTTGAGCAATTTGTACTATTTTGCAGCATGATGGGAGCTGAGCTACTATGCTGCACATCCTACTTTGATTGCTTCTAATTTTTTCCCCTTCCCCATGCATTGATGTTATGTTGATTGCAAAGCTACTGTTGTAGCTTGCCTGGTTGCTTACATCCATGTAAATGAGGCATAAAAATCTCAGCAAAAAAGACTGCTATAAATTTATCCATGTCTGATAAACACATGGGTGGACATAGATGAACGAGGTAGAGGATAGAGAGAATGAGACTGGATACTGGATATAGGTGCTGGTGTTGCATGGGTGTTAATTATGGCTTCCTGCATTGATTATGCAGCAAATTATAATCTCTCTTTCTACTGTTGTAGTAAACAGTTTCCTCTTCTTTCCCTCTGGTCTTCTTGCATTTTCGTAAGATGTTTTTTTTTGCCATAGTTCTCCTTTCCTACTTAAAAGAAATCAACTAGAAATTCAACTCACTTTTTTTTCTTCAAGTAATGAATTAGAAATATGACCAGCTGTAAACCCATCAGGGTATTTTTATGACAGGGTTACAATTGTATTTTCCTATCTTTCTAAATCTCGTTTTCTTCTACACACTGTTATGAGTAGGACTTGCATAAACAGGGAGACCCAACTAACTAAGGAGTAAAGACAGCAAAACTTAAAATATGAAGAGAGCTGTCAAATGTAGTGAGTTAGTGGGGAGGAGAAGAAATTTTCTTCTAATCTCTTTCAGATATTGTAAACACCGGTCTCTCTTGCAACAGCACATCTTATCAACAGATGTTGGCTGCTCTCGTTTTTAATTGCTGCTGTCGCTTTTGCTCCTTGCTATTGCTGCTGCCAGGGCACAATCAGGAGTCCTCAGTGGAGGACTCTTCTCCACTAGCTCCTGGGTGCTTTGGTATGCTGCCCCTCTCCTGGGGTGGCTGTGTGCTTTCTCTCCAGCTTCGCAGTCCTACAGCCGTGGTTGCACCTCGCTGCAGGTGCACATAGCTGGATGTTATAACCCCTTCGCTCAGGCTGCGCTGCCAACTTGAAGGAGGAGAAGGTTGTCTCCCCTCTGGCCCTGATCCTGAAGTTGCGGCAGAACGGAGCAGCAGCTCTCCTAACTCAGACAGGTCCCACTTTATCCCTGATAAACAGTGGCAACGGATTTTTCTCGATATCATCCTCTCAGTTCCTACCTCTTTGCTACTCTTCTTTCCTTACCCCTGCCACGGCCTTTTCTTTCTCCCGTGGGACTGGCAGACTCTCAGAGGAAATAAGGAAAGCTTTCCTAATATAGAAGCTCATCTTCTCTGAAACCACATCTCATTCTGTTAATGGAGTTCTGGAAACGTTTCAGTTCTCTCCCTACACTAATACTTTATTCTTTTCCTCTGATAGCTGTCCAAGCACCAGTATCATCAGTTTTCTTAGCTTTACTAGCTCGTTTTGCAAAGAAATGCACAAGCAATCTAACCTAATAATAATAATAAAAAAATTAGCTGGAGAGTTTAATAGCCATGTACGGTATTTGAAAAAATAAATATGCATCTAGAGACATCTTTTTGAGGCCATTCCTTTACTAGGGTTTTATACTTCACAAATGTGTATGTTCTACATACAAATATAAACAGGAGATAATACAGGATGTTTAATACATTTACATGCATTCCTCTCCCCCTCCCAACCACCACCCTTAAGTATATTTGGCCCAGGGCTCTTCTTTCAGAGCCTTTTCACCTTTTCAAATGTAACCCTGGCACTGAATATTTGCAAATGCACGCTGAGAATTTTATATAACAAAAGCATGAAGTGCCTGCATGTCCTCCCCGTGGAAGGGAGTGCTTTTTCTGTGCCGTCCTTCCTCCCCCACAGTTACACTTGTTCTGGGGAGAAGCGAAGGCAGCGTGGAGCAGCAGCGCTGGAGAAGCTCTCGCTCTGCAACAGCAGTAGGGTTTTTCCACCGGGAACAGGGCGGTGATCCCGGGGGCGGATGGGTCTGCCTTGCCTGGCGCCAACCCTCCGCGATGGGGCAGCCAGCAAGGGAAGCTCAGGGATCCTCCTGTCCCCTCTCCACCCCTACTTGGAGGGGCGGGGGGGGGGGAATGAGGAACAAGCAGGGAGCCTTAGACCCTCAAAATAGAAAATGTGGGAAGGAAGAACGTACCACGCAGGGCTGCTTGGGAGAGTGGGAAGTTGGTGGGAACAGAAATTCTCCAGAAAGGTGGCAGCTGAGGAGGCTATGGCTGAGTGCAGGAAATAAGCAGGGCCTATAATAAAAGAAATGCCTATGGTCACCCCCGGAGAGAGCTGCTTATACAAAGTACATCGAGCAAGCTTGGCAAGAGCACATGCAAAATTTTCCATGTGCATTTTTGAGGCATCCGGTACCTGCAGCTTCCTTCGCTGTGCTCTCTCCTAACCGTCCAGGGCAGCCTTTCCTGCACAGCCTTTTCCAGACACAACAGGTACCGAAATAGAAACCGCCTGAGATAAGCACCATGCAAGAAGTAAACAGTTGCTGCCAGACAGCTCCCTGCCTAAACAGCTTGTCCCACATGCTCAGGAGAAGGCGGTACAAGAGGTGCCCATGGTGGCTTTCCATTTGGTGTCACTTCTTCCAGTGGAGACTTACAGGTACCCCAGTTATAGGGTGCCCTCAAACAACAGGCACAGAAACCGCCAGGTCGCGGCAGTCAGGCTGTTTGCATCGTGCCCCTTGGCGACTCCTGGGCATCTCAACCAGGCAGCCGCTCATCTGTGGTAAGACACACAAGTGCAGGCCAGAAAAAGCGACCGAATCCCTGCGAGTGTTGTGTGAAGTGCCATTTGGAAAATGGATTGCTCCCAATAACAGCGAGCAATGCTAGCTTCAGAAAGCAGGAGCCTGGGTTTGGCAGTAGCTCTGTGTACTGAGTGCAGAATTAGGAGGCAAACTAGCACCGACCTGAGCTGAAAACGATGTCCTCCAAGATTAACGCAGAACTGAAGGGCTACTTGTATGCTGCACTTTCAGTAGTGGCATCTCAAAAAAATATCACTTTCAGTATGCCTTTTTCACCTCTCCCACAGAGGCATGAAAATTAAAATCAGTTAACAACATTTTTTTCTTGCTTTGGAGAAATGTGGAGAGATGTTTATAAATTGTCCTGTTCGCTCCCCCCCCCCTTTTTTTTTCTTTGCTTTGGCAAATTCCAATCATTATGAAATCCTCTTTGTTTTTAAGGCATGATTTCTTTTTTTATCCCCCTCAGCATAGCACAAGACCCTTCACGCTATGTCATCTTCCATGAAATTTCACACGGGGCTTGATATGGCAGCTCAGATAAAATATAGAAGTGAAAGCCATGTGGTCTCACACATAGCTCCCATGAGCAGACAGCAAGCTTGTTCCCCAGATTGCTTAAGGGCTTCTTCCTGATAGCTCCAATCCTGCCATGTGTGAGAGCAGAGCTGGGTCGCTCTTAGAGATAAGCTGGGGTCATAATTTCTTCCCTGCCTGGCCTCTGTCCTACAGGAGAAGCATTTGGTCCCCTGGCCTCTCTTGGCTGCCATGTGCCATCTGGAGCGGTCGCTGTGCCACAGGGAACTTGCCCCAG
This sequence comes from Rhea pennata, assembly GCF_028389875.1. Taxonomy (NCBI): domain Eukaryota; kingdom Metazoa; phylum Chordata; class Aves; order Rheiformes; family Rheidae; genus Rhea; species Rhea pennata. The sequence goes on along the minus strand of NC_084664.1, from coordinate 63,623,531 downwards.
TGCCTCTGGGCTTACTGCCCCACTCGGCATCAGTCTCTTCAACTAAAGGGAGCTATGGAGAGACCACAGCTGCACCCAGAGATGCAGGTACCTCTTCAGCTAGGATCTTAGGAGAAAACATCTTCAAGCCCTAAGTTCCTTCAACCCTTTATCCACTCACCATGACACATGCCTGTCCTTACCCACTCATAGCTGTAGGTGAGGGAAGTAGCTGTTTTCCCCCAGAGTAAAGTGCCTTTCCCCCTCTTCCCCCTCCCCCATGTAGCTTATGCAACCCAGGGAGATAACTCTACCCTAACCAGGGATCTAATCAAGGTGAAGGTCAATCCCTGTGAAAATATCCTTGCACTGCTTCAGACTACCCAAGGTCAGTTTTTATTTGATCATGCTTCCTTCTACTATTTTTCCCTTCCCATATTAAAAAGAAACAATTAGATAAAAGAGCATATGTAGCTTGTTTTCTTGGATTATTTCTCAGCTTTTGTCTAAATGTTCACTGCCCCTTTGGACTTCTGCAGTGGGGCAGCTGCCAGGTTTCCACAGAGATGGGAAACAAATTCTATGCAATAAAATATCAACGCTACATAATTTTAAGCCCAAAATGTACATGGCGACAGTTTTATGTCCAAATAATATGAAAATCCAAGATATTGGATGTGAGCATAATTTAGGATGGAGAGCTACAAATATTTCTGTGCCCTGAAACCCAGTTAAAATGCCCTGTTGCACATACTGTGTTTCAGTGGTTAAGTATTGCTTACCTTAGATTGCTGCAGGGTAAGAGCTTTATTTTTTTAAACTATAATTTAGTGCTTTCCTCCCCCTATAAAATGTAATTAACAATGCCCGCTATGTGTGCCATGATAGCTTAGGGGACACAGGGGAGATGGACACAGGAGGGGACTGGGAAAGAGCGGAGAAGTTGAATTAAGGAGATGTCTGCAATGCACAGACATAGCCATAATTTGCCTTCTTAAAGAGCTGAGGGCTGGATATTGGGCCAAAATCCAATTTGATCATGGCAGTGGAGCTCCACTGATTTTGAAGGAACTGAGCCAGCTTGTACCAGCTGAGAAGTTGGCCCGCTATTGAACATTTGGTGCCCAAAGTCATTCAAGTAAGGGAGGTTTGAAACTCCGCTCCTCACGTACCATCAAGGGTCCTGTGGGAATAATGTTTGCTTTGGCATTAAAGTAGATTAGTTTAGACCTAGCAGGTTTTGCACTGAAAGGCTCTATTCTGCTCTAGTAACTCCCATAAAGAGAGCGAATTCATTTAGCGATAAAGCTTAGCCCACATCCTTGTCTAATTCACAGGGACCTGTGCAGACCTCAGAGTGGATCCCTGGGGATACTTTTGTCAGTGGTTTCACCCCTGCAGGTCCTGTCGTTCCCCGTAGAATGCAGCTTTCACAGAGTTTTCCCGAATCCCAGACTCCGTATTTACTTACTCATCGGCACAGAGTGTCAGCAACTGCTAAACTCTTACATATTTGTAATACCTCCTTCCCCAGATTTGGCCTGCGTAAGGAACACAGAGCTGCTGCATTTCCCCTGTCTTCCTTTGCCATTCAGACGCCACGGCAAGGTTGTCCCAGACGGTCAGGCAGGCAGCGTCTAGAAGGCAACAAGCCCCTTGGGAGGGAGCTCGCGCTCAGGATTTCCCTTTTCTAGTGCATTTTCTGCAGTTCGTCCTCTTTTTGCCTCATGTCTTCAGCTCTTTTCCTGTGATAGCTTCTCGTGCTCTGTCTGGTGAGAAAGATCATCTTCTCCCAGCACTCAAAAATTAAGAAGAAAAAATGGAACTCCATAACAGGCTTTTTTCATCATGGACCATCCAATGCAGAATCTTTCAAGCAGTGCAAGAAGGCCTGAACAAGGGAGGGACGCAGCAGAGTTAATAGCTCATAATCCTCGTACTGAAGGCCATGCTTTTTTCAAACAAATGCCCAAAAGGGCAGAGGAAAGGTGGATAAGGAATGATGCCCAGTTTCTTTTCTAATATAATAACTGGAGGACACTGTAAGAAATCAGCAGGCAAAAGGTTAAAATAGATAAATAGAGATACTACTTTATACAGCTCATGAGTAGTTCCTCCATTTAACTGCACAATTCTGTGAATATATATATAAAAAAAAAAAACTTCAAAAAGTGATAGGCAAGTAAGTTAAAAAAAAAAAAAAAAAAAAAAGAAAAGTTCTGATGCAGGGAATCCCTGAGCTGCAAGTCAGTGGAGAACAGGGAGGTGATGTAGTAAAATAGCACTTTATTCTTGCCCTGCTCTTACACTCTCCTTTAGGCATTTACATACAGCCCACTTTTATAGGTAGGATACAGGGCTAGATGGGCCTTGGTCTGGTCCAGTACTGTCACCGTTATGTTCAAAGGCCCAGTCAATCATGTGCTATAAGCCATTATAGAAGTGCAAAATTATTCTCCTCAAGGATTCTGAGAATAGCAAACAAAGTCCACAAATACTAGGAAACTCTCTATGCCAGATACTCTCTCCAGAAACACTGGGTTTTCCTCCAAGAAGAGGAAAATGAATGCCTACAATAAATTCTGATTGTACTCACCTACGGAAATGCATCTAGTTGACGTGTATTTATTATAAGAGAGTCCTTACATACACTCCACTCAGTGGTAAGGTGCCTACTCCATCAGTCCTACAGCTAATGTGATTTCTCATCAGCTTCCTTTGAGCTCATGATGTACAGATATTCTTGATCCGGCTGCAATTATGGAAAAACCTCAGAGGTGAAAAAAAAGAAGGCATTTTGTACACCACCACATGTTGCATTTTGTGCAGTCAGACTCCAAAGACAATCTTCTCCATTAGCATTTCAGAAGGGCTATGCTAATACAAAGGACTCTCCATAAGGTCCTTGGTCTCCATGGTCAGGAACAGATTTGGACCCCTGAATGACCGCACTGTTTACTTTTCATGGTACATCATTATCTCTCTTCCAATATTCTTACAGCAGACCTTAGAAATCCCAACTAAGAGCATGTGTCTACTGCCTTGTATAGGCTGCTGCAGTACCTTGTTGCAGGCTAATCCCATATCAACTGCTGTTTGGCCATATATTAAATGTGGCAACTTGAGCAAGACTCTGGGCTCCCAGGTAGAAATGCTTTATCACCAAAGGAGTTGCTTTATTCAGATTAGCTGTTATATCATGGCACACCACACCACAATTTTGAAATGGCTCAGGTTTCTCAGGATCCTAGGGACATGAGTAATATTTATTTTTTAAAGGCCATGCTAGTAGTTTATCCAGTTTTTAATAGCTAGCAAAACCTTTGCAGTTCTCTCTTACAAGTATCTAGGCTTTCTTTTCAACAGTTACAAAGTAGATGCCACAGCTTACTATTCACAGTTTTTCCTAAATTATAGAATATATGTCATAATGTCAAATCTGCTTGTTAGGAATAATTGGAAATATGCTCACAGTTATCTGTATGGAGTAAACGTCTGTGCTTTGAATGCCCTGGTGTCAGCTAAGGAATATATTAATATTGAACATTTGGACTTATTAATTCCCCACTGAACAAACATTTGTGGCCTGAGAGTATTTAACAGTGGAACAGATCATTCATCATAATAAACTGATTGTAAGCATTTATAGGAAAATGGGATATATGCAAACTTTCAGAATGTCAGAGCCTGCCGCCGTCACATCAAATGCTCTCTCAGCGAGTAGCCGTATAACACTTCTGGCTCTCCAGAGCTACTCCAGGTGCCCACATTACTTCATGGAGCAGCAATGGAATATTTACCAATAGCAGACCCTATAATGTATTTCTTACACACCCCAAACTGTCTCTTGCTTCAGCTCCCTAATTCTGGATATATAACACAAAACTGGACCCATAAGAATCACCAACATATTTCTGAACTGGCAAAGGTTGTGTGATACCTGAACTATGAGCTGTTACACTAGTTTTGGGGGGATCTACCTGATGGTTCCTGAAGTTAATGGAGGCAAGGAAGGAAAAATAGTGTTTCTTCCAATAAATTTTATGTGATTCATTTCAATGGGGATCTTCAGGGATTTTCAAAGTATAGCCTAATCAATGCCTTGCATATTGCACAAAGAAACTTCAGATTCATAGCAAAAAAATATGTGAGCAAATTAATATCTTTATTTGTTGGGTCTTAGGTGTATGTCAGGTATCTCCAGTTTAACTATCTGCTCCCTTCATCCTTTTTTTCTGTGTATTTCTAACTCCTTATCACACAGCCCTTTTAAGAAAATAGCATCAAGTCCTAGGACTTTATATACCTCAATGTCGAGATCTGACTAACCTCATATGGTGACCATCACTCCATCAAATCTGATATCGTACCTTCAGAAAATATCCGATCTGACCAAAATGTGTGTTTATTTGATGTATTCAATATAACTACCTGTATTATAATTATATACTTAGCCGTCACTGTAATTTCCGGACACTTTGCAACTACAGCATGCTGAGTCTTGTTAACTTTGATATGGGATATTGGGACCTACTTCTGAGAAAGATGCACTTAAGATGAGTGATAAAGACATTATAGGGAAAAACTCTCAAAGACTAAAATGTTCTGATGAGTAGTTTATTATGTAAATCAACTTACCCCATTCTGGGATTTCAGTAACTCTTAGGATCTTGCTCAGTGTGATTGGAGCACTATGTTGGACAGTGTGAGACTGCTACTTACTCAAACTATTTTGTAAAAAATTCAGAGTTTCAACTATCTTTTTTGTTTCCTCTCATTTTCATTCAAGTTCTCATTGCTTTTAAAGTATACAAAAAAAATTGCATGAAAGTGGTTTGAGCATGCTGATTCCCTAGACTGGATAACTAGATGGATCTAAAGTGAAAAGTTTTTTGGCTATTTACCTTTTTGAGTAAATTTTGATTATATGAGTATATTTCAAATATTGAGTAATATTTGAAAATTCAAACAGTGTCTCTTTAGTTTGGTCAATTATGGATCTGATCTCATTCTCACTTATATTAGCAGGACTTATCCACCACTGCAGTGGGCAGAACCCTCTAGTATGGTTATGTTTATTATATTCAAGTCTACACCAGAGTTCCTGTTTCAACTTCTAAATCTTTTCATTTTATATATGTCTTTAAAATCATGAAGTGAGGAACCGAAGAGCTACCTCACTGAGGGTAATAAAAATTTCAAGGAGTTTTATTTGTGGGGAGAGAGAGAAAAAACATGTGGCTTGAATAGTGACTATCTAATAAAATGGGAATTTTAAATTGGGGTGAATGTAGATTTAATTGGGAGAGAAGAGGGAAGACAAAGGAGTAAATAAAAGGGGAGAGGACAGCTATGTGTATAGGAAAATAGAAAGACAATTGTTGCATTGCCCAATACTGCTCTGAGAGAGGGAGAGTAGTGAAAAAGTTAACATTCTCTGAATCCTTCAAGACGTTTTAAAATAAATCACAATTTCATATGGCGAGTCTCACTTTCTTCACAGCCATTTCCATTACAAAATTACGTAACAAGTTGGTTATCTTCTCAGGAAGAAATGTGCCAAAACTTATACTAAATCTATGAATGAAACTATGAGACATGAGTATTTTTCTTACTTCACTATAGCTTTCCTTTATATTTTAAATTTGAATTTAGTCTCTTTGCCTCCATGATATTCACTCGCAGAGGAGCTTGGATTTCTGCATGTTGCAACATGTCCTAAGCTACAAATATGATACAAATTTTTTCCCCTCTATTTATCTTTTATTTCACTTTTGGTCAGAATTGCAGCCATCTCAAGGTACTACAGCTATCTCACCCTTTCGGCTCTTTTCCATTTGAGTTTTCATCTTTTCTTTCTTTTTTATCTCCCTGAGAATGTGCCAAAAATAGAACATTGAGAATGGAAAACTTACTTCAGTAGAAATGAGAAATAATAGGCACTTTCTCCTATTTCTGTGCCATCCGCATCACAACTGCTTACACTGCATTGCTTCTGCTCCTTCTTATTGCACTCTGCCATTCTTTCACGTGGCAAACTGTCTTTCCCTCTGCGGATCATCTTTTCCACTTTTTTAGCTGATTTTGGTCACCTTCCTTTCTTTCTACTCTATTTTTGCGAGTAGACTGTGTACATGTTGATTTCCTCTAGAAACATAAATTGAAGGGTATGGTCTACGGCTTAAAATAGGTTTGTTTACATTGATTTTAGAGATTTTTGGAATTAGTCATCTCCCTCCAAAATACAGATTTTAAAGAAATATGTTATTTCTTCCGTGTTGGTTCTAGAGTATTCCATGTAATACTGCAATTTCAGTCCATGCTTTGCACACAGCATTCAGAAAGTTGCTGAATGTTGCTTCTGTGCTGTACATTTATTGACTGAAACATTTGAGTTGTTGCTTTTCACACTGGTAATTTTAGAGCACAGATGCCTAGCATGTTTACTCACATACCAGGGCTCACATTTAATGAGCAAAATGTCAAGTATATTGTTATCCACCATAAAAACTGTGAAAAATATCCTTGCCATCTGCAGTGTGCCTTCTGCTTCAGCCTAAAAGACTTTTACAAGCAACTACATGAAATTAAGATTAAAGTCAATATTTATAAATGGAACCACCTCTAAAGGGCCGGATCTACTCCCCTCCCACACCCCACGTTCCTACCAGCGTTAATGAGCTGGGGGAGGAGGCTGGATACAGGAAGCAGAATTGAGTCTATCTTGTCTCTACATTGCAGTGAGCTGTAATGATCTCTTGGGGCTAAGGGAAAAGCTGGAAACAAGAGAGTGGCACTAACTGGCACTGAAAAAGTCTGAGGGCCAGATTCTCTCCTGATGTCAACTGGCCTAACTTCACCGTCTGCACTGATTTGATGCAGCAAGCATAGATCAGCGTGAGGGTCTGGCCCTGCTCATGACATAGGTGGAGAATAGAAAATCTGAAACTGTGATTGGATAGTCTGCCGTGAAACAAGATAGCATCTTCTAAGGCAATGTTTGCTAACTTTGCGCCAAATGTTAGCTGCTCTGGGGCAAGAACCAACCATTTGTTCTGCGTTTTTATGGTGCTGAGGACAATGGAGAGCTCACCTGTCCCTGAGGCGTCTAGGTTGTCCTGCAAGAATAATGAAAGGAATAATGACACTAAAATGTCCTTCTTCAGACAGGCTATGACCTTTTATTTTTGCTCTTGTAAAGGTTCAACCCCAGAATGCTTTGTGCACTACAGGATTGAGATCTAAACATGCTAAAATAAAAATAAAAATTAAAAAAGCTGTTGCCCACTGCTGTTATCTGAACATCCAGAAGCAGCTGAAATTCCAGCCAGACCTTTATGGGGCAGAGCTGACTAACCAAAGGCAGCACACACTGCCTCGAACGGGGGAGCAAAGATAACTTTTGCCATTTGTTCCAGCTGTTCTGCCAACTCGCCCACATAACCTCAGCTCCATCGAGCTCATCCGAACCACAGTCTAGGACAGACATTAGCAAAGCTGGTCACTCCCACAACTGGAGGCTAATGAAATAGAGAAAGGCAGCATAATCATATAATCAGCACTGCCTTGCCTTGTTCCTCATACACATGTTGAACAAGAGGATCAGAGAGAAAATTGCTACAGCAATTAGCAAACATAGCATAAATATTTATCAAGGAAACTCCAGGTCAAATGGATTTTTAAATTTTTATTTATAGTTGTTTAGATGTAAACATATTTCCTTAATTGGACTTGAAGAAGGACATTCACATGTTTCCCTTTGAGCATTTCTAATGTAATCATTGCTTGGGCAATTAGGCCACTTGCTAAGCCACAAATCTTATCTTTCACACTGGTGAGTCATAAATAAGGACTGAGTCACAAATAGACCAGCAGACAAATGGTGGCAGAAAGGAAATAAGATTGGCTGTGAATTTATTTAGGCTGGAAATTAAAAGATTGCTTCAGACTACCTGAAGAGTGTAATTCTGATACAGTTTTCTAAATTTGGGGAAGTTGAGGAGAGAGAAGTAACCTAAACTGCTTTACCATTTAGCTTGATAAGTTCATGAAAAGGACTGTACACCAAGCAGGAGAATTTCTTAAGGCTCAGGTAGATGATAAGAGTCCTTGAATGTTCAGTGCACCTGCCTGCCCTGACTCCCTGCAATTACGTGGTTAGGGGAGTCTCATTACCCAGGTGGTTTCAATCTGCTCTGCTGTTATTAATGGCCCTCTAGGACTCATACAGACTAGAGGAAGTTTGCAGAAATATAGCTATGCTGGTATAGACATGGAAGACACATAGAAGGGTCTTCTTAATGCAAAATGTTGTGTTTATGCTGGGAGTTTAGAGCGGTGCCAAACCCTCCTATCAGAGAAAGTGAGGACAGCTTGATCTGTGCCTTCTTGTGCTGGTGTTCAAGGTCAAGTGTGTTCAGATCGGGATGCACCTAGTAAGGTGGAGATTGGCTAATAGCTCCATCAGCTAATGAAATGCTTCAACTGTTTGACTAGCATGACAACTTTCTGCTGTGTGATCAGAGTTCCTAGGGACTGTTGTAATACAAATAATGGGATTTAGGGTGTTGTGCTGCTCTTTGCTGTCTTTAATTTTCAAGGAGAAAAGGAGGTTGGGATTTTGCTAGTCATGGAAGACAATTATTGCTCCTTATGTGTAAGTAAATCTGAATATGTTGGTGTAGCAAACAGTAGCCTCGAAGAATGCCTCAGTAAATGAAAGCTATCTGTTAAAAGACCAAAATCTTGTGTCTGTCAAAGCATGGGTTTTGCTGTGTCTTGAATTCCAGTTCTACAGCAGCGACTTATCCTTTAAATGTGTTCCTTGCTTTACTGTGATGTGACAGAAAAATGTTGTGTTTTGAATTCACCCCTAAAGCATAGATCCCCAGCCTGTAGTGTACTGGCCACATCAAGCATTTTTATTAGTATACCCAGCACGTGGCCTGCTTCATGTTGTTCTCTTTCCTGCATGCTCTTCAGCTCTTTCCTATCATGTGACAAAGGTACTGGTGTTCCCCAGAGATAGCCATGCCTGGCTGTGCGGCAGGAATGCCTATGATATGATGTTGAAATTAAATAGCCATGTATGCTTATCACAGGATACTGGGTGCCTGCATTCTCGTATGATGAGGGCCGTGTCCCCCAGCCATTCCTCTAACCACGTGCAAGCTTAGAATTAGGTGGTGTCCTACTGTCCTGGAGGAACACTTGTGTGTCTGCTCCTGATCATTCCGTCAGTCCACATAAGGTGACGGTAAGGTTCCCTACCACATTGCCTTTAATGTGTTAGACTCTACGGGAAGGCTTTAAGTAAATAAAGAAATACAAAGATTTCAAAGTATCTTTCTTCCTTTTCCTAGAAATAAGGAACAGTACAAGTATGCTAGCAGTTAAAATAAAAAGTGACTTTTAACTGTACAATACATGTTACAGAGTTGGAGATGAAGAAATCAGACCTGATTTGCACTTTTGCACTATAACCTCACTGGGATCGGCCGTATCCTAATACGTAATACTGATCACTTTCTTGAAAAGTAGCATATCAGTATATGAATGTCAACCGCTGAAATACACCAGCTTAAGCCAAATTCTATAAAGCAAAACATTATTTTTCTTAACTAAAGTACCTTTGTGTACTTGATTTTCCAAAATGTCAACTTAAAAAAAGAGATTTGCCTCTCCAGAAACCAGTATTGTTTTTTGTCTCCTAGGTGGGTTGCCACCAGTTCACCTTTCTTCTCATTTGCTAGCCCGCATGGTGAAGATCACTATAAAAAGATCTCCATTTTGGAAGAACCAGCTTTCAAAAATCCCAGAAAATCACTCTTCAATTAAAAATAATAATAACAGCAATAAAACCTTTGGCTGCTGAATCTCTACCTCATATTGTGTCTAAATTCCCTAATCCACCTGAGTGATACTGTGAGATTTGCAAAGCAAGCACTGTACTTGACCTAATGTACACCTGAAAGTCCTGGAGATAATGATAATGTTTTTTATAGCTCCACTACTATAGACAGTTTGTACCAGCTTAAGATCTGCTATTGTTGATATGAACTGTTTTTCACAGGAGAATTGTTTCCTGTGTGCCCAGTGCTGTTTGTGCTTCCGAGTTTTGCTTTTGACCTCACTGCATATAGGACAAGGTCTGAGAAGTATGCAAGCTTTTTCCCACTATCACATTAGTTTATTTATACCCTCCTCCAACATTTGGGATGAAATTCTTCACATTTCCATATCATGATTGTATTTGCTACTATACTCGTATAGCAAAAAAAGATCTTTCTGCTTTGTCTCTTTCATTGCAGCAGAGTTTCCTTGGCCCTTGCTAGGGGAGAATACTGAACGTGTGTTTGTGGGGAGTTTCACTGTCTCAGCATGCTCCTGTATCCCGTTGTGCTGCAGGGTATAAAGCATAGCTGGTATCTGCTTTCAGAATTTCAGTTTTCAGTTGCTTAACATGTCCAAGAGGCCCTTTTCTGCTGATGAAGAGTTTCAGGAGTACGTGGGTACAGGCTCGTGGGTGTCCCTAGGCAGCGCAGCGGTGACTAATTCTGCTGTGTGCTGCCTTCTGTGACTTGGGGAAGCCTCTTTTTTGGCAATGGCTTTCACCTTAATGAGCATCCATTAATTTCACATTCTCGATGTCTGGGTGCCAAACATAGGGAAGAATGCTAGGACCTTGGAGATGGGTTTTTTTATTCAAATCAAGAATGTGATCTCTTGGAAAAAATGTGGCCATAGGAATGGTGTAAGCCCAACTTCCACATGCCTCAGCTTTTCCATGTGCTATGGCAGAGAAACCATACTTGCTGTGCTACAAGGGTACTATAAAGTTAAATTAGTTACTGTTTGTAAAGGCAGCAGGTTTCTTAGATCAATGCCACCACTGATGTACAAAGTAATACTACTTCTAGAGGAGGAAGAGGATTGCCTTTTGAGTTGCCATCTGCTCCTGGCCTGTTTCCAATTGCTTCATGGTGAGTAATGTGAAGGCAATTTTTTAGAATCAATTTTGTATCACATTTTCACAATATGACATATGTAGCTCTTGGTCTTAAAGAGGGAGGAACAATCCATCAGTAGTCTGCCTCCTACTGTAAAAGTAAATCCTCTCATTTAGAGGATAGCAATTAGACAGATTCATTGATTTGCTGTAAATATCTTTTCTGTATCGTTGCTCCATTCTGGTTCACAGAATGAAGTCTCTCTCTCTCTCTTTTTTTTTCTCCTCTTTAATATGGCATTTTCTAAATGATCTCATCCCTGAAGCATGGGTGAAATAAAGGTCAGTTCAAATGCTTCCCAAACAATAACCAGTGTAAGAGAAGCACCAAATCTTTGGGGGGAGGAGAGAGAACCTACAAAGCAATCAATGTGAGACTAGAAATGTCATTTGTCATCTTAGAACAGAGGCTGTTTGGAACATGCCTTTGTGGTAGGCAATTATTCACACAGAAGCCAAATTCATGCTTAAAGAGTGCCCTCCTCACTGAAGCCCTAATCCTGTTCAAGGCTTTTAGCCAACCAGTGATATCCATAGGCAGGATATTTGGAAAAATGCTTGGTCAAGGAAAGAACTGACCTTGCCTAGTACCTGTAATATTCCAGGAAGTCTTTCCTTCAAAAGATCAAGGGAAAGGAAATAGAAAATACCTTTGAAGTCCAGAAGGCTAATAGCATTAGGTAGAAGTGTGCCTTTATGCTATTAAGTTTAGAAAAACAGAATACATAGCTAAATCTGGGACTATAGCTGAGCAGCTGACCTACCCTAAACTTTATAGATGGTGGGACCTTCCTGGGGATCCCCAGTGGATCTCTTCTCAGCTGCTCTAGTAGCTACTGCAAGGGTCCTGCAGACTTGTTCCTGCCTCTCATCTTTCTTGGTCCTACAGTGCTGCTGAGTATGAATGCCTGGGCTCCAACTTTGTACTGCCTCTGTTTTTCTGGTTTATGTGTGGTAGAGCATCAGAAGAAAATAATTAGGGGCAGCTTGATTGTAATAATTTTAAATACTTGCTTTGATAGCCAGCCTAATAAAAAAACAAACAAACAAACAAACAAACTTCCCATACCTCTGCCAAAGAATACTACAAATCACACTAAGAATATATATGCAAATAATTTGCATACATCCAACAAACAGGGAAAGGATGTCCAAGGAACAACCTTTGAAATTTCAGAGGAGAGGAGTTCGGCATTTCTTCAGAGTAGCAGCTACAAGGGCAGCCTTTTCTGGTAAGAAAGATCTCTCTCTTAATGAAGGATATATATGATAAGGAATGGTTGTCCTCCAGGCTTTTTCTCTATAACAGATACTGTAATTGCCTGTTTCTGGAGGATGTGACGTGAAAGCCCATCAGGATTTGTAAATGAGGAATTGGGCCTATACTGATCTCTCTGAAGCATTCTCTTGAGCCTACCTTCCAGACTCACTGGAGTACAAATATTAGGAAAAGATGGCAGAGCTGACCATTTTCTTCTCACAGGCTTACTTGTCCAAGTGGAGAATACTTAGTTTTAAATCTCTTCTGTGCTTGAAGTGAGGTTCTCTTCCACAGAAAGCCTGATTCCATCACCAGGCTGGATGATATTCTAGCACCTGGCACTCTTTCCACCTACCCTTTTGATACAGCTTTGCCCAACATAACAAATTGAGAAGAATAGAAACAGTTAAATTGGTATGTAGTAAACCTTCCTTGAACTGGGGAATAAAAGTCAGGTCCCTCCAGTCCTAGGAGAGTGCTCTAACTGCTTGAGGTTTGTTCTCATGCTCTCTTGCTCGTTAAATACTACTCCATGCAAAAGGGAATCATTTTTGAGGGAGACAAAGGCTTCCTACACCTTGCCTAATAAATAAGTATATATATAGATAGTGAAAACTTGTAGGAAATATGATTTTTAAATCATCTCATGGTATTTTAACATGAGTTTCCAAAACTTCGGGTAAGCAGTCTATCCACTATTTGGTATAGATGGAACAGAGGATCTCTTCTGCCAGCTGATTTCTAAGAAAGGCTTGGCTTAATCAGTTAGGGAGAGTTTGTAAAGGCTTACAATTTTATGACATGGAATTAATTTAGATGATCATGCAGGGCAGGCTGATTGGCTAAGATATGAATTTGTAATTTTTTAAAAATTTCCTCTTGCTGGGAAGGCAAAATGTGGCTTCCTCCCAATTCATTTAGACTATTCAAAGTTTAACCAAGTATTTTCTTTTGACTTATTTAAGTATTGCAAGCCTGAAATAGCAGGCATTTTGAAAATGCAGGAGAGGAGAACGCAAAGATTTCTGCTCCTTAAGAAACTAACGGTTTTGTAGCACATACATTATTTGTAGATGTTTCTATCAATTCTACTGAAACTGTTTGAAGTTCCTCTCGAAAAGTGATGCTGCACGCCGTTGCGTTGGGCAGCCTGGTAGACTGATGAGACATGGTTAAGGCAGGACATGGTAAGAACCAGCCTGGGCTTTAGCTCTGCTTCCCCGTCGCAGAAGCTGTGAAAAGGCACATTGATACCTTGCAGGACCACGTTGTACAGAGACCCCCATTCTGCTTCTCAGGATGCTGATGCCTGCACAGCTCAGTGCATGAACACAGGGAAGATCGGATTCGCATGCAGTACAGCTGTATTACCCCATCTCTTCTCTCAGCTTGGTAAAGTCTATCTCTATGTATAGCCTTGCTCTTCACATCACTGTAGAGCTTCCGTTTTCTAGGTGACCCTAGCTGGAAGATCTTGCTACAGAACTTGCGAAAACATGCTCCTAATGGCTCCAGTGTACAAAGCAAGTTATGGTGTTGAAAATGCAGAGATTTCGTATCCAACCCCCAGCCCTTCCAAACTGTGAAAAGACTCAAGATGAAATCACGGTCACACTAAGCTCACGAAATGCTTTGCCACTGACTTCCCTGTGGCTGGGTTTCCTTCTGAGTTGCAGTTCTAGTTGTTCTTTCCTCCTCTGTGGCAAAGCTGTGAATGAGCACTACATGTTTTGAATAAATCCCAACTTTTCTTGTCAAAAAAGAGAATATATAGTATAGCTTGAACTGTATTTCCTCCTATTGCAGTATACTCTTGATTTTTTTTCTTCCATCTAGTGTTATCTGGCATGCGAGTTGAAAACTTATGCATCTGGAAACAAGTTGTCTTTTTGATTTCGAAAGAGCAAAACACTTTTAAGATGTCATTTCACTTAACATCTTAAATGTCCAAAAATACACAGTTTTCCTCATCAGAATTGAGAGAATATGGTGGGATATAGCTATTAATATTGAATTAGTCAATGTGTTAATTGCAGGGCTAGAACTGGGAACAGATGTGTTTTTACAGAGTGGTGGGCTAAATGTATTCCTTTTTTTTTTTTTTAATGCCGTTTCTGTTTGGATCATCAATGTCTCTTAGAATTCCTTTCTCATTTTTACCAACTTGTGTAACTGTTCCATTTTGTGCAGCCAAGAAAGAGCACACATCTTTCACTGAAGCTCAGACTTCTATCTCAAATTACAGCATGTCCCTGACTATTCAGCCTTTTTTCAAAAGCTGTAAATAGAGATATAACTTACCTAGCAACAAAAAGTAGATCTCCATAATGTAGTCTATGAAAACAGTCAGTTTGTTCTGCTATGGTTCTGCCATAGCTCTTATTTTTCTTTTAGGATTTAAAACAAACCCCCCCCCACCCCAAAAAAAAAAAAAAAAAAAAAAAAAACTCCTTTCTGTACTTTGCTAATGTTAAAAAGCCTTTTGATAGCAACTGGGCAGAAAAAGAACTACCTAAACTTCTAAAATTAATGCAGTTGGTAAAGCTTCTGCTGGGTCAGGTAAAAGCAGAGAATTGAGTGAACACTGGAAAAAAATGCAAAGCTTTGCAAATGTTAGTCTTTTGGTGAATTCTGAAATAAAACCTGGGTACTTTTGCTCACATAGAAAATGTGAAATATTGAATAGTGAAATGTGACATAGTGAATGGTTTTATAAAATGTTGAGTCTTACATATCCCTTTCTCCTTTTGGTTTTCATTCTCCACTATAAAATAGGTATAATGAAAAAAAAAAAGGGATGAAGATGAAAAGGAGGGAGAATGTTTTTTCCCTACTTTAGCATTAAAAAGGCTTCTTTTATTTTTTTCTGAGTATTTTTTAAAAACGCTCCAAGAATTTGCCTCGACTGTAGTGAAAGCAACAAAAATATTAAATTTGAATTCATTTTGTTCCAGGTTTAGCCTTACTAAAAGTATAATGTGTTAGACTTCCTGTCTATTTAAGGTGAAAAGCCTTGTCCATGACAAAAGGAACTTATTACCATTTCAAAGGTTGGTCAGCATTTTTGCCTATATACTTAGTAGGTAATAATGACCACGTTGACCCCTTTTTGATCGCTGCAGTCTTTTTATCAGTGTATTTATACTAGCTAAAGATGATGCTCAATGCCCACTTTCATATAATGCTTTCATGAAAGTGCCTTTGAGAATGAAAGCAGTGCCCAGATTCTGATCTCTCTTCTTCAGATCTTACACTAGTGGATTTTCATTTCCTAAACTGGTGTAAAAGAAAGGAAAAATGGGCCTGTTCTCAGAACATATATGAAATCTAAGGCTGTTTAAAGAAAGCATCCCATCTATTGGGCATTTTTCATGATTCATTTTAATCAAAACTCTCAAAAATGACCTTTTTCCACATGCAGATAACTGAACTGTAAAGCTTACCGTCCCTTGGATAAGCTTCAAAAAAGGAAAGTCACCCTGCAGAGTTTAAGTCTCAGTGCAAAGCAGCCCAAGCCCACTGCACTTGAACTTTTAGCAGCCACTTATTATTAGAAGCCAAGTCTTAAGTTCAGTGCTAACTGCTAATAGAATGCCAATATTCTGTTTATATTTAGGTTACATTTAGGTTTCAAATTACAGTTTTTTTCTCTTCAAGAAAATGTTGGTTAATCCTGCAGGATATTTTATATTCGGGCTGTTATTTTCATGATACGGTGTACTGTAGGTGTTTTTTTTTTTTTCTTTTTTCAGATATGTTAGCTAAGGGAAAAGGTAAGTATCATAAATTCATCCTTCACTGCCATTGTAAGGAAGTATTGCTACTTCTATACTTAAGAGTTTTAATGGTGCTATTTTTGATAAACAATTTTGTGACAGTACAGTTTTGTCTTGAACAATACAGCTGTAGTCTAGGAAACTAAACGCATCTTTCCTAGTGTTTTTGTCAGAGGAATATTTTCAATGCTTGTGTATCCTTCTTTTCTTTAACCCAGCACAAAATGAAAAATCTTGTACTGTTAAGATCTGGGCAGCCTCCTATTTTTGCATGTATTAGAAAAAAAAAATTAAGCATGGACACATGCTTAACAACAATTCGATCAGACACTTTATCACTGCCAAAAGCATTCGTAGAGGAATCCATCAACTGCTCTGATTTCCATACAAGTCACTTTACCACCTTGAAAATGCAACATTAATGGCACTCAGTGTACATACTGTAATCCTTTAAAATAATGCACGTCAGACGGATATGTTTTCACGCTTTAATAATTTAAAAGTTAATTTTAGGTACTTACTCAATATGATTAACTGATGGATCGGCAGTCTTGCATGGAGAAACAGTGAGCACATTTAAAGAAAGCGCATGCTGGAAGACAGCCAGGTGGCTGCTGGTCTGGTGGCTCAAAAATACCTACCTGAGCTTTACGCTTCCAGCTTCGCTTCAGCCTTGTGCGCACCACATCGCCGTTCTGCGGGTGGGCTCCGCTTTTAATATGAAATATATGCTTAAGTATCTTGTTACATGGGAGCATCTGAACATTTAGGGAAGAAGCAGCGTATTTTGGAAGCCAGGAATTCCTGAAATGCAATTCTGCTGCTGCCTCACTCTATAATGCTGGTTGAGTTATATAACTTCTCTCCTTTCACTTTTTTTTTTTTTTTTTTTTTTTTTTGAGGACACCCTGTGCGCGGCTTATTTTGTTAACACTGGGCTGTAAGTTGATAGTCTAGAAGGGAAATGCTACAGATGACAAAGTATAACTGTTTCATTAAGAGGCTGGAGAATGTGCTGGGGCAAATAGCGTGAACCACGATGTGCGCTAGGCACGTGCCGGACACCTCGGTCAGGCCCGAGGCAGCGGGCCCTACGAAAGAACGGGAGGGGGGCGGAAAAGGTCTTCTGGACACTTCCCTTGCACAAACACAGGACAAACAACGCTGCACGTGCACAGTCTGCCCACGCGCGAGGTTGATCGTGAAGGCACGCGAGGCAGCAATGCCAGACACGTTGGTCCTCGTCCCCGACAGGAGCGTGCCTATTTATCTCGGAAGTAATCTCGGGCAGCAACCTCTGCGCACCTTCACCTCTTTTCCGGATGGAAAAAGCTGGACAAAAGTCTTCTGGCTGGAGATCAGGAGAAGGCAGCTTGCCTTCTCGGGTGGGATGGCAGCGCCACGGGAGGGTGGCCGGCGGCGCGGGACCGGGACGCCCCGGAGCGGGGCAGCGGCACAGGAATGCCGCGGCCCCGCTTCCCGCGCCGCCGGCCCAGCCGGCGGTGGTGGGCATCTGGCGGGAACAAGCACATGGAGTGAGCTCCAGAGGAGCGAGCTGGGAAGGCGCCGGCGGTGCTGACAGGCTGAAGAGGAGAGCTCAGCGCGGAGCCAAGTGGAGATGACAGAGCAAACAGCGGCCGCCGGGACGAGGCCGGGGGCTGCCGGTACGAGGAGGGCAAGCGGCGAGTCTGCAGCAGAGCGGCACGTGCCTCTGAGAGGTGGATGCGACACATCCGAGGAGACGGGAGAGATTATTTAAGGAGCTGAACAGGCAGAGCGAGAGGTGAGAACAAGGGAACGAGATCAGGACTGGGTAGAAAACGCGGGGACAGAAAGAGGACTGATAAAACACATGCCTCGAAATACAGCAAAGAACGAACCCCAGAGAAAGAAAGAACAAGAGCAATGCAGGTATCGCGTTACACTTCCAAAGGTGTTCAGCCGCGAGTTCAGACACGGCGCTTCTGTTATTTACATAAATCGATCTTATGAGGAAAAGCAGTGAGAATTTTCCTGCTTCTCCTTGGATTTAATTTCCTCTCATAGTGCTGACCGCTTCTTACACGAGGCGCTTCAGTGTCTGGCCTAGGGAATATCCCTCTCCTCTCGGTGCGGCCCAGGTTGCCCTGAAGCGCTACGTGCTTTAAAGCAGTAGCTCTCACTGAAGTCTACAACTTCACCTACCTGCAAATAAGATCGCTCGGAGCGACGGGCAAAGCTCCGGCGAGCCACGGAGCCGCGTCCCAAGGGTGGCCGCGCGCCCGAGCGAGACGCGGCAGTCCGTGGGAGCGGCGCCGGCAGCGTGGGAACCCGCGGCGCGGCGGCCTGCGCGGCGGCGGGCAAGCGCGAACAAGGCGGGTGGATGAGGTCGCGCTGGAAGTCCGCGCACGAAACGCCCGGCGCTGCGGCGCGCCGCCCGTTGCGTGTTTTTATTTTTTATTTTTAACAAAACACCTTCCCTTCCGCCTCCCCAAACACGGGTCTGTAATACGCGCACCGGGGGGTAGCCGGAGGGTGAAGCGCGGCCAAGCAGCAGCCGCAGCGGGCGCGGGCGCGGGGGGCGGCGGCTGCGTGCGGCGGCGGCGGGCGGCGCCGGGGCGGGCGGGGGCGGGCCGGGGGCGGGGGCAGCGCCCGGCGGGGCGGGCGCCGAGTCAGCTGGGCGCGGGGCGAGAGCGCGGCGGCGCCGTTAGCACCGGGAGCCGGCGGCGGCGGCGCGGGCAGAAGTTTTCTCCGCGGACCGCAGCCCCAGGCGGGGTCCCAGGCGGCGCGGCTGCTTTCTCCTCGTTCGCGTTTAATTGCGATTTTTATTATTACCATTTTATTTTTTTAGTTTTTTTGCTTTTTGTTTTTTTTTTTTTCATTTTTTCAGTCGCGTGGTCCGAGAGTTACCTTCCCCCCCCCGCCCTTCCCCCCGCCGCCGCCCGCAGGACCGTCGCCTCCCCTCCCCCCCCGACCCCCCGGTGTCCCCGCCGAGCAGGAGCCGCCGCGGCGCGACCCTCCCCCTGCCGCCGGCCGAAACTTGGCGGGGGCGCGGCGGCGTCGCCGGCGGGGAGGGCAGGCCGGGCCGGGCCGGGAGCAGGTAAGCGGCCGGGGAGTGGGGTGAGGGGCGGTGGGCGCGGGCTCGGCGCGGACTGGGGACGGGGGACCGGGGCGGCCCGGCGGGAGAGGCCGGGGGGAGGAGAGCAAACTTCCTTTTCCTGCGGCCGCGGAGCCCCCGGCGGCGCCCGGGCACCTCGGGGGAGCCGGCAAGGAGCCTCCTGCCCGCTGCCGGGGGCCGCCTTCCCCGCCGTCGGGGCTTCCTTTCGTTTCTTTTTTCTTTTTTTATTTGCCTATTTTTTCCCTTTTTTCCTCCCCCCCCCCCCCGCATTTTTGTGCGTGTGTTTTAGTCGCCCAGTTGTTCGGGGTCTTCCCCCGAGGGGGGCTGGGAGCCCGGTTTTAGCGGCGCTTCACGGGGGAGCTGCCCCGCCAAGTGCTGCCCGAGCCCCTCCGCCCCCCTATCCCCCCCCCTCCAGCCCTGCATCTCGGCGAGCGGGGCCCCGCCGTGGGCACCCGGCAAAAATGCCCCCCCCTCCGCATCCCTCCCGCCTGCCCCCCCCGAGGGCGGGGGAGCCCCGCGCCCCGAAGCCGGGGCTGAGCTCCGGGGGTGCCCCGGCATCCGCCGGCCGCCCTCGGAGCCGCGCAGGCGGCGAGGCCGACGGCAGCGGGCGCGGGGCTCTCGCGAGCTGCGCCCGGCACCGTGGCATCTCGCCGAGGGCAGTTCGCAGTTAATTGGTTTGGCAGATGAACTCCCGCAAAACCCTCTTGCCCGCTTTTGGGGCTTAAGTGCCAGCCCCCCGCGTCCCCCCCCCCTTCCCCCTCCCCCCCCCCCCCAGCACCCTCCTTTTTTTCCTCCTTTCCTTTGAAGCATCGCATAACTCTGTATGGAGAGGGGGGTGGGAAGTGCTGATTCAGCAGCCCGCAGCCCCGCTCCCGCTGAACTGGTGGTCGGCGATAAACGTCTTGGTCTGTTGAAACGGGAACATATGTTGCCGCTATGTGGAAGCAGCGTTGATCAGGTTTTATAAAACAGCCTTAAGAATGTGGTTTACTTCTCCCTGCTCTATATTAAAAATAATAATAAAAAAAAATCAGGGTGTTGGCGGGGAGCAACCAGCACTTAAGATGGTGAAAGCGGGTTGTGAGGGTAGCTACCATGTTAAACTGTGCTTCTAAGGGGTGGCTGAAATTGTGTTGCCTCCTGAAGGTGCTGAGCAATTACTCATTTTAACCAAGATTTTGCAGGCTGTGTGGTGATGAAGCCTTAACAGTTTGACTTGATTTATTCCTGCATCTGAAGACTGGTTGTACTTACAGCACTAGAAAAGGTACCGAGAAGGGCAACAAGGCTAATCCTAGGATTAAAAGGAGTGAGTTATGAGGACAAGTTTAAAAAAAAAATGTATGGAGATTAGAAAACCTGAATGGAAAAAAAGAAATGTGCTTGGAACACTAAATGACAGGACTGGCTGTGCTCTCTGGTCGTTTTGAGGCTGGAGAGCTTTGGAGGGTGGGGGTCAGCAGTGCTGTCTGTGTGGGGGACATGCAGAGCAGAAGACTTTCCTAGTGGTAGACTAGAAGAGGGAGAGCTGTTCAAGAACCGTATACCTCTGGCTGTCTCTGCACAGTTACATGGTAATACTGAGGCTATTCTGGTTTAGAGAAAGAAAACCCCAACTCCCTAAAATTCTGCGCAACGTAGAGCAAATGATAAAGCCTCAAGAGCAATGTTTGGGAACCATATTTCAGAAGAAAGATTGGCAGAGCAGCAGACCCTGACGCTTGTCTCCGATGATCATTTTACCATGTTCTATTCTGATTTATTTTCTTCACTTGCACTTTATTTGTTCTTAAAGTAAGTCTTGTTTGCCCTGGCTACATATGAAAGATCCTGTGGTACTTCCATGGTTTTGCTTGGTTTTGTTAATCAAAATAGTGCTATGTGAATTGGCTTTCATCCTCAAATCCAGGTGGGGCTGTGTTTCAGTAGAGCATTTTTTTTAATTATGTAGTCCAAAAGTACTGCTTAAATGTAAAATGGACCTATGCATTTCAGTTCTGCTTAAGAATATACCATGTATTCTATGAGTAAAACAAATACTTGCAGCCCTCTCTCTTGCATATACTTGAAGGACTCTGACTCCAACAAGAATTGTCACAAAGGTTTTTAGAAATCTTTGGTCATGTTCTCAGCTGCATTCTGGGTATAAATGGGCTAAAAGTATCTGGATCTCTCTAGCAAAGGGATTCTTCCAACGTGGGGAGTTCCCAGCTGGCAGAGGAAAGGTGTAGCTGGGTCATGTGCCATTTCTGCCAGCAGCGTGCGAATATTGTGCTGGGAGTTTGTTTTTTGATAGTACCGACCTAGCAGATGTCCCTCTAGACTGTGTGGCGCAGGCAGTTCCCTTGTGTGCGCTTTGCCGTGGCACCGGGGTGCCTGGAGGGGCTCCCAAGTAGTGTCACACTGAGAAGGTCTTTGCTGTCACTCCTTTTCTCCCTTCTGCTGTGCTCCCATACATGTCGGATGTAGAGGTTTCCAGTGACAGTGCTAAATGAGGCCAGATTTGTAGGCTGCTTCTTTGATTGTTGTTTTTTCTTAGACTAGCTGAGCTCTTTTTTGGGAAGTAGGTGTGGGGAAGGTGCACACAAGCAGTTCTTTGAAGACCTGGTTGTGCAGGAATCTCGGGGGACAGAGTGCCTTCTAATGGTACCCGTTTTTAGGATGCACTTTAAGTATTTGATCTTTCATTGGTTTAACAATCTCTCTATGAAAAGATAGTTTTTACTTGGTATACTGTGGTGGAAGCCTTTGTGAGATTTGCTCAGGCTAGTTTCAAGCAGAGATGTCCAAGAATGGATCCTGGATTGGAACAGGCAGCGTCAGTCCTGAATTCCTTGACCTTTTTATCATAAACCTCTCTGTTTACTGTTAGTAGGGATGTATGAAACATTTTTCTTCATTTTAAGCCAGTACTTCTGTGAGAGCCAGAGCTAAGGAAGCATGCTTTTCTTTGGATTTGTCTCCCCATTAATTGCCTTTGAATAAGCTGTGAGTTCTCGCTGAGCCATTTCTGTCTCCAGTATTTTTTCGACTACGGGCCATTGGTGCACGTTCATAGTGCAGCGTTTCTTGCGTGTGCCCACTTGATCTTGTGTCTTCACAAAAGAAGGAATATAACTTTTCTGAGACCTCTGCCTCTGTCAAATTTGCATGCAACTTGCCAAATGGGTTGGCTACAGTGTGATTGCATAAGCCTCCTTCTGTAGGAAAGCAAGCTAAAATAAGCATTATTTTTCTTGGAAACTGGACATGCTCTGAAATATGTCCAAAATTTAACAGTTGTGACTCTTCACCTGGGAAATCTAGAAATGGAAATCCTCTTCCTAAAAGGTGAAACTCTGCATTGTAGGCAGCATTACAAGGAATGGCGTTTCCAAGAAACCCATTTTTAAGCTTTGAACTTTCTTTAATGGTTTGCCATCTTTGCATTGCCTGCTTGTCAGATCATTTTGCAACCTAAACTCTGACATGGCAAAGTAGTGTTATTTCTCTTTATTTTTCTCCCAAACCAGTGATTGTTCTGAAACAATTAATTTCAAGTAAACAGATGTCACATCATTGCCTTTTTTTGCTTGTACTTGTTGAACTGCTGCACTTCTGAACTTGTCCAGTGCTAGGTCTTTCCTTTTCCCTTGCTGTCCCTTGAAATGATCTTTTTGGACAACAGTTCTCCCATTGGTTCAGTATGGCTCTTGCATTTCAGATGTGAGAAGGGCTATCCAGGGAAACCAGATTCTGCTATGAGTACAGTGTAAAAGAAAATTGTTGATCACATTGGAACATACTGTCTGCATATGTTAATCTCATCAGTGATGAAACAACCAGAATAGCCTGGCATTATGAGAGCTGGTTGGATATACAAGTCCTTTGCTGGCATGTTTTGTTCCACTGAGGACTGTTTCTTCAATCTGATGTTTGAGAGAGAGAAAGGCATTATATTTCTCATAGAGGTACATTCCTCTAAAAGTGGTTTTGGTTGCAATTTCTAGCAGCTTTTGGATTCATGATATACATAGGAGCATGGAAGACTGAAGGGTTCATGAAGTTAGCCACCACCATTGCAAAGTTATCCTGAAACTTAAGAGATTCACATCCATGCTGACAAGCCTGAAAACTCATCTCCGCTTTTGATTTCCTAGGATTTTTCAGAAGTCCCTGATAGATCAGTTCATGCAGCCCAAATGTATGCAGGTGTCAGGACTGATGACACTGCAAATTCAAGCCCTAAAGTAGTGTCTTTGCGGATATATCTGTCTTTCCTGACCTCTGCAATGGGAAAGACCAATGATTCCACTGGCTCCAGTGAATTTGAAAACCTGTTGGAAAACACTCTTTTTGAAGAATGATGGGTTGAGATCCTGGTGAGTCAGGAACAAAAGTATGGACAGGATGAATCATGAGTTCTTCAAAACCCAACATTAATGTTCTTCTACAAGCCAGGAGAGCTTTTAATCAAAGCTGCAGAGTGCATAGGAGATCGGGTTACCAGCCCTGAAAGGCTACAGCAGAACTGAACCCTGCATGTCCCAAAGGTTGGTTGCTCTGAATGAGTGATCCTCCTGTCTGAGTTGGAGATGTTCTCCAGCAGTGTAGGTTTGCACTGTTTATACCTGAGCTTCTCCAAGAAGCTCAGTTTAAAGATTTAGGAATCCAAGCCTACACATCCCAAAATTTGAGGAAAAACCTCACTTCTTCTAATGTGAAGAACCAAAGAGGGGAAAAAGAAACTTAAAATATGAGTTTTTTTTTTCCTGGTACCTTTTTCTTCTAACCTTACCTAATTTGAAAGTAGCTAGCCAAATATTAACTAGAAGTTTAACTGCAACTAATACAAGCAATAAATAGATGCAATAAAATTAGTATGGGGGACTCTCTTCCTTGCTGAAGCCTTTCAGAAATGTTTGAGAAGTTGCTTTTGCTAAGTCATTAACATGCATCTTTGAATATCAAAAGATAACTCGGGGGAGAGAAAAATGTGTAGTTTTATGAAGTAAAATTACAGGTTGCATCAGGTTTGTAGATTGCTAGACTAGATCTAGCATAATCCAGGCACACGGCATGACATTCTGCTTCAGTGATACTGGGGGAAATGAGCACTCTAGCTGGAAGGAGGTGAAACTTTTCTCCTGGAGCTTTTTGCAGCATTCAGGACTGTTGGCTTTGAGATAATGCTAGTTCAGTGATGACGGGATAAGTGCTATTTGCTAGAATAGGTTGACCTCTTTTTAGAGAAAGGATCAGCAGCGAGAAATTGCCCCATTACTGCAGGCAGGTGGTGGAACAGACTCTGCTTGTTCTTCCCTGAAGTGAAGATGGGAGGAAGGGGGGCTGCAAGCCTTAATCATGTGGTACAAAAAAAAATTTTTTTTAAGATGTTTTGGGGCTATGTTCTTTGGGGGCAGAAGTGACAAACGTGGCAGAAGAGTTTACGTGGAGTATCTCGTTAGTTGCTGCATTCTGTTCTTGCTGGCTGATACTATTGAATGTCTGCGGAAGAAACGTGGTGTCCTATTTCTGCTGTGCTCTTTTGTTGGGCTTCCGGGAAGACTGCAAGAGGCTTTCCCATTAATGGGCTTACCCTCCTGCTGTTAAGCCGTCATCCTTTGACCACCAGCAACAAGTCTGAGCAGATATGTTGATCTTAATACCCAACAGTTGTATTATCATTAGAATATGAACTACTGGACAGTCAGATAGTACTGATGTAGTCAAACAATGTATTTCTCAGTCTGAGCTTTTTCAGAGGCCAAAGCCAATGAACATGGGCAAATTCCAAAAAGGCAGTTTTACACAAGCAGGTCATGATGAATGGGGTAATTGTAAACACATGTTTGGTTAAACCACTAGCAAACCAGCCTCTGATTCTTCCCAGCCTCAATCAATGCCAGCTTCTACTAGTTCTCAACAGGACAAAAATAGGAAATGACTTTCCTGGCAGGCAAACCATAGGGGAAATGCCATGCCATCCCCTTTGAATAAACCTATAGCAGAGTGGGAATAAACTCTTCTACAGAGCAGCAGTAGGGATTTCTGCATTTATTGACAAAATAAATTCAGAGCAAAGTTCTTAAAAGCTTCCTTCAATCTCACTGTTACAGAATTTATGTCAACAAATACACATGAGAAACCTGAGAGACTGCTGTGAAGCTGAGCTGGTGGCTGCTGAAGGCTGCAGAAAAGTAAGGGTGGGTAATACTCCATGACACTGGTATCATTCTTCCATTATGTATCCCTGGTGAGAAGATCAAGTAGGGGGAACCTCTAAGTCTGTAGACTCTTTTCATAGTGGAGATTAACACTTGATGAACACTTGGAAACTTCTTTCAGTGCCCCAAATCCAAATTCTCTGTTTCTGATGACTTAGTCAAGTGGCTGCAGCCCTGCCATAACTGTTTGCCTCGATTCATAGCACGCAGTAGGTTTTCAAAAGCTCATCCCTTTATTTTGGCAGTTAACTTTTTCTAGGTAATCTTCAGGTGCTGGCTTGGTTGTGAAACCATGGGAAAGGGAATCTTGGAAATACCTACCTAAATCTATTTTGCAGTACATACTCTTCTTCTGGAACAGTTTAACACTTAAACATATTCTTGATCAATAAGTTGCAGCCAGTCTGTACCTCTGCATATTCTTCATACCTTAGCAGAGTGCTTCAGATCCCCAAATTGTCTGGAAGGAGGTATTTGGATTCTTTTCTAAAGGACAAAATAGTACAAAAATTTCCCCAGGTCTTGATTCTAATGGAAAACAGCACGACAAGGTAGTTTTGTATTAGGAAGGATCAGACCAGTGGTTTTTGAGAGCCAAAATAAAAATGGGTGTTTTTTCCCCCTTTCCTCTTTCCTTCCTTTCCCTGATGTTAATTTCAGCCAGACTTGCAGGTACAGACTCGAGTACAAGAACATTCTTCCAGAATGGGAATTGGGAAGGGGAGTGAGGAGAACTTGGGGAAGGGTTAGGTCTATAGGTTGGTCTTCCTTACTGTACTGTTAAAACTCTGAGCATCCTTAGAAAGGATTGAACAGTTCTTCTTATATCAAAATTCAAGTGTGGAATTAAAATTCTAGGAGCCTGAAGAGCTAAAAATTGAGATGCTTGTGATATTTTAGTCTTGTGCCAAAGCCTTTCTTAAAAGGCCTGCTTTTCCTTCTGACTCAGAAGTATTAAAGTCCATTTAGGAGAATGTTAAGGGAGAAATGTGTGTTACGAGGCCGTTGACTCCTCCCAAATTAATGTCTTAGGGGTGATCATTGTTCATTCTAGTAGTTGCCTGTGCTGACATCACCTGAGATGTCAGGGAATTATGTTAAAATTCGAGCCTTGATATTTTGCAGATGATGGCTCAGATGTCAGCAAACCCTTTCTCTGTGGGTCAGGTTGCTTTATTTTCCTATGCAACTTTAACTGTGGTGTTCCGGTTCCTGTACTTTGTCACAGCAAGGAGTGTAGTAAGCAGTTTCCAAGAAAAGTGTCTGTGCGGCAAATTGCAAAGACAGTATTTGTCTACTAGCCACTAAATTCAGGATGTACATTCTAGATACAGATATGGGTATGTTTTTAACACTACAACACTGACCAGCTGTAACACTGAATTGAATTTTTCATTTTCTGTGGTGATAAAGTATTTCATTCCAGGAATCTTGAAATTCAAAAAGTTGAGGCTGAAAGTTTCCTTTTCTATTTGCTGGACACCTATATTGAATCCTTGTTTTAAAATGATGGTTCTTAATGAAGGCCCTTTCTTAACGCGAAAGCAAACAAAACAGCCCATCGTATCACAGATGATATATGAATTTCATGAACTGATAGTTTTTAATATTCTTGCCTACTGGGATATAATATGGCTATGGGTAATGATATTTAACGTTTCAAGGTTTCAAAAGAGGTATTGCTTTGGTTTTCTAAAAGGCTTCAGGAGAACTGGGTGAGGAGACCATGAGATGAGATGTAGGAGAACAGAGCAAATGCTGTTTGGGTTGCTGGCATTTTCAGTGTGTGCAAAGACTTATTTTACATTCAGCTGTTCAGCTCTAGAACAAAAGATGCATATTGAATGCAAACCAAATTGAACACAAAAGGTCAGGAAAAAAATCTCTGTGGAATTTCTTGCTAGCAAAGGCGGATTATATTGTTCACACATGGAAAGTCAGAGTAGTTGGAAAGAATATTTCAGCTGATGCTCTGCATGACATGCTGAGTTCACATGTATGATAACACTTGCAATGCTTAGTTGAGTTGATCAGGTAACTCCCACCACCTTGTGTCCTTGACATTGTAGTACTGCCAATAGGGTATTTGATAGGAAGACAGCATTGCAAGATGCCTTGCTAGTCCTAGCCATAGCTAATTTTGGTAAATATATAATTCACCATGATTCCACTCTTCTCATTACAGGGAAGAATTTTCTGGTAGATTTCTTGAAAATGGGTGATTTTAGACGCAAAATGAATGAAGGAGTTGTGTGCTTTAGCAGCCAGACTTTTAGATCTGCTTATGTTCTTCTCTAAGATTTTCTGGGGTCCTTTATGTCCAACAGTCTGAGTATTCCTTTCCAGGTTTTTCCACAAGGTCTATCTCATTTAAAACCTCGGACGTGCTAAGCTGACACTTCTGTAGATTGTGCAACAGTCTATCAGGTCAATTTGGCAGTTCTCTGTGGACTTTCATAGTGTACAGCCAGAAGCCACACAAGTCACTTTTCCCCCTTTTTTTAGAGCACAGGCATATGAATTTCCATTATGGAAATCTCTAGATGGGAAAAACTTGAAGAAGCATTTCCCCTGCAAAACGGGGATTTTTTTTTCATTTCTCAAGGCATGAACTGTGTTAAGAGCTCGCTGCTACCAAAAGCAAGATGCCTTGTGTCTCTTACCTTGTGCCAGCTTGGTCGTTCATTATAGCTGCTCAAGGCTGATTCTCTTACCAGATAGTAAACTCGGTGGTGTGCTTGTTTTTCCTTACTTTTTTCTTTCTTTCTTTATTTTATTCCCCCCACCCCACCCCCCCAGATTAGCAAATGGGAAGCATGCAGTGGTGTGGCAAAAGAGCTGAGCCTTTCCAGGGCAAGGAAGGGGAAGAAACAAGGAAGAGAAGAATGAGTTATTACCTTTCCTTCTGCTGATAGCCAAATGCTGGGCCAGCTTGGCTGGAGAACCTGCTCATTTTTGTGAAGCTCCAGCACATTTTTTTTTTCTTTCTGCTAATTCCAACAAAAGTGATGGAGCTGTGCAAGCCAACATGTATAAAACAGCTAGATCTGGTTTTCTGTAGTGCCTCCAGAGGCTGGCTGCATATACCATGGTTACCTGTTGAAGGCAATTTTCTACACTGGGTATGTGTGTTCAGAAGAAAAAGCTTGGATTAGCCTTAGGTATCTGATTTGATTACTACTCTGAAATGTGAATCTGAATGACAGTATCTTTATTCGCATCTTTTTTAGAGAATTGACATGTGTTGTTGAGTTGTTTCCTTAAGATGAATAGAAAATATGTCAGTACTAGGTGGGTTTTTTTACTGAGCAACTCAGTCGTAACAAAAACGTTACTATTGCTGTTGTACATTTAAAAAAAGAAAGAAAAAGAATGCTTCCCCAGTTTCTGTTGATTATGTAAGTAACATGTAGCTGTATCTTGCTATAGGATCATCATAAACCAGAACAGTCAGGGAAGTAACTGTGGTAATAAATCCATCATTATTAACAGTAAAATATTAAGTGTAATAGCATTGGCATAAGTATAAGCAGCCATGAGAAACTCTGGAGAGCTGATTGACTTGCCCTGAAGCACTGTGGTAAAACAGGCCAGTCACCGGCTGAAATGCCTTTTTTTTTCTTTTCTTTTTTTTTTCTTTTTTTTTTTTTCCCTTTCCCCTGTGCCTAGGATGTCTCCATTGTTTAGAGTCTCACTATTGTAGCTTTGCTTGTAAGCTGGTTCAACTACAAAGCTATGAGGCAGGGAGATTTTCATAGCAAAAGTCAAATAAAGGCATTAGAGTTGCCTGCTCCTGTATCTGTTAGTAAATTGTGTCAGTAGCTGTTGGACAGATCTGCCCAGTAAGCTCTCTGTGATATGTCTTAAGGTTCTTCCTCCTTGCTAAAGCCAATGCACTTTAGACTTGGAAAAAGTCCCTGCAAACCAAACACTGCGATGAGATGATTCTTAAGCAATTTCAGTTACTATTCTTGCTTGTGATAAAAGTGAGCAAGAAGTCTGGCTTATCTCTTCCTTTGTAAGTGTGGAATCACTTTTGATGTGAGGTAAGAAGTGAAGCATTTCTTTCATTTTACCTCGCAGAGCTTATGAAGACCTGGAACTCAGGCTTTTGGTTTTTTTGACTGTAAAGCAGTGAAGGGCGGTTCTCTTCAGAAGCACTTGTGTTTGGTATTTTCCATAATTTAGCACCAAAACATTGAGGTACTTGACTACCTCTGTCTTTCTAGTTAAGTATCAGCTGTGTTATGCATAAAATCTTGGATGCTGTGAGGAAGAGATCTGTTTTCGGCCTTTGTTACAGGGGTCTGCTTCTAAGTGAGGTTCTGTCTTTTGCAAAATCATTCTGAGAGAAGTTGCAAAAAAAAGCATTAAATGTTCTTGCCGTTTCCAGTGTTTTGCTTTGAATGTTCTGTATGAGCTGCTGAGTGAAGTGCAGGTTTTATAACAAACTTTACTTGTAATGCTTCAATCACTTTGCATAGCTATATTTGGTCTTTCGAGTATTAGGATGAGATGTAATGAATGACAAGTAATTTTATGGGCATGCTAACTTTGTTGCCTACAAATGTCAGGTTTCTTTTGTCTTCTTGCAGCAAATCTAGCCAACTTGATATGGCTGAGCTGAAGCAGACATATCTGTACTGACTTTGTCAGCTGTTCAGAGAGGACTCGTTTGGCCAGAGACAAGCATCCATGGGACCTCTTCCTCTGACCTCCCTGCCCTTCTCCCCAAAAGAGGTGTGTGGGAACTAAAGCTTCCTTCCCTTGTGCTACTGTGACTCCTCTAAAGTCAATATTTGAGTATGGATCTCAGTCCAAGCTGCTTGGTCAGAGTGAATTTTTGCCTAAACCTATGTTTGAGCCATAAATCATTGCGCTGTGTGGACAACAGTGTTTTTATCCAGTAGCTAGTTTTAGTTTACGTCTTTTCACAAACTATGTGAATATCCTCTAATCCCGAATGCACATGTTTAACTCTGTGAAGTCAAAGAAATGCATGCTTTATGTAAGGAGCTTGCTGACTCTTCTAAATCCTGGCTTGTTGTACAAGAAGTTTCCTCTGGCCCTGCTCTTGAGCCAGGGCTGCCTTTGTGCTGCTCATCCTGCAGCAACATCCTCATTCTGCTTCCAGCATCCCTGTGACAATGCTGCCTTCCCTCCCTGCTGCCCAAATGCCCTGTTCCTCTTGCAGGGTTTTGGGGGTATTTGTGTGGCGAGAACTGTCAGAAGTCCCGCACCCCGACAGTGACTAAATACACGGAGCTGGAGTGGATGGTCAGCACCAATGCTGTGGAGTAGAAAAGGGAACATCTGAAGGATTAGTAATAATCTCTTCCTGCACTGATCTCTCTTGAAGGTGAAACAGAACATTTCTGCGATAGTTTTGAGTGAATCTACGCAATCTAATAGCGTCTTGAAAAGGCAGTAGGTGTACCGAAAGAGAACCTTACAGGAGGACCAGTTGGCCACCTTTGCTTTGCATCATATTTATGTGCTGTACAGACATTGTATGTCAAAACAGGTTTTATGGTAGCAGATATATTTACATGAGAGTTTCTGGAATATTTACCCCCTAGAGACTTGCCTGTGAAGGGTCTTTAATGAGCACTGAAGTAGTTCAGTGACACTGGAGTTTGGTATAGATTTTGTAACTAATCTGTAGATAAAGTTGATGACTTGATGTAACAAAGAAAGTGGAAAGGCAGAGGAGGAGGTGAAAGGAAAGCATGTATTGCTTTTTGTAATCGGAGTAATAAACTTCCTTCTGTGAGTTATGATTAGTGCATCGTCAGTATGATTTCAGTTGAAGCTTATTGGATTAGTAAGTGGAATATGTGCTCTGGCTGTATTTCATTACACAGTCCTCCTGCGGAGCCCAAGAGGGGCATATCCTTTCTACAGTCCCTTAAAAACAAATAGGGTTTCTGTGCAGCATCCTGTGTTCTCTTTGAACACTTCACTGAGACTTAATGACGAAGCCCTTCAAGAGTGTGCTAAGCACAGATATGCACACAGCTTCTTCATGTCAGAATATGGAAACTGGAGCTATCGTGTCTTAAGCTATGGCAGGGGACCATCAGGCTCTGCAATATCTTGGCATCTGTGCAGCACTCTAACTGTGTGTAAAGTTAAAGGGTTTGGAGAAGTGGACTTCAGTTTTTCCCTTCCTACAGTCTACCTGGTTCCTTTTGATAGTCCTTCTGTAACTAGTAACTCACACAACCTGATACCACAACCGCATTGAATGAGATCCCTAGAAAACCAGTGGCTGAAGGAGGATTGCATTCAAAGTGGCTTTCACCTGAGATGCTGCTTCAGAAACCTGTTAGCATTTTAAAATTAACCTAGTAGTCTTAACTAGCTTAAATCTTAATGACTTACCTCCGCTTTAGTAAAAGCCTTGTTTATATCCTTGTTGCCTTAATGTAGCCTAGACTGCAAGTTTTCTTTTCCTTCATTTTTTAAATCAGTGATGATGATTTAGCCAATTGGCAGGATTTGTCGGGATAATAAAGAAGTAACCTGATTTGCATAAACCAAGGTAGAGCAGCCTAAATTAGCTATATCCTAAAAATGACGCAACCAATACAGCTTTGAATTACAATATGTCATCTTCCACCAGAGAGCACTGCAAAATCTCCTTGCACTTTTACATCCAGAGAGGATTGAGCCATCTTGTTGTTGGGGAGGAAAGCTGAACAGAGACTAGAGAGATAGCATATAATAAAAATGTAATTTTACCCTGGATTTGAACACAAATGAACACCAAGCAACTTGTTTGTTATTGTGATACTCACTGTAAAAGAAAGGTTAGAAAACATTTTAATCTGCTTTTGTGGATTTGACCTTTTGTAAGTGACCTCCCCCTGCTCATGTGTGTGTTCACAGCAGCAAAAGGGAGAGAGAATTACTTTAAAGGCAAGAATTTGAAAGGCTTGGTGAGAGCCTGGAAAAGAAGGCATGGACAATGGCAATACTGACACTACTTTTTTTTTTTTTTTTTTTAAATTGACGTAATTTTCCCAGTGCACCCGCTTGCAAGCTATGCAAGAGGAAAATATCCATATCCACAGCTATGTGGATATTTTTGGTGTGATGGAGGGATAGAGTAAATCCCTCTTTTTCTCTCTCCTTCCTCAGGTGAAGATGATGTGATGGGTGGGGAAAGAGCAAGGGATGGCTCTTAGCTCACAGGATGGCTAGGCCCTCATTCTGAAAATGCGTAGCACTGATTGCCTTTTCAGAGTGATAGTAACAAGATCTTAGAGGTGCTACTGGGGGTCTGTATGAGAGAATCATACTGTGTTGGGGGTAGATGTTTTGTGTGTATATTCTATTCCACGGTTTGTGGAAGTTAACTTCTTTGGGATGATTATTGCCTCTTCAAATGTGGATGAAGTGTTAGGAAGAAGAAAAAGGCCAGAAAGAACCAAGTGTTTATACCACAATATGTGGTAAACATCCCACTTGCGATACAGGTAGCTTATTCACATCTGAAGCTTGGACTGACTTCAATCCTGGTCTAAACCACAAGTGTCACTTCTGAGTAGATGTTTATTTGCCATGTCCTGTGGTCTGGTGGCAATTTGGACAGCCAAGAATTCCTGGGTTTACCACACAGTGAGGTGGCTAAGCAAAAATGCTGCTGGTTTGAATGCAAACAGTGGAAAGTCTAAACTCTATGAAATGGCAATGCCTACTTGACTATCTTGACTTAAAATGTCTACTTTTTTACCTCAGCACTGTCACCCTCGGAGTGACTAGTGATTTACCTTCATGGACCATCAACCCAGTTCCCCAAGACCGCGTATCTGCTGTTGCAAAAGTGCAAAGCAAGGAGAGGAAAGTCCTTCCTGATAATGAGGGAAGGGCAGTGGTGCTAATGTGGTAAATCCCTGCTGGGCCCCTCCCATGCATTGAGAACCAAGCTCAAATTTCTGATCCTCCTTGCTCTTGCTCTCCGAGTTGCATGTAACTCCCATTTCCTAAAACAAGAAGAGGCCACAGATCTAGTCAATGGATTTAAGAAAAACTGCATGAAATACCCTTGCAGATCTCTCCCTGAATCAGCATCTTACTCTACTGTGTACTCAACAAAAGATAGCAAATTGACTTTATTTTTGATGCTGTTTGGCGTAAAGCATATGCAGTCCTAAGGCTTTCCTTGAGACCCTGGGCCTTGCTTAAGTAACTTCCAGGGGCATGGTTACAGGCTAAACTTAGTATTGTACCCAGAAGGATTGAGCTTGGAAGACTTGTAAAACATACTCCAAGCTACTTTAATTGATGCAAATGATGAAGGCCAAACTGAGGGAGGCTGGGGGTGGAGGGGGTGTTGGCAAGAGAGAATTGGCTGAATATGATGGTAATGTCTGCAGTTATGTTGAGTCGTGCAAGAGTTCGTTCCGCCAAATGTTCCCATAGCTTTTAGGTATATAAAAACAAAGTCTGGCCTGCACAGAGTCTGGGTGCATGGAGGAGCGAGTGGTGCACAGTCTGGAATATGCTAGGGGGTACAGTTTAATATGATTAATAAATTAAAAGCAGTGGAGGGTGAGAGTGAGAGGTTTTTTCCTAACCTCTAGCAACACTTCATGCACAGTAAGTGTTATTGCCAAGCTACAGAGTGATTAAAAAAGTGGTGCACTAACTTTTCCAGTTAATTGTGCTGAAATAGCTAAGATGATTTGCTTCCAGACTTTTCTAGAAGAAGAAATTTCACCCTTCTTTGTGTCTTTTGGAAACTTCTGACAGCCAGTGAACCTTGTGATTTTGATGTGGTTCATAGATTGTGGCTAAGCACATAACCATGTTCAAGCCATTAGTCAGAGCGGTGTTTCTGCTGTTTGTCCCACTTCAGAGTGGGACTTGAGCAAGATGTCCAGTGCTGTTTGATGCACTTGGCTCTTTGTTGTCAAATTTGGGGTTGTGTGTAGCATTGGAACATACCTGGACCCTTGTATCAACAGAGGTAAGTACATTGATTAGACTTTTATTTTTAATGTTATTTCTACGTGTAAGGTTTGCAGAATGGTGAGTCTTTTCACGGCATTTTAGTGCTGAAAGTTATAAATGGCATTGTGTCTGAAAATGTGTTTATTAGCCCCGATGCTTTGGTTGGCATTTTCTTATCAGACAGATTTCTTATCCTTCCTTATAAGAAATAGATGAGGCATAACACAACAGTTTTAAGCTTATTTCTATTACAGTATAGTTCTAGACCTGGAGAAGAGACTCTAGAGAGGTCAACTAGTCAATGAAAAGCTGCAGTATAGTGTTGACTTATGACAGCAGTATGGTGCTGATGATGGGGAAACTCCACATCCTCCCAGACAACTTGTCTGTTGACTCACTGTTTTTTTTTTCCTTTTAGCAATTTTGATTTGATGTTTTTCTTTCCCCTTTCCCCAGTGCCCTTACACCACACCCTCCCTGCCCTCCACCCAGTAATGTTTTCCTGAGTTGTCTTTGTTGCTTTTTTAACCTTCTTGTTTCTTGTCCTGAAGCTCATAGGCATGGAGAACAGACTCTTTCCTCTCTCCTTGCAGCAGGCTTTTATATCATCATATCATCATGACCCTCACTTTCTCTTCTTTCAGTTAAGCTTTCTTTTCCCCCCTCTCTCTTTTTTTCCAGAGGTCATGTTTTTCTAATCCTGTGATGTTCCTATTGCTTTCTCTTGGACTCTTTCCAATAGATCTTTTCTGAAACTTGCTGAAAACTGGATACAGTATCAAGCTGGAAGTTTTATCAGCTATGAGTAGAAAACTGTTACTTCACCGTTCTTGCATGTTTCTCTAAATACATTCCAAAGTAGTATTTCTCTCTTTCTCAATAGAGAAATCTCCAGTTTGTCAAACTTGCTTTGAATTTGGCTTTCCAGCAAGCCACCAGATTCTTCCATGTTAGTAGCTTCCCCAAGTTCATCAGGTGTTACTTCCTACTCAATCATCTAGATTATTATTAATAGAATAGTATGGGACTAGGACAGACCTCTGCAGAGGTTGAGTATATCAGGCTCTTCCATTTGTGACTCTTTCCATTTGTTTTGACTGTGAATAAATGATAAATGGATAGTTATCCAATCATTTTTAAACCTACCATAAGATGACTATTTTTGTTGTTTGCTGTAAGGCAAAGTTGTTTTAACTTCTTCATGAGAATGTGGTTTGAATCTTTTGAC